>NC_138217.1:9560522-10103022 GCF_964194415.1 Vipera berus | reverse complement strand
GAGGGGGCAAGGTGGAAGAGGACGAGGTTCCCCCTCCAAACCCCGGCTGTGGTATCGTGGGTGGACGACTGGGACCAACGGCACAGCGTTGCTTGAGCAGCTTGTGCCTGGGGAAAGAAAGAAAGAAAAGGGGAAAAAGGAAAATGGGAAAGAAGTTAGCAAACGGGCTAACTTAAAGCAGGGGTGTCCAACCTTGGCAACTTTTAAGACTTGTGGACTTCCACTCCCGGAATTCCCCACCCAGGCATTCTGGGAGTTGAAGTCCACGAGGCTTAAAAGTTGCCAAGGTTGGATGCTCTTGCTTTAAAGCAGCGGTTCTCAACCTTGGCAAGTTGACGATGGGTGGGTTTCAACTCCCAGAATTGTCCAGCCAGGACTAGAATTCACAGCCAGCTTTCTCTCTCCTTCCTTCCTTCCTTCCTTCCTTCCTTCCTTTCCTTCCTTCCTCTTTCTTTCTTTCTTTCTTTCTTTCTTTCTTTCTTTCTTTCTTTCTTTCTTTCTTTCCTTTTCTTTTCTTTTCTTTTCTTTCTTTCCCTAAGGTGGCACTAGAACTCACAGTCTCCTGGTGATTGGCCCAAAGCCAGTCAGCTTTCATGCCTCTACTAAGGTGGGACTAGAACTCACTGTCTCCTGGTTTCTAGACCAGCACTGCACCAATCTCACCTACATAGCCCTACAAACATGAGTTCACAAGTCTTCGAGGTTTCCAGGATTGGACACCATTGCTGTAAAGAATAGGCCCAGGGGAAAGATTCGTTCAGAGGCTGAGAGAGCTGTCGGATTTGAGAAGCCAGTTTTGTTTAAAGGGGACCTTGCAGAGTCAGCAGGTGGTCCTCATGAAGTCCTGCCCAGCTGGGTGATTTGTCCACGGTGAATCGGCCATGGCTTTCACATCAACTAGCTAGAGACATGCAGCTGATCTTCTAGAAAGATACAGGTGCTGTGCGGAGTTTCCTGTGCATAAATGTATAAATGGGGGGGCTGTGTGTGTGTGTGTGTGTGTGTGTGTGTGTGTGTGTGTGTGTAGTGCTTGTGTGATCTCAACCTACGGACATGCTGTCACTGTATCAAGGCGTCTACCACTAGCTGTTGGTCTTCAACCAAGCGCACGAACTCCTCGGAATCCAAACCAATCGAACAGTCTCATCCGGAGACAGCGCCAACCCTCAAGCCCCCCACTCTTGCCCTCCCCCCCAGCAGTTCACCTTCCAATCACCCTGACCTGACATAATCGCCCCATCACGAGACCCACTGTCAGCCTCCCGCTGACGACTCACTCCCTGGCCCACGAGAGATAGTTCACACCCTGCAACAACCCTGACCTGAAGTTACCTGCCCATCGCAAGCCTCTCTCATAATGACTCATGCCTGGCCCATCACAAGACCCTCACTCGACAACTCCTACCCCTGAAGCCCTTATATAAATAGAACACGTGACATCCGCTACACGCCGCTGGAGAGGTTACCTAGCCTGGTAATGAAACTGTTCTGTTCCAGCCTACGACCGGCACTGTTTGTGTGTCAGGGACAACCCCTTTCTCCTTTTTACAGTCAATAGGCTGGAAAAACCCAACCCAAATTTATTTACAGTTCAAACAAAAAAGGCAACAGAATATTTCCTTCCATAAATGAATCAAAATATCAAACCAGAGTCAACAAACAAGAGTTAAACAGAAGTAGTCAGAACAGACCAGGATTCCCTTGGAATGTCTCCAAACGGTTTCCTTCAGCCACCAGCCCCGCCCACACCTTCTCCTTTTATTATCAGTCCCAAGGCGTGGCTTCTCACTGCCTTCTCCTCCTCTCACTGAGTTGCCTCATTGATTTGCTCTGCTCTGCTCTGCTGGATTGCCTTCTGCTTCTAGCGTCTCTGAACAGATTCAGCTGTGACTCCTGAGTCCAACACCTCCTCCTCACACAGTTGAGCCTCATGAGGAACATGACTGGAGGGGCCAGGCTGAGAGTCCTGCAGTGCATCCGAGCCTCCCTCGGACACCAAAGGCTCTCCAAACCCCTCCTCCTCCTCAGATTCATCGGACTCAGCTGCTGGGAGCACAGGCTGACACTGAATCACAACAGAAACCTTCGGGAAAATGACCCGGAGAACAGACCTCCACGCTCATCCTACAGATATTTGCCACTGTTGCAATTCTCCCCTTATACTGACCTGGAACAAGAGCAGGGGACTCTTTGGGCTGGATAAACAAAATCCCAAGAAATGCAGTTGATGGGGGCATCTTCCTCCATATTGGTAGTGGGGACTGGATTCCTTCTGGTAGGAATTAAAACATACGTAACTATCTCTGCCGGCTAGGAAGCCTGAACTGATGACTGTACAAGCTCAAGAGGTAAGTGGGAATGAATGAATTACCAAGGCTTCCCAGGGTAAATGAAGCTATTTTTAATCAGCTTTGAACATTTCGTTTCTCAAATCAGTTATTCTGTGAATGGGGTGCCACGCTTTTGCAAAATGTATCATTTTTTTTTTAACAAGCCTGGCGAAAAGAGAATTTTGCTGTCGTACCATTGGCACACAGTTTATTTTTATGTGCAGCAGCATCTGAGCTTTTTTCGCATACCTGCATATTATTATTATTACTAAATGAGATTTACAGTTCATGCTTTCCGCTCCAACCTTCAGAGGTACCACTAGCAATATCACCCACGCTTCATATATAGGTATATATTTGGGTGCATCCAAGATGTAACCAAGACACAGATCATCAACTTGACTGGACGTAGTCCTGATTCTTCACATCTGACACTTTGGTAGGGCTCACAATAAACTCATAAAGATTAGGACCAGCAGTTCTTCAACACGATTCCCAATTAGTCATTCAGTTTGACATAAAAAGTATTCACCCATTCATTTATTCTCTCTCTCTCTCTCTCTCTCTCTCTCTCTCTCTCTCTCTCTCTCTCACACACACACACACACACACACACACACACACACACAGGCATGCTATTATAATGAGCAGCTGTAGACGTTTGTAGCAAAAGAGTCCTGGAAAATGCTATATTCCTACTTGGACTGTGTCCTGTTGAGGATGCATTCTTTCCAAACTCGGTGGACCATACAGTTCTGAAATTTGGGCGGGATCTTCCCCGTTTTTTTGGGACTCTGCATAGTGACCGTTCCATCTGGTGCTGCTGAGTGACTGAGGATGGTTGGAATGCCTCCACCGTCGCCTGGAAGAAACAGCGGATGTTTTTGAGAATGTTATTACGTCGGTTTGTTAGCGTGTTAAGACTTTTGTTTGCCACCGATTTTGCCTAGAAGTGACTCTGGGCGGCTTGCGAACATTGAAAAGCCAACAAAACATCGACGCCACCGATATTCATAGTAACAGTAGTAGTTTACAATGAAAACTGCGAAGAGGAAGGGAGCAGGGTGCAACAGGATCGTCCTGATTTAAACTACAAATGAAAAGGAAGACGACAGGAAATCAAATAAGGAAAGGTGAAGAAATGCACCTATCCAAAGCTTGTATATATTTACAAACGAATGACGGCTTGGTTTTAGACCCAAACAAAGTCTGGGATTTGATGCAGACAAGCCCAGCTTGTCAGAAGGCTCCCATTTACTGCCTGGATAGAGCAGGTAAACAATTCCAAAACCTCTAGCTGTGATAATATTCAAACCCATCAATAATTGTATTGATCATCTCACATCAGGGTTACATCCATGTTATAAAGCTCATGACAAAGGAATAAATGCAAATAACGGAATTAAGAGAAGCGGAAGGGACCTTGAAGGCCTTCAACTCCCAGCTCCCCCCGGTCATGCAGGAGACCCTAGGCCAGGGGTAGGCAACCTCGGCTCTTTTATGACTCATGGACTTCAACTCCCAGAATTCCTGAGCCAGCATGGCTCAGCCTGGCAACTTCTCCCTTTCCCCTCAGCATGGCTGGCTCAGGAATTCTGGGAGTTGAAGTCCATGAGTCATAAAGCAGCCTAGGCCAGGGGTAGGCAACCTCGGCTCTTTGACGACTCGTGGACTTCAACTCCCAGAATTCCTGAGCCAGCATGGCTCAGCCTGGAAACCTCTCCCTTTCCCCTCAGCATGGCTGGCTCAGGAATTCTGGGAATTGAAGTCCATGAGTCATAAAAGAGCCGAGGTTGCCTACCCCTGGCCTAGGCCATACCATCCCTGACAAGTGGCTGTCCAGTCTCTTCTTAAAAGCACCCAGAACTTCTGGTGGCAAGCTGTTCCCCTGGTTAACGGTTCTGACTGTCAGAGAATTCCTCCTTAATTCCAGGTTGCTTCTCTCCTTGATTACTGTATTGGCAGGAATAGCCAATACTCCAGAAGATAGGCTTAAGATACAGGAGGATCTG
Organism: Vipera berus; assembly: GCF_964194415.1. Lineage (NCBI taxonomy): Eukaryota > Metazoa > Chordata > Lepidosauria > Squamata > Viperidae > Vipera > Vipera berus. The sequence continues at coordinate 10,098,680 of NC_138217.1, read as the reverse complement.
GACAGACTCGAACACTGGGCGCTATCTAACTAAACGAAATTCAATGGTGAAAAAAGTAAGGTTCTACATTTAGGCAGGAAAAATCAAATGCACAGGTATAGTATAGGTGGTACCTTGGTCGATAGTAGTAACTGTGAGAGAGATCTCGGAGTCCTAGTGGACAATCACTTAAATATGAGCCAGCAGTGTGCTGCAGCTGCCAAAAAAGCCAACACAGTGCTAGGCTGCATTAACAGAGGGATAGAATCAAGATCACGTGAAGTACTAATACCACTTTACAATGCCTTGGAATACTGCATCCAGTTTTGGTCACCACGATGTAAAAAAGATGTTGAGACTCTAGAAAGAGTACACAGAAGAGCAACAAAGATGATTGGGGGACTGGAGGCTAAAACATATAGGGAACGGTTGCTGGAATTGGGTATGTGTAGTTTAATGAAGAGAAGGGCGAGGGGGGACATGATAGCAGCCTTCCAATCTCTCAGGGGTTGCCACAAAGAAGAGGGAGTCAAGCTTCCTGAGCAAGGGGGTTGGACTAGAAGATCTCCAAGGTCCCTTCCAACTCTGCTATTCTATTCTATTCTATTCTATTCTATTCTATTCTATTCTATTCTATTCTATTCTATTCTATTCTATTCTATTCTATTCTATTCTTCTATTCTATTCTATTCTATTCTATTCTATTCTATTCTATTCTATTCTATTCTATTCTATTCTATTCTATTCTTCTATTCTATTCTATTCTATTCTATTCTATTCTTCTATTCTATTCTATTCTATTCTATTCTTCTATTCTATTCTATTCTATTCTATTCTATTCATTCCATATTTTCTATTCTATTCTATTCTATTCTATTCTATTCTATTCTTATTTCTTATTTCTACTGACAAGAAGGACAAGGGGTGACATGATAGCAGTACTCCAATATCTCAGGGGCTGCCCCAAAGAAGAGGGAGTCAAGCTATTCTCCAAAGCACCTGAAGGCAGGACAAGAAGCAACGGGTGGAAACTAATCAAGGAGAGAGAAGCAACCTAGAACTAAGGAGAAACTTCCTGACAGTTAGAACAACTAACCAGTGGAACAACCTGCCTCCTGAGGTGGTGAATGCTCCAACACTGGAGGTTTTTAAGAAGAGACTGGACAGCCATTTGTCTGAAATGGGATAGGGGTTCCTGCCTGAGCAGGGGGTTGGACTAGATGACCTCCAAGGTCCCTTCCAACTTCTTCTTCTTCTTCTTCTTCTTCTTCTTCTTCTTCTTCTTCTTCTTCTTCTTCTTCTTCTTCTTCTTCTTCTTCTTCTTCTTCTTCTTCTTCTTCATCATCATCATCATCATCATCATCATTATTATTATTATTATTATTATTATTATTATTATTATTATTATTTTCCATCCGCTGCTTCTCGGTCTGCTTTCAGGGGCTTTGGTGAACGGCTCGGCCGCCTCGTCTTTGTGGCAGCCTCTTGGATAAATCAATATATATATATAGTATTCACAAACTAATATCACTTTGAGGGAGAACTGTAGAAAAGATTGGGGTACGGTTGTGGACACCCTCCCCACACAGACATTCACAAACAATATTCAGGATTTGCCAACTGCTTTGTCCACCGAGGGGCAGGAGACGAGGCATCGACTTGGCCACGGCGACGCCACATTTCCGATTTCTGGTTTGAAAAGCCATTCCAAGTGGAAAGGAACCACATCAAGGCAGGCAGCAGAGGGAGCTGTCTTAACCACACACGTCAACACAACGCTGCGCTTGGGCTGGAAAAGGGGGCAATTGTACAAATCCTCAACAAGGTCAAACATGTTTACAGAACTCCTTGTTCTAAAGTCTGGCATGGCCAGAAAAAGCCTTGCGAATAAAAAAAAACCAACAACGCTGAAAAGAGCCAAAAGCACAGCAGCGATCCGATCCGGCAGGGGAAAAGCCATTCGCCCGGCTGAGATGACAAAAACACAACGAGCCAGTTTGTTTGTTTTGTTTTCCTGGTTGTTGTTTCTGGGGGCTTCAAAGCTTGGAAATGACACCCTATTCTTGCTCTCTTTAAAACCTCTCTTTAAAACTCTGAATTTCTCCAACAGCGGCCTTCTGATCTGCAAGGAACAGCCATTCTGTCCAGAAGGAAATGCCGACTTGACTGTCTTTCAACAATGACGCAATCTTTGGTGTGGGAGGGAAATACTTCAAATTCCTGGGTGTCAATTTTACAAATGCCCGGCTGGTACAGTTGTTGTTGAATTTTTTTTAAAAAAAAAACAACTGGTCCCACTAGCTTTGGTTCCTGAGCTTCACAATGGTTACAGAATTACAGAATAACAGAGGTGAAAGGGACCTTGGAGGTCTTCTAGTCCAACCCTGGACTTAAGTAGGGGACACTAGGCCGTTCCAGACAATTGGCTGTCCAGTCTCTTTTTGAAAACGAGCACCCACGATTTCAGGAGGCGAGCTGTTCCGCTGATTAACGGTTCTGACTGAAATTTATTTTCATTTCTAGGTTGGGTTACTATTTATTAATATAGCCTACTTTTAATCTTAATAATAATAAATAATAATAATGATGATGGTGGTGGTGGTGGTGGTGGTGGAATGGACCTTGGAGGTCATCTAGTCCAACCCCCTGCTCAAGCAGGAAAACCCTATACCATTTCAGACAGCTGGCCATCCAGTCTCTTCTTAAAAGCCTCCAGTGATGGAGCACCTACAACTTCTGGAGGCAGGTAGTTCCACTGGTGAATTGTTCTCACTGTCAGGAAGTTTCTCCTTAGTTCTAGGTTGCTTCTCTCCTTGATTAGTTTCCATCTGTTGCTCCTTGTCCTGCCTTCTGGGGCTTTGGGAGGCTGGTATAAGGTCTCCTGCCTTGAGCAGAGGGTTGGACTAGAAGACCTCCAAGGTCCCTTCCAGCCCTAGGATTCTACGTTCTCAAAACCCAGCAATGTACTAAGCTGGAGGCTCTTATCACTATGCTCTCTTCGTATTTCACTGAAGGGCTGAAAGAAATTCATTAAAAAGCAAAACCTTTTCACAAAACAGCATTAAATACTGGGCACCAGCCAGGCCTTCCACCAATTAAAGAGAAAATATATGAGTTGCTTATTATTACTATTATTATTATTCCTGGGAAACTGTTCAACATCCACCCAGAGAAATACGTTTCCTAAGGTATATTTATTCCCTCCTGTTTTGTTTTTTTTTTTACTTCTGAAATGTCAGCCCGGTGACTTATTTTTCCAGCTTTCTCCGCGTCTTTTTTTCCTAATTTGCGCAAGCATGTTTCGTGGAGGAAAAAAGCAACAACTGCTATAATTAATAGTATGTTCAGCAATTATGTCTACCTAGAGGATAACGGATGCCAGAACTACATTATGTATCTGAATATTGGCAGGCCGAGCTTTTTATTCCTAGGGCATCAAGAAGAAAACAAGAAAATCTGGTGTGCTAAGGAAGTCTTTACCAAAAGTAATCCCAGAGAGGTTTCAGGAGAGATATGGTTTCGTAAAGAGGAGACCGCAATGTCCGCAGCTGAAGGAACTAAATAATCCCAGCAGCTAAAAGCCGAGGGGTTCAAATGACACCCTAACCCTTAAGGAAACATACCTATGACAGTCTGCTCCGGAGAAGTGGGTGGTGTGAGCAACATCCCACAACCGCTGCTGTCTTTCAAGGCTCCAGCTCCTTGATGGGCCACGCTGTTGTGGCATCCTGGGGTGGAAGCGCTCTGAGACACGGGAATGTCATTTTGAGAGATGAGAACAAAGGCAGACGGGTACACCATTCGGACGCCCCCTGTGAAGGCAGAGAGAAAGGGTTAGGGTAGGAGTGAGACGAGATAGTTGGCGTTGCTTTTTTCCAAGGGTTATATTTGTAACACAGCAACACCGTGTGCATTTTGACATGCACGCCGCATCTGCCATTACGTGTTTGGGTGGATGCGCATCGATTATTTGAAACGAGGTTGGGAAGGAAGGATGGAAAATGGGAGGTAGGGCAGTAGGTAGGTAGGTAGGTAGGTAGGTAGGAAGGAAGGAAGGAAGGAAGGAAGGAAGGAAGGAAGGAAGGAAGGAAGGAAGGAAGGAAGGAAGGAAGGAAAGAAAATGGGAGGGAGGGAGGGAGGGAGGGAGGAAGGAAGGAAGGAAGGAAGGAAGGAAGGAAGGAAGGAAAATGGGAGGGAGGGAGGGAGGGAGGGAGGGAGGAAGGAAGGAAGGAAGGAAGGAAGGAAGGAAGGAAGGAAGGAAGGAAGGAAGGAAGGAAAATGGGAGGGAAGGAGGGAGGGAGGGAGGGAGGGAGGAAGGAAGGAAGGAAGGAAGGAAGGAAGGAAGGAAGGAAGGAAGGAAAATGGGAGGGAGGGAGGGAGGGAGGAAGGAATTGCTTTTATGCTTAAATAAAAACCCAAAGGAATAGTCTAAGATGGTTCTAAGTTACAAAACAAAACCCACCAAATTTCAAACAAAAGAACGTATCAAAACACGAGAAGAACCGCCGTTAGTTCAAGATGGAGTCTTATTTTTTATGTTTCAACTGGAACTGACTGAGCCGAAGAGACTTTTCAAGAAAAAAGAAAATACAGATTCTCACCAACAATAACTTCTACTGCCACAGGAAAGTCATCGTCATATCCCAGTTCTTCTTCCTCTTTCACGCTCTCCTTCCTCTTCAGCACCATGGGATAAAAATACTGCCATTCTTCAATTAGCTTCCTGGTTGCCGGATCTGACATCTTGTAACCTTGACCCGTTAAAGTACCACTTAAGCCATACGGACTGATCAACACTGATTGAGAAAACAAAACGGCTATTAAGTGTTATTAAGTTATTAAAAGTACCTTTTATCACTGCCACTGGAACTCTGAACGGTGGCTAAAAGAATGGCTGTGTCAACATCCAGCTCGGGAATCCAAACAAAACTCCAGATTAATTCCACTTCCCAAAATCTTACTGTTTATTGAACACACTGCTTGGTTATGTCGAAGCGAAACTCAACTCTGAGGTTCCCATAGCAGTTCACAGACTTAAAACAATCGTCCTCCCAGCCAAACCCTCAACGTCTTACGGAATCCATATCAACAAGTCCACTTTGTTATGGGAACCATCTGCTCCAAATCCACACCTGTTCGGGTGTCCTTGACAAGGCTTCAGGCTCCCACAGTCTGCAGTTGAAGTGAAGCAGCTTCATTTCTTCATCCACCCACTTCCCAACCCCTTTCCCTAAAGGCACGTAGCTGCCAAAGTTTCACACTTGGCAGGCTGTAAGACGAGGACTGCCTGTATACCACACTAATTCTTAGGTTAAGTCCAAAAACACCATCCCTTTCTGTCAGGACTATACCCATATTTTTCAATCGATTGAACTTTTACGTCTCGTATGTACGCTGAAGCAGGCAAACAGGAATTCATTATTTCAGAACCCGCATCCTCCAGTTTCTCTAAGTAGATCTAATTATTTAATGTAAAAGGATAAAACAGCATGGTCAAATGTTATGGATTACGCTCTAAGGTAGAATAAGGGCTTTATTTAGTTACAAGCCAACATTGGCTAATTGTTACAGCAACCAATTAAAATGCATACCTCTTCAGGAAATACATGAATTACCAAGGGAAACGGTTTAAACTCCTCTCTTCTCCTCCCCGTCCCTCTTTTTAAAAATTATTTTTATCATGGGCCCCCGGTATCCATTGACATCACCTTGATTTAAATCCATCTCCCTTGCAGCAGAATTATTTTTTATTTTTTAATTTTAATTAAATTAATTTAATTAAAACTTGGGATATATAAAGGTCAGACAGGAAGCCAAGGTGTATTCAGAATAACTGTGAATGGGAAAGAAAACCTAAATCTAACTCTAACCCTAATCCTAGCTATTTCAGCAAGGATGGGACAACTGCAATTACGATCCAGATATAGTCCTCAGCTTACGAGCACAACTGAGCGCAACATTTCTGCTGCAAAGTGAGACATTAATAAGTGAGTTTTGCCCCCATTTGAAGTTCTTTCTTTTCCCCAATTGTTAAGTTAGTTCCATGGTTGTTAATTGAATCTGGCTTCCCCCCATTGACTTTGCTTGTCAGAAGTTCGCAAAAGGGGATCTCGTGGCCCCGGGACACTACAACCGTCGTAAGTACGAGCCAATTGCCAAGTGTCTAAATCTTGGTCACGTGACCAACGGGGAGGCTGCAATGGTCGTCAGTGTGCAAAACGATCCAAGGTCACTTTTTCTGTTGCAACTTCAAACAGTCACTCAACGAACCGTTGCTAAGCCGAGGACTGCCTGTCCCAAACTGGGCCGAGAAAAAAAAAATATTTTGATTTTAAAAGCTGAGACGTTGCCCCGCCAGCAAGCTAAAGTCCCAGGAAGATATTCTGACCGCGTGGGACATCTTGCGATCCTTTAAAATAAAAAAAAGTACACAGACAGGCTAATATGATCAAGGTTTCCTAAACAAACAAACAAACAAAAAAAAGACAGCCATGCTACTATTTTCCCGGGGGCGGCGAGTGGGGGGGGGAAACAAGTAATCGATAAAAGTGGAGCTGCTTCAAGCATAAAAAAAGAAAAGCAAAATGAAGAGTGGACTAGCTGGGTGTCGGCGTCGCCAGAGACGGGTTACAAAGCCAGGGTTAGCTGGGTGTCGGCATCGCCAGGTTTGGGTTTGAAGGAAAGAGCTTGAGACCCAACACACTCCTTGGGGGAAATCAACTGTTTTAAGGTACACAGGGAGTCCCTGACTTACAAGCACTCGTTTAGTGACCGTTCGAAACTACAACCTTACCGGAAGGGGGGGGGGAAGGAGGACTTAGGACCGTTTTTCACACTTACGACCGTTGCAGCCTCCCCAACGGTCACATGATCAAAATTCAGACCCTTGGCAACTGACTCGTACTTACGACGGTTGCAGCGTCCCGGGCTCACTTGATCCCCTTTTTTTGCGACCTTCTGATCAGCAAAGTCAACGGTGGGGAAGCCGGGTTCACTTAACGACCGCGTGGCTAACTTAACCAGCGCAGGGATCCATTTAACAGCGGCCTCAAGAAAGGTGGTTAAAAAAAATGGGACAAAACTCACTTAACAAATTTCTCAAGCCACCAAAAGATGGGGGGGTGGGGTGGCTCGGTCGTGGTCGTGAGTTGAGGACTGACTGTAGTTTTAAGTTGGAGTCTCTCTCTCTGAGCATGGGTTTGCTCAGGGTTCAAGACAAATCTTGACAAAAGTGGACAGCCGTTCAACGTGCACGCCATTCCATAACAGGTTATTTTTTATTCCTGGCACGAAAGACACAGTAAATTGTTTTAAAGCAAACTGCTTTAAACCGGAGGGGGGGGAGGGGGGAGGGTAAAATGAGCCATGAAATTAAGACATCACATTTGGAAGAAAAGAAGGAATTTTTCTACTTTACAGATGAAGGCTTAAATGAGGGTCCTTTGGTGCTCTCTGAGCTGGCTTGCTTTTTTGCAGACGTTTCATTACCCAATTAGGTAACATCATCAGTGCTAGAACGGAATGAGGTTTGGGGAGGGGGGGAGGGAGGGAGGGAGGGAGGGAGAAGGAGGAGGAAGAGGAGGAGGAGGAGGAGGAGGGGGGGAGGCATCCTTTGTGATCTCTGAGCTGGCTTGTTTTCTTGCACACGTTTCATTACCCAATTAGGTAACATCATCAGTGCTAGAACGGAATGAGGTTTGGGGAGGGAGGGAGAAGGAGGAGGAAGAGGAGGAGGAGGAAGAGGAGGAAGAGGAAGAGGAGGCATCCTTTATGATCTCTGAGCTGGCTTGTTTTCTTACAGATGTTTCATTACCCAATTAGGTAACATCATCAGTGCTAGAACGGAATGAGGTTTGTGGAGAGGAGGAGGAGGAGGAGGAGGAGGAGGAGGAGGAGGAGGAGGAGGAGGAGGAGGAGGAGGAGGAGGAGGAGGAGGAGGAGGAGGCATCCTATGTGATCTCTGAGCTGGCTTGTTTTCTTGCAGATGTTTCATTACCCAATTAGGTAACATCATCAGTGGTAGAACAGAATGAGGTTTGTGGAGAGGAGGAGGAGGAGGAGGAGGAGGAGGAGGAGGAGGAGGAGGAGGAGGCATCCTATGTGATCTCTGAGCTGGCTTGTTTTCTTGCAGACGTTTCTTTACCCAATTAGGTAACATCATTACTGCTAGTGACGACCGCTGATGATGTTACCTAGTTGGGTAATGAAACGCCTGCAAGGAAACCACCAAGAGAGCACCAAGGATCCCTCCTTTCAACCCCGAGCTACAAAGATTCTCCTTTGAAGGCTGAAATGGAGGGGGGGGGGGTGTCTGCTTCTCTTAAAAGGCTGTAGCCAACAAGTCCCTTTTTTGTCCCTATCAAAAAGGTGATGGTTGCGATAAGAGGACCGAAATGCTTCGGAGTGGCCGAGAATGGGCAGTTTTGAGATTTAAAAATAAAATAAAATAAAATTCTCCATTCAGGGTGGAAGAAAACAGAAGGAGAGCGTTTAGAGATAGTGCAGGGAAGTCCATTGGCTCCCCAGCCGAGGTGATTGGCGAGAAGGAGGAAAACAACAACAACAACAGCTGACGATTTAATAAAAGTTTTGTTCCGGGTACCCATCACCGCTGAGAAGCCTGTGCCGTACGCACGAACACACAAACCTACCTTGAAAAGGCATGGGAGAAGATTGGGCCATGTGAAGGTGTTCCTCACTGATAAGGTAGACGGGCTGGTGCTGTGCAATCTCCACACTTGTGCACACGTTGCTTTCTCCGTGGAGGAAGAAGGTGAAGGCGCAGGACAAATGCTCACTGCAAGGAGAGAGAGAGAGAGAGAGAGAGAGAGAGAGAAATAGCAGCTCGTTAAATCCTAAAATCAGAAAACGGAGCCCGCCAGAATCTATGCATCTCGCTTGAAATTCACAAGACGTGGCGCTTGGGAAATGGGGTAAGCCCCCTTCTCATAGAACGTAGAACAGTGCGCTGTCGTAACAAAGAAGAGGGGGGGGGTCAAGCTCTTCTCTCCAAACTGCCTGAAGGCAGGACAAGAAGCAACAGATGGAAACTAAATCAAGGAGAGAAGCAACCTGGAACTAAGGAGACGCTTCCTGACCGTTAGAACAATGAGTCAGTGGAACAACCTGCCTCCAGAAGTTGTGAATGCTCCATATATAAGTTTAATGAAGAGAAGGGCGAGGGGGGACATGATAGCAGCCTTCCAATCTCTCAGGGGTTGCCACAAAGAAGAGGGAGTCAAGCTGCCTGAGCAAGGGGGTTGGACTAGAAGATCTCCAAAGTCCCTTCCAACTCTGTTATTCTTTTCTATTCTATTCTATTCTACTCCTATTCTATTCTATTCTATTCTTATTTCTATTGACAAGAAGGACAAGGGGTGACATGATAGCAGTACTCCAATATCTCAGGGGTTGCCCCAAAGAAGAGGGAGTCAAGCTATTCTCCAAAGCACCCGAAAGCAGGACAAGAAGCAACGGATGGAAAACTCATCAAGGAAAGAAGCAACCTAGAACTAAGGAGAAACTTCCTGACAGTGAAAACAATTAACCAGTGGAACTCCTTGCCTCCAGAAGTGGTGAATGCTCCAACACTGGAAGTTTTTAAGAAGAGACTGGGCAGCCATTTGCCTGAAATGGGATAGGTTTCCTGCCTGAGCAGGGGGTTGGACTAGATGACCTCCAAGGTCCCTTCCAACTAATTATATTATTATTATTATTATTATTATTATTATTATTATTATTATTATTATTATTATTATTATTATTATTATTATTATTATTATTATTATTATAAAACTTTTATTCATAAAACACCAAACTCAGTCAACTGAACACTCAAATTGACTGGCATGGGTTGCTGCCAGCATCCTAGGTATCAACTAGGTACCTCCTTAAAATGTAAGATGTTCTGAGTAGTGCAGTTTTTTGTAACTTTGCTGGAGTTATTGCAGGAAGCTGCAATTTCTTGATTATTTTTTTTGCAAAGTTTTTGGACATAGTTTTGCTTTTTTCCCCCTCTCCCCCCGCCAAACAGAACAAATTCCATGCACAGCCTATAATGGCCGAACAGATGTCCCACAATGAAGTATGTGTCGTTCACACTTAACGACAGTAGAATAAGAATTTCCAAACGTTGATTAGACTGACAGCTGAACACAGCGTGTCCTGGGGCATGCAACTAAATATGGGGATTTTGGGGTGGGGTGGGGGGGAGAACAGGCCGTGTCTGCAAGTGCACAGCTTAAATGGCACATGTCCATTATCTGTTTACTGACAACCATGGCAATCAGGTCCATGCAAAATGTGGGACTGTAATGAAGAACAGCTGGGGAACATACAACGTGCAGCAAGAAAAGCAGATGTGTGTGATATACTTGTTTATCCACTTGAGTCGAAGTGGACGAGAAAGAAGGAACTTGTGTAGCGGAGACAGAGAAAAGGGTCTGGGTTTTTTGTCCCCCCCCCCATCTCAAAATGTGAAACTAAAAGCAACGCGGAAGTGATTTATGGAGCCACTTGGACGAAGGGGGGGATGTAGCGTGGGTTTCATAACTGGGTATTATAACACCCGTAGATAATCTAAAATGTCGCAGGCACATGGCTGGAGAACGGGAGAACAGAATACACAAAGCAACACCCAACATTTCTGGAATTTTCATCCCAAATAAGGCTGCCTTATTTCCCCCCATAAGTGGAAAGGGGGAAAAAAAATCTTCATTTGAAACAGCTTGCATCCCTTCGGTTCTGCATTCTTCCAATTCCGTTAATGTGGTTTTTCTTTTTTTCCCCCCCACCTTCCTTTTATACGGTTATTATTAAATAACGGTTTTCTGCTTAATTATATTTTAACAGCTGTCGTGAGCCACCTGGTGACTTTCTAGGTTGAAAGATAAGTTAATTATTTTAAATAGATGTATGACAGACATCCGCTGGGAATCTTTGCCAGTTCCAAATTGCATTCGCATCCACCCAGGAAGATAATATATTTATTATTATTGGTGGTCCGTCCCCCCCAGCCAGCCAGATGTTTTTAGGCTTGGATTTGGCATTATTATCCACCTATTGAGTGCTTCCCAAGGACCTGGGATAGGCAGAAGTTGTTGTTTGATGGGGTTAAAGAAATGGTCGCAGGCTATATGCTGTTTCAAGTCAAGCTGCGTTTGAAATTGACCGATGGTGATTTTTTTTTTTTTTGTCAATGCCGATGGTGTGTGTTCAAGTGGTGCTCCAGATTATTATTACTTAGTAACCAGGCTGGACCCGAATAATTATTGAACATAAGACCGCCTTATTGAGCACATAAGATGCATTGCAGTATAGAAGACATAAGCTTTATACGAAGCAAATTTAGATCCAGCAAGGGAGCATTTTTTAATTAAGTTCAGAGGATTTCAATATGTGCGGCGCCACAAGTACAACACCTTTGATAAATCATTCCTGCGCAGGCAATAACAGCTTCCCCTGGTCTAACCTAGTCTGGGAGCTCCCTTTCAGCTACAGGTGGCCCTCAACTTACAACCGTTTGCTTAGTGACTGTTCAAAGTTGCAAGGGCACTGATCTTCACACTTACGACCACTGCAGCAACCCCACAGTCCCGTGGGCCTGACTCACTTAAGCGCCGTCTCGCTTAGCAGTGGAAAATCCCGGCCCCGATTGTGAGCCCACGCACCTCCGAGCAGACGTGCATGAAACCTTCTGCGTATTTGTGTAACTTACTCCACTGTTCCTTCTCGCAGCACGAACAGTCAGGCTCAAGGAGATGCCCGCAAACACCCCCCCCCCCAATGTGCAGGAAAGCAGAGGTTATTTAGCTACCAAAACAAGACCCACGTTGTCCTTTTTATCGGCAAACCCTCCTGTGGCCCAAAAATAGTTGTTGCAATTCTATAAAAGCGCTCCCGTCCTGCTTCCTAGCTAGCATGGGTTCCTGTGCATATACATAAAGCAGAAATATAACTTTTAGCCCCGGGCTTGAACGCAGCCTTCCAAATTAGCCCCTTTCGAAGCTACCAATTAAATGAAAATGTTAATGTGGGGGAAAGGAAACAAGATTAAAACATCAGGAGTATTTAAATTAAATCAGATTTGTTTGTGTGTTTTTTTTTTAAAGTGTGGCTCCCACATTCAGAGTTTAAGCGCTAGCCTAATTCTGCGCATTCTTGCATTAGGTGATACAAGTATAGTAAAGCTGTTGAAACCAGGCCAATAGAAGAGAAGGTGATCACCTGACCCCCCAGGACACTGAAAACCGTCACAAAGATTGGTCAGTTGCCAAGCAAGCTGAATTTTGATCACGTGAGGGGAGGAATAGGAGGAGGAGGAGGAGGAGGAGGAGGAGGAAGAGGAAGAGGAAGAGGAGGAGGAGGAGAAGAAGGAGAAGAGGTTGTGGTGGTGGTAGTAGTAGTAGTAGTTGGAAGGGACCTTGGAGGTTATCTAATCCAACCCCCCCACTCAGGAAACCCTACACCATTTCAAACAAATGTCTGAACAGTCTCTTGACTTACAACGGTTCATTTAGCGACCGTTCCAAGTTACAGTGGCGCTGAAAAAAGGGGCTGAGGACCGTTGCCGTCTCCCCCAGAGTTGCCTGATCTCCAAATTCAGCCGCTTGGCAACTGACTCGTGTTTGTGGCCGTTGCAGTGTCCCGGGGGCCTTATGATCCATCCACAACGGCAGGGCTTCACTTAACAAGGGTGGCAAGAAAGGCTGCCAAAGTGGGGCGCGCCCTGTGAAGCGGTATACACATCCAAGTCCTGTTGCTGTTAAATTGGGAGAAGAGGGAACAATCCAGCAAGGGGGGACTTCGCTGCTCTAAAGCAACCCACGTTTGGAGCAAAGTGATAATAAAAGGACTGTTTAAAAAAGCTTTCTTCTTTCTAAAAAAAAAAAAATCTCAGCTTCAGCAAAAAAATAAAATCATTTCAGCCAGCTGATCCTCCCTTCTATGCATAGTCACGCTTGCCGTCAAAAGTGCGCGTTTCCAAAACAGTTAATAATTTAACAATATTTATGAAAATGCTCCTACTCAAAACAATTCAAAGGAAGGCAATAGTGCAGGCACTTTCGAAAGGTTAAATTGCCCCCTCCCCTCAATGCTTTCTTTTCCCCCCCCTTCCACCCCCCCCCCCCATGGTACAGAGCAGCCTGGAAAACTAGACCAAAGCACAGATAAAGCCGCTTTGCATGTCCACGATTTCTGCGTAAAACGTTTCTATTTGGAGGATGAAATAGCTCTTAATTTCGAATAATCAGCCAAGTGTGCGAGCGCAGCCACTTTGCGTAGCCGCCTGAATGCACCAATATCCCATGAGAGCTGGCTTTGATCAACATAAAGAGATATACATGAAGGGCTTTCTGAAAATAATTAACTTAATCAGATGTCATTGAAATTCATCTTCTGCTTAATAGAATCTAAAATAGTGACCAATTGCTCATCCTCAAGAGCGAACGAGAATTTCAATTGGCTAGCTATCCACGTTACGTGCCAAATTAAGACTTTTCCAGCGTAGATCTCTTCCATCTCTAGCCAAAGCTTACAAGCCACTTGAAAAGGCACTTCCAATTTTTTTTTTTTCCCAGCTACAGAAAAAGGCACTGGGTTATGTCAATCACGCAGCGCGCTCACATTGACTGTGTGCCATATGAACGGTTCGGCTATCCACTATGGTTTATAGAGAAGCACAGAGTTAGAAGGAACCTTAGCAGAGTTACAAGGGACCTTGGAGGTCTTCTAGTCCAACCCCCTTCTCGAGCAGAAGACCCCATAGCATTTCAGACAAGTGGCTGTCCGGTCTCTGGTTAAAAGCCTCCAGTGATGGAGCACCCACAACTTCCAGAGGCAAGACGTTCCACTGATTGTTCTCACTTGTCAGACAATTTCTCCTTAATTCTCAGTTGGATCTCTCCTTGGGCAGCATTTCTGAGCTTAAACATTGTGGCTACAGAAGAACACAAGACGGTGATTTCTTTTCAAATGTGGGTGTCTTTCGCACAACCGCTTCTTCTGGTTAAAACCAGTCAGTGTCCGGTGCAGGAAATCAGGAGCCAGGATAAGAGTTCAAAAGCACTAGCAGTTTATTTCATGCTACCTCTACACAAGAATCTTGATTTGCTAATGGTCAAGGCAAAATGGCACCAGATAAAGAGACAACGGGGTTGGGTTTAAGCCTCTTATGGGGTCGTAGCCACTCCAAACTTATGGTGTTTTTGGCTCAGCCTGGTCATTCTCTACATCTAGAACAGGGGTCTTCACACTTGGCCCTTTTATGACTCGTGGACTTTAACTCCCAGAATTCCTCAGCTAGGCACGCTGGCTAAGGAATTCTGGGAGTTGAAGTCCACGAGTCATAAAAGGGCCAAGTTTGAAGACCCCCTGATCTAGAAGGAAAACTTGATCGAGCCAAGCGTTATCAAATGTGACAATGCTATGTTCAGATTATCCACCAATGTTAGAATAAACCATAGACGATGGCCTATCACCAACTTCGCAAAGGTCCTGAATGTAGTGGCACCACAGGTACAATCGGTGGCGATTGTGTTTTCCAAACTTGTGCACTGAGTAAAGCATCTTGCCGAAGGAGCAGATTATTCCCTCCGTACAGGAGAATTATTCGTAGCTCTGAGCTTGGTGGTTTTCTTGCAGACGTCCCGTGACCCAACTAGGGAACATCGTCAGATCATTAGATTATTCCTCATTATGCTTTGCCCTTCACATTTTTTCCCCGTTCAGTTCTGAAGCACTGGACGTTCAGGATTCATTAGGGGCCCTGCAATTGTCACCAATTTAACAGCAAATTCCTGCTTTTCTTCCATTGCAGAAAACAGCCCTTGCCTTTTACGTACGCCCAGCTCCTTGGCCACGTTTGCAAATGTCTCCAATGCGCTTTAACATTTCATCTCATGTGAACAGCAAAACGTTTCTTTGTGCGGGATTTCATCATCACTGCATTTCTTTCCATTACTGTGGTAGCGTCAACGCCTAGAGGCACGCAACCCTTGTGTTTCATTTATTAGCGTAAGCCACATGCTTGTTATCATTTAGAAACGTTGTTTTAAGTTTATCGGGCTCTTCCTTAAAAGAACACAACGGTTTCATCTCGGTAAAGGTCCTGGACTACACGGGCTTCCTCCAAAAGGGATGTAACGTTCCAGATCTGGTTCCCCAAAAAAATGCTTTTTTAACATTCGTGGGGGTAACGCAACACCTCTCGTAATTTCCGAGGCCGCAATTTCTGAGCTAGAATGGAAGCCTCCGAGACCCTCTATGCAACCCATTTTTTTAAAAAATAAATAAATAAGGCTAATTCAGTTTTATCCAGATAAGCGGTAGGTCTGTCCTCCCATGTCCCTCCATCAGGAAACGCTGATGTAACTCTTTCTGATCAGAAGATGACCCATTTAAAAATCTATCCGAAGGAGCCAACCAGCTGCTATCTGACAAATTCAGAAATGGGAAGCTCGAAAAGAAAAAAAAAGAAACCAAGATACTCCTTCTAAGATTATTAATTAGCCCATTTGTTTCAGTAACATCCAGAGTGCTGTGATAAAAAAATCCTAACGCTCTTTCGCATTACGAAAGTGCTTAGATCATGTTATAAAGGCATTATCGTGACACTTGGTAACACGTTCTTGCCAAAACTAGCATGCTAGAAATAATCTCCTTGTACCCCTTCATACTCTCTCTTCTGGCTGATCTTATCTCTTAAAAGTCTTACTAGTTCCAGTTTTGCAAGGGGGGGGAAAGGGGGGGGGAGGGAAAAGATCAGCTCCAGCAATCTGCGTTGCAGTTTTCCAGACCCAAGTAGGAAATACGGAAATGGGTTTGCACGCTCAGGGAGGGCCTGCGAGCAAACGAGCTTATGTGGGTTTGTGCCACTACGCAAACTTTAAGTGTTACTGTTACTCAGGGCTTTTTTTTTCTCATTGAACGCTCAGAACGGAGTTCCGGCACCTTTTTTTGGATGGAACCTTGTAGGTTAGGCAAGGCGGGTTGTATGACACGTGTGAGTTCCGGCACCTTTTTCTTTTACAAAAAAAGCACTGCTGTTAACTGCAATTTTCTTTACATTCCACAACGTTCCAGCCACCATAGGTATGGCTGTTTTGAGAGTACAGTGGTGCCTCGGTACTCGACATTTATGGGTTCCGGAAGATGCGACAAACACGAAAAAAAAAAAAAACGAGTTGCAAAGCGGTTGAGTACCGAGGTATCCCGGCTGGCGGATAGATTACTTAGCAGTTCAAAGTTTCAACATAATGTACCTCTTTTTTTAAATTCCGATTTCCATGTGATCTTTAGACAGCTCCATGTTTTTTTCTTGTTTTTTTTAGCTGCATTAGTAGATTCCCTTTTTAATATCAAAAGCCAGTGGAAAAATAGTTTACACTGTACTAACAAGTTTTTTTTTTTGTAACAGGTCAGGACAGTTAATTCAGCTGAATGGCATTCAAATAAATAACAAGTTAAAATGCATCATTTCTCCATTCCCTGCAGGCCTTTGGCATCAGAAAGGCAATAAAAAGGTTGTTCAAAATGTCGGTGGAGGGGGGGGGAAGGCTTCTTATTATATAATACCGGCTTCCAAGAATCAGCAATTGTTTCCCCACCCTAGTTACTTAATAATCACAGCTTTCTATACTTAATAACTCACTCTAAACATTTAAGAATCCGTAAATCATTTTCCCTGCTCTTGTACTTCCAGCTGCATTTCATCACTTTTTAAAATTAATTTTTGTTACAGAATTTTTTTTTACAGCGTTGAAACATTTCAATGGAAAAGGGAAGTGAAAGAAAAGTTACAAGAAAAGAACGAAGGAACAAAGGAGAAAGAAGAAAAATAGAGAAAGGGGAGAGAAAATGTAAGGAGATCACTTCCAATTTTCTTTACAGCAGTTGTAAATGCAACTTTTATCCTCTCTGAGGTTGCATCATAACTTCCTTCTTTTTAAACTACCCTTTCTCATCATCAAACCCATTAAGTAAAGTAATAATGGTTCTTTTTTTTTTTCTTTCATAAAGTCCATAAAGGGTTTCCAGTCCCTAAGAAATGTAGTTATTGTCTTTTCTGTAATTAAACAGGTCATGTTTGCCATCTCTGCAAATTCACCATTCCTCCCTTCCCCTTTGCTGACCCCTTCACCTGTAGTGAGATAAGAATTATCTCAAATTTATAAAAAAATAATTATTTTTTTAAAAAAATCACACCGAGAGAAGTAAAAGCCTTTGAATTACCTCTGCCACTGAAGGAAAGAGAACACAACTGTGTCCAAATGCAGCAATCAGCTAATAGTCAATCAATCAATTCGGGAAATTATTTGTGAAGCAGCAAAACCAGGCAATGACATATTTTAATGACTGTTTGCAAAAGCCGGTTAGTGATAGTTACTGCTTAGTTGGACATCTTAACTGCCACAGGGGAAGAGACAGCTATGAAAGACTTTAAGATCTTTAAAACCGCATCACATTCCTACTCAGCATAATCTGGAATTATCTGGGGAAGATGTCCCTGAGTCCCAGTTTGGGGATTATATACAACTTTAACAAACTGATTCAAAACTAGTCAAATTGCTCCGAGTCCAGCCCTGTTTTAATTTTCAAAACCAAGTAGAACCGCCTTGTAGCAAAATGGGTGGCAAATTAAAAAATAAATAAATACAGTGCAGTGCAATGCAATGCAATGAAAAAAATAATAAAGTAAAATAAAATCCTCTATGAAATGAATTTGATAGTCATTCTGCAGTGCAGGAAGTGTTACAGTTAATTTCATTCAGCGTATGGGGAAAAAAAACCCGCAATGCAATCTTAATACCGTATTTTCCGGCGTATAAGACGACTTTTTAACCCATGAAAATCTTCTCAAAAGTTGGGGGGTCGTCTCATACGCCGGGTCGTCTTATACGCCGGAAAATACGGTACTAAAACAGAAGCGTGGAAATAAAGTGATGGTGATCCATAGGTGCTCTAGAAATTAAGCTGTTGTTACTCTTGCAGTCACCAAGTTAACTACTTCATTTTTCTGGTCATCCATCAATAGGTATATTATTGCTTCCAATTAACAGTGATTTCCCAAAGTGCCATTTTAGCTGCTGTTGTTTTTTTTTAAAAAAACACCCACACACACACACACCCAAAAACCGGTTCTGAATGCAAGTGCATGTCAATTGATCCTTTTTTAAAAAATAAATAAATAAAATACCAGGATTAGAGAGGATCCTAAAGCTCAACCATATATTGAAGAATCCAGGATGATCTCATATCAGACATATAATATATAGACAAACAGACTGGATGACTGGGATGGTACAAGGCTCCTGCTGTTAGAAAAATTTAGAAGACTCCAATCCCACCCTATCTTTCTATGTTGTGAGAAGAAATTTCCTAACAGTGAAAACAATTAATCGACAATACAGGTTGCCTTCAGAAGTTGTGGGTGCTCCATCACTGGGGCTTTTGAAGAAGAGAATGGACACCCGCCTGTCTGAAATGGTCTAGGGTCTCCTTCTTGAGCAGGGGGTTGGACTAGAAGACCTCCAAGGGCCCTTCCAACTCAACGGGGACAACCTTCCAAAGTTTTCATCTATGCATTTATCTTAATTTAGAGACTACAGGGGGACGCGGTGGCTCAGTGGGTTAGGACGCTGAGCTTGTCGATCAGAAGGTCGACAGTTTGGCAGGTCGAATCCCGAGTGCCGGGTAACAGAGCGAGCGCCTGTTACTCGTCCCAGCTTCTGCCAACCTAGCAGTTTGAAAGCACGTAAAACTGCAAGTAGAAAAATAGGGACCACTGCAGTGGGAAGGTAACAGCGTTCCGTGCGCCTTTGGCGTCTAGTCATGCCGGCCACATGACCATGGAGACGTCCTCGGACAAGCGCTGGCTCTTCGGCTTTGAAACAGAGATGAGCACCGGCCCCTAGAGTCGGAAACGACTAGCATGCGTGTGCGGGGGAACCTTTACATTTACCTTAGAGACTACAGATTACAGTTGTGACATTCTAATCTTGCCACAACGCAGTGGAAGAAAGAAAGGAACTGCTCTTTCCTGACAGAAAAAGTATCTGGAAAGGAGAAGGTTAACCGGATAACTGCTTTATAATGGATCCAGCCAAAAGTCCTATCAACGTGAGTACTTTTGTCTCCAGCAGGGAGAAATGGCTTTTCCACATGTTCCTGCAAAAAAAAAGAAATGCTATAGCATATTGCAACTCCACCGTGGAGAGAGCACGCATGTGAATCGAAAGCAAGCAGTTGGAGTCAACCGCATCAGCCTTTCCCATGTCACTAGAGTTAAAATATTATGGCAAAGAGGCAGCCCAAGGTCTCCGTGGAGAAACTCTGGAAGGTTACCTCGATGTCAGCAGGTGTTCTTCAAAATAACATTTAGGTTTTGGTTGTTGGGTTCTTTTTTTTAAAAAAAAATCCATTTAGGAACCAAATAAAATTCTAGGGCAATGAACAAAACTCGAAAACATCTAGTAACCATGTTTTTCCCATTAAAAGTAGATTTTTTTAAAAAAAAAAATACTCTTTAAGGATTCGTTGTTTGTTTGCTTCCCACTGCAGCTGGCCAAACATAATATGAAAGCATGATAAGATTCCAATTATGCACGGGGATGAAGAATAACAGAATAAGAGAGTTGGAGGGTACCTTGGAGGTCTTCTAATTGGAACCCCGCCTCAAGCAGGAGACCCTATAGAAAAATAGGGAGCACTACGGTGGGAAGGTAACAGCGTTCCGTGCGCCTATAGACGCCAAAGGGGCACGGAACGCTGTTACCTTCCCACCGTAGTGCTCCCTATTTTTCTACTTGCATTTTTACGTGCTTTCGAACTGCTAGGTTGGCAGAAGCTGGGATGAGTTAACAGGCGCTCACTGCTACGCGGCACTCGGGATTCAACCCACCAAACTGCCGACCTTCTGATCGACAAGCTCAGCGTCCTAACCCACTGAGCCACCGCATCCCTGGACTTGTTGTTGTTAGTTGCGAAGTCGTGTCCGACCCATCGCGACCCTATGGACAATGTTCCTCCAGGCCTTCCTGTCCTCTACCATCTTCTGGAGTCCATCTAAGCTCACTCCTACTGCTTCAATGACTCCATCCAGCCACCTCATTCTCTGTCGTCCCCTTCTTCTATCCCTGGACTAGACATACCCAATTCCTGCAACCGTTCTTCATATGTTTTTAGCATCCAGCCTCCTAATCCTCTTTGATGCTCTTTTCTTGCAGTCTTTCTGGAGTCTGAACGTCATTTTACAACATGGTGACCAAAACTAGATGCTGTATTCTAAGCATGGTCTCAAGAGAAGAAGTTTAACCAGCAGAAGAGAGAGCAAATGCAAAAAATGTACGCTCAAAAATAAAAGAGAGAGAGGGGGGGGGGAATCTTAACTGGGTATTGTGTGGATTGTTCGTGGCAAGGAGAATCCTCACAACATCTCTTGAAACAGCCAGTTGCCTGACTGTTGTTATTTTTTTAATTTGTTATTGGAATACAACACAGCATGCCTTCAAAAATTTAAGATGAATTGCTTGTATTGTCAGGTAAAGCACCAATTGCAAAGGTTTACCTGTGGAGAACTCAAAAAAATCCGAAGCAGTTCAATTATCAGAGCTGTTTTGTTTTTTTAAGGAATGATTTTGGCGGTACCCTTAAAACAAAACCTAATACGAACGCATAGTTGCGTTATTTATCACCCGGGTAAGGAGTGCATTAGCATAGTAATAGAGGAATGACTGTTATATTTTGGGATTTATTCTGCGAGCGGTTAGTATATTATTGCATTTAGCTGCTTCGCTTTGCTTTTGTTCTTTTAAAACTTTTGCTGCTGATTGACCGAATAAATATTAGCTGCACTGAAATATTTGCGTTAGTCACTCCTTTGTCATCATCTGCGGTCACACATGCCAACAGCAGTAAGGATTGAATCCTGCTAGGTTTTTTTTTTCCTGGGTGCCTGAAATTTTCATGCAAATCTCAAAGAAGACTAGCCTTTTAACAGAACGTTCAATGGTTTGGAAGAAAGGGAGGGAGGGCACTGCTGATTCAGGATCTCTGCCAGCTCAAGCAGTTTTATTAGAATGGAAACACTCAACATTAGCAGCACAGTGAAATCTCAGCAAAAGACAGAAATTAAATAGTTTTGAGGTCAGGGCTGGGATTTTATCTGCTGTGAGAGGCAACAACGGTTGTCCCTCGGTTTGCTGGTGGGAGTCGTAAGCCACTTTAAGTGACTGGAGTATTATATCCAATTGTGATTAAACCCCAAAAGCTGGCAGTGGATTAATTAGTGCAATGCAGCCCTATTTCCTAATCAGACAGATCTGCAGGCGTTACGACCCCAGTCTGCTAATACTGGTTGACGGGAAGAAGAAAAAAAATTATGTGCACCACCGATCACTTTTCTAATCTCATGGTCTAGAAAAACAGTTAAAGAGGTGGAAATGTGGACTGTCGATGGAGGTACAAAGGGTCTCAAGAACTTTAGGGTCCCCTCAAGTTTGTCTCAAGACACCATTATTCTCTGTCTCTGGACCCTCCAAGGTGTCATGCAATTTCTCAAACATGGTACAAGGCTACTCCAGAAATTAGAGAACAAGGCTGGTTCTGTCTGTCTGTCTAGCTATCCATCTATAATATATTTACATACCTATCTATCTACCTATCCATCCACACATGTGGCTGGCTGTCAATCCATCCATCCATCCATCCATCTACCCACCCACCCTATCTATCTATCTATCTATCTATCTATCTATCTATCTATCTATCTATCTATCTATCTCCCATCCATCCATCCCCCTATCTTTCTATCCATCTCCCATCCATCCATCCATCATCCATCCACCTACTCACCCACCCTATTTATCTATTTCCCATCCATCCATCCATCCATCTATCCATCCAACCCCCTCCTCTTTCTATCTATCCATCTCCCATCCATCCATCTATCCATTCACCCACCCAACTCCTATCTATCCATCCATCTCCCATCCATCCATCCACCCACCCCCCTCCTATCTATCTATCTATCTATCTATCTATCTATCTATCTATCTATCTATCTATCATCTATCTACATACCTAGCCATCCCCCATCCAACTATCCACCCACCCACCCATCCACCCATATACCTATCGATTCAACTATCTACTCACCTATCCATCCATCCATCCATCCATCCATCCTCTGCAAGTATGCAATGGAGCTTCTGGACCAGAATTCAGATACTGTATGCAGATTCATACATCAACACCATTCATAAAACACGTGCGATGTCACATGTCTCAGGACATGCACATCGCTTATAGCACGTCTCCAAATAGCTAACCGAACTGGAAGTCACTCCTAAGCTGCCAGTGCAAAACTCCACGTTATTATGCATAGAAGCCTTCTTTCTTCCACCACAGAAGTCAAAAGGACACACGCAAGTTGTCCTCTCCTCCTTGTAATAGCCGGAGTCCAACTCGCTCAGCATCGTCAGTTTGGCTGCAGGACGTGCCCTCCAACCATTTCTTGGCTTGGATCTTCTATTTATCCAGGAATCCACAATATAATGTTAACCAGGGTACCTAATCTTCAAAAGGTTTGATTGGTTGGCATAACACTGCGCCATTTTAATAACATGCTTAGAAGTTTAGTGAATTACTGCTTATTGGGGGCGGGGAGAAGAAGGCCTTCTGTCCAGGGAACATATTTGGAGGAGAATTTCCCGCTATGTGCAATAATCTTCTTTAGTATTTTTTGTGTCAGTGCGTTTTAGGGGAATAGATTTTGGTGCTTCTGAGTTAAAGTGACAGGTGACACGAGCATGAAGGGAATGCGTTGAAGCTTCTGGATCAAATTCGAGAGGCCGATTCAACTTCAATGGTTAAGATTCTTTGGCATCTGCAGAAGATGCCAGCCCACTGAAGGGGTTATCAAGACCCCCGTCTCTCCTTTCTTTACTTGTCCGGCTAGGCAACAATAGAAGCAACAACAAGAACAACAAAAAAACCCAACCCCCAAGTAAATTGCTAAGGGATCCATCTTTTTAATTCTGCTAAAATGGCTGGAGTTCATTTTAGTGTATTGCTCCAGAGTGGTAGTTCATTCAAATCCCAAATGCCTTGGAAGGTAATTAAACGGGCACAAGTAAGGGCAGCATTTCAGTACAAGGGCTGTCCTGCTGACGCTCACACCCATTTGTTTAAGGGAAAAAAATAAAGCAACGAAACCAAACCACAGGAAATGTGAGTAACATTGTTTTATGAGGTTCTTAGTGCTTTCTAAGCTTGGTGGTTTGCTTGCAGACATTTCACTACCCAACTAGGTAACGTCATCAGGGCAGGTGATTGCAAGATTTACTGCTGGTTTATATATAGTAGCTTGCCTTGCCTTATATTGCCTTATGTTTACAAGGCCTTGGTAAGGCCACACTTGGCATACGCCATCCAGTTTTGGTCACCACAATGTAAAAAAAGATGTTGAGACTCTAGAAAGAGTGCAGAGAAGAGCAACAAAGATGATCTGGGGACCGGAGGCTAAAACCTATAAGGAACGGTTGCTGGAATTGGGGATGTCTAGTCTAATGAAGAGAAGGACGAGGGAGGACACGATAGCAGCCTTCCAATATCTCAAGGGTTGCCCCAAAGAAGAGGGAGTCAAGCTATTCTCCAAAGCGCCCGAAGGTAGGACAAGAAGCAACGGATGGAAACTGATCAAAGAGAGAAGCAACCTAGAACTAAGGAAATAATATTACTATTGTTTTTTCCCCGTTGCTAACTTCAAACAGCCACTAAAGGAATTGTTGTAAATTGAGGATTACCATCTGTATGTCCTTCTTAACCTATAAATTATTTTATTGTCCTTGTCCGGTTTGCCCGCTCAACAACAACGTACAGCATTTTTCCAATGCTAACTGATCAATGGAGATTCCGGGGCAGCCACATGAGCAAAAACATGTAGTCTAAACAGACTATTTGTGCCATAAAAACGAGATCCTCGTGTCCTTGAAGTGAAGGACAATGCAAAGCTAATCAAAGTGGGAATCTCGAGATGAACCGAAGCAGCCAACGAATCAACTCTTCAAGAGGCACCATGACCTAAACTGTCCGAAGCCTAGCGCGCTCTCTCTCTCTCTCTCTCTCTCTCTCTCTCTCTCTCTCTCTCTCTCTCTCTCATTAAAACATGCACCCTAGAATGGTTAAAATCCCAATTGTATTAACACCTGGGGGGGGGGAACCCACAGCAAAGCAAGTAGGAAATTTCTCTACCATCGTAGGCTTGCCCGCAGAGTCCAGGGAAAAGTATGGCAGAGGAACAAGAAGAATGTCCGTGCAATAAGACCATAACATCATTTATTTTAAAACAAGCAAGCGCGCGCGCACACACACAGTCACACACAGACACACACACACACACACACACACCTGAAGACGGAGTGCGTTTCAGGCAAGGCTCTTCTTCTGACATCATGCCTGTATCTTTGCTACTTACAGCTGGTTGCCATGGCAACAGCTAATGTCTCAATGTCACACTATGAATAATTGCTGGCTGAAAAATGAAGAGTGCTACAATCACAGCAGTTCTGTAGTCAAAAGGGAAGGGTGGGGAGGGAAGGAGGGGGGGGGGAAACCGGGAGAGTCTTATGCTCAACTTGACGTTTAAAAAAGTCAAACGTTTTAAAAAGCTACGCTGGCACTTATGGTACAACCAGAACAAAAGCAAACGGCTCCGTGTTTTTGTTGTTGTTGTCGTTGTTGTTGTTTGTCTTGGGGCTTGCTCTCTGGAGGAACTCCGGGCTGAGATGCTGCAGGCTCCCACTGCAAACAATTTACAGGCTGTCTCGGAAGCGCCCGGCCACTTCTGTCCCTTCTTCCCCAATGGAGGAAGTGTCACCCTTTTTCCTTTCCCGGTGGCGCGTGGAGCACCGGGGAAGGGCAAGATGCCTCGGGCAGACTGACGGAAGGCCTTTAAAGAAAGTCTCCAGGCTTGACGCCTTGGAAGGTTTTCATTTGGAGCCCCGGGATGTCACTGGATCTTGCTACCTGAGTTGGGCTTCTAATTCTAAGAACAGACATCCTAATCAATAGGATACCCAATTTAGAGGTCGGCAGAAGCCGAGAAGCTAGAGCAGACATGTCAAACACAAGGCCCGGGGGCCGGATCCGGCCCGCGAAGTGGTTTCACGCGGCCCGCGAAGCCATCCTGGAAACAGTGAGGGAACGGCCCCCGCTGCCTTGGCCCTGGCCCAGAGACCCTCCTTCTGCCAGAGACCCTCAGATCTGTCCCACTCCTGCCCAGGCCCCCATAGGCACCCTTGATGCGAACGATGTAGAGCTGGCCACGCCCACCCAGTAGGCCATATGCACTCTAGCCACGCCCACCCAGTAGGCCATGCCCACCCAGTAGGCCATACGCACTCTAGCCACACCCACCCAGTAGGCCACGCCCATCCTGGCCATACCCACCCGGCCCCTTGAGGGCAACCGCAATGCTGATGCGGCCCTCAATGAAATTGAGTTTGACACCCCTGAGCTAGAGGTTCAGAATACAGAATAATAAAGAGTTGGAAGGCAGTTTGGAGGTCTTCCAGTCCTCCTTAAGTAACACCAGCTGCCTGCAATCAGTGCAGGTTCGAGTCCCACCAGGCTCAAGGTTGACTTAGCCTTCCATCCTTCCGAGGTAGGTAAAATGAGGACCCAGATTGTTGGGGGCAATAAGCTGACTTTGTAATAATGCCACTTGGGGGGGGGGGGCGAAAGCCCTAATAAGCAGGCATATACATAGAATGAAGGCTATTGCTAAGCACATTTGATTTGTGCTTAGATTGTAAGCCGCCCTGAATCTTTGGAGAAGGGCGGGATATAAATGGGATTTTAAAAAAAGTATATATCGTTCTGGAGAAAGGGCTGTCCATTCTCTTCTTGGAAACCTCCTGGGATGGAGCACCCACAACTTCTGGATGGAAGCCATTCTGTTCCACTTGTTCTCACTGCCAGGAAATTCCTCCTGAGTTCCAGGTTGCTTCTCTCTCCTTGATGAGTTTCCATCCGTTGCTTCTTCTCCTGCAACCCTTCTTCATATGTTTTCGCCTCCGGTCCCCTGTTCATCGTTGTTGCTCTTCTCCGCACTCTTTCTAGAGTCTCAACATCTTTTTTACATCGTGGTGACCAAAACTGGACCCAGCATTCTAAGTGTGGCCTTACCAAGGCACTGTAAAGTGGTACTAATACTTCCTGTGCTTCCATCCGTTGCTTCTTTTTCCTGCCTTCAGGCGCTGTGGAGAATAGCTTGACCCCCACTTCTTTGGGGCAGCCCCTCAAATATTGGAAGATTGCTACCATGCTAGCCCTAGTCCTTCTCTTGCATTAGACTAGACACACCCAGTTCCTGCAACCTTACATAGTGTAGCCCCCCTGATCATCTTTGTTGCTCCTTCTCTGCACTCTTTCTAGAGTCTCAATATTCTTTTTTTTTTTTTTGGTAAGTAAAATTTCTGGGGCTAAGTGAGACGGTTCTTAAGTGAGTTGTGCCCCATTTTATGACCTTCCTTGCCACCGTTGTTAGGTGAATCGCTGCGGTTGTTAAGTTACGGACACGGTTGTTAATTGAATCTGGCTTCCCCCCATTGACTTTGCTTGTCGTAAGGTCGCAAAAGGGGATCGCGTGACCCCGGGACACTGCAAGCGTCATAAATGGGAGTCAGTTGCCAAGCGTCTGAATTTGGATCGCGTGACCACGGGGATGCTGCGATGGTCCAAGGTGTGAAAAATGGTCAGAGGTCAACTTTTTTCAGTGCCGTTGCAATTTGGAATGCTCGTTAAATGAACTATGTGTAAGTCGAGGACTATCTGTATAAAAAGAGATACAGTGCTGGCATCAACTACATGTAGCTGTATTTCTTTTCTTTTCTTTTTCTTTTCTTTCTTTCTTTCTTTCTTTCTTTCTTTTTTTTTTTGTAGCTCTGGCCGTTAATTTCTTTGGCTAAGAAAGAAATCTGTTCCCTTTTTTGCCCAATGTTGCTTTACCTCAAAAGGGGAACAGCTTGATGGCATGTATAATTATATCGTGAAGAATGCTGGAATTGTGAGATGGA
Source organism: Vipera berus (assembly GCF_964194415.1). NCBI lineage: Eukaryota > Metazoa > Chordata > Lepidosauria > Squamata > Viperidae > Vipera > Vipera berus. Next base: position 10,071,624 of record NC_138217.1, on the reverse strand, counting down.
AACCTACACAAAAACAAACAAATGCTGCAGAATTTCCTATGGATTGCCCCAAATATGTTGAAAAGACTGTAATTATCAACAGGCTTTTTTTTAACAGTTAAAAGAAATGGCTAGTTAAAATAGAAGGAGCCTGGCAAAGGAAACATTTCTGTAAAAAATCAATCAATCGATCCGAATATAGCTGGCAGGGACCTTGGGGGTCTTCTAGTCCAGCCCCCTGTAGTCTACCATTCCAGACAAGTGACTGTCCAGTCTCTTCTTTAAAATCTCCAGTTATGAAGCACCCACAACTGGAAGGCTGGATTTGTTTAACAACCCTGTGAGTCATTTGACGGCCAGGAACATCCTTTAAGTGCCAAGCTTTTACCAAAAACAAATACAAAAAAAGAAGGCTATAGTTCTCCAAGTATATTTTCCCACAGGTCACTAAGACCAACTGGCTCAATCTTTAGCTATTTTCCTAAAATAGCTAAAGAACATCTAAGTACAAAACTGTCTGGGGAATCTCTCCTGAGGCCTAGCAAGCAATAAAACCACACACACACACACACACACACACACACACACACACACACACACAGAGAGAGAGAGAGAGAGACAGACAGACACACATCTATACACCCATCCATCATCTATCTATCTATCTATCTATCTATCTATCTATCTATCTATCTATCTGTCTATCTATCTATCTAGACGTGGCTCAGCAGGTTAGGACGCTGAGCTTGTCGATCAGAAGTTCGGCAGTTTGGCGGGTCGAATCCCGAGTGCCGCGTAGCAGAGTGAGCGCCTGTTACTCGTCCCAGCTTCTGCCAACCTAGCAGTTCGAAAGCACGTAAAAATGCAAGTAGAAAAATAGGGGCCACTCCGGTGGGAAAGTAACAGCGTTCCGTGCGCCTTTGGCATCTAGTCATGCCGGCCACATGACCACGGAGACGTCCTCGGACAAGCGCTGGCTCTTCGGCTTTGAAAGGGAGATGAGCACCGGCCCCTAGAGTTGGAAACGACTAGCACGCATGTGCGGGGGAACCTTTACCTTTATCTATCTATCTATCTATCTATCTATCTATCTATCTATCTATCTATCTATCTATCTGACAGACATTCTTTCCTTTAAGGCCACTGATGCAGAGGCTGGTATGAAGAAGACTTGGGGGAAAGCGGGGAGGAGGGGAAAAGATTACAGGGGCGAAATGACAAAATAAATCACTTCTCTGCTACACTTGGAAATACCCATCCAGTAGCTGCTTGTTCAGATACATACCGATATTTAATTAATGCTTTCGTTTAGAGTTGTTTTCACATCTCAGCCTATAATTTCAGCTGGAACAGCCCCAAGCAGCTAGTTACTGTTTGTTTCTCTCAAAGGTTTTTTTGTTCCGAGGACTAGAAGGATTGTGTGCTATGGTCGGTCGTGCCATCAGCCAGATGTTTCGACTGGATCTGGCATCTTTGTCCACTTCTTGAGTCCTTCGCAAGGACCTGGGGTGGGCAGATGTTGTTGTTTGATGGCGATGGGGGTATGGGTATCTTTGCAGGACGTAAGCTGTTCCGTGTAAAGCTGCCTTTTGCAATTGACTGATGGGGACTTTGTCAATGACGATGGTGTCCCAGGGATACTCCAAATGTTTGGGGACTACACCCAATATGCCTATTACTACTAGTGCTATCTTTGCTTTCTTTTGCCACAGTGGTTCCACTTTTATCTCTCTTTTGTGATGTTCTCCAGATCTTTCTCTTCTTTGCTGCTGTCTCCAGGTACTGCAACATCCATTATCCAGACTCTTGTTTCTTTCTTATCGACAATTGTTAATGCTGCCGTGTTGTGTGGCAGATTGCCTGTCTGTTTGAATTCTAAAGTCCCAGAGCACTTCAACTTCCCCATTTTCTAGGCCTCAGTCTATTTTGTGGTCCCAGCAGTTGTCACTTGCAGGCAAATGTTATTTCTTGCAGATATTTCAATGCATCTCTTTTGCTAGTTGGTTTGCAGTCAGTCTGGGCAATCCATTTTCTGCACCAGCTAACTAGGTGATGTATTTAAATACAAGAGTTTGGCATTTTTCCAAGAAAGCATAAATTTGCATGAAAATCAGACAAACTGGATTTATGTCCAAACGGCTGCAAGAATCATAGGTGGAACTGTTATCACTACATAAATAAAAATGATATCTCAGAGGATCAATTCCAACCCCCATTAAAGGCTACAACTGCACTGAGGGAGGGAGGGAGGGAGGGAGGGAGGGAAGAAGGAAGGAAGGAAGGAAGGAAGGAAGGAAGGAAGGAAGGAAGGAAGGAAGGAAGGAAGGTAGGTCATATCTACTTTCCAATGCCCTCTCCATCACCATTTAATTCTAAAAAAAATGCATCAGAAATATACCATTTCTTTCTGAATTTTCATATCAAAAGATTACAAAACGACAAGGCTGTCTGTGCCAATTCCACTTATGATATATAATACCATTTGCAAAAACCCAAATTTAAATTCCATAAAGCTATGTTATTATTGACAAATAAGTTTATTTACTCCTTCATTAAGTCTTAAGAGTTAATCTTTTCTAATTCTATTACAGAACTGTGCAACTGGGCAGAAAAACGATCACTATACTTATAGCAGCATACAAATATTTACTAACAGAATGTGGCTTTAATAATATATGCTTATAAATGTACAGGCATGCACACCGGCACCGGGTTTTTTTAAATTATGAAGAAATTTAGACGTACTTCTTTGCTGGGAGTTTAATGGCTATTAAAACCTGGGAAAGGCATTCTCCAGTACAATCTCTTGAGGCAAATTAGGGAAATTCGCATAGTTCAACACACATTATTTTGTGTGTATCTGAAGCATTTTGTATTTGAAGAGAAAAGTAAAGAACAGGACACCTTTTTGCAATTTACTGTTGGGTCTTAGGAACTGCCGAAGAAAAGGGAATGAAAGCATTACTGCTGTTGCAAAGGCTTAAAGTTTATTTATTTCAAATGTTACAACTCGACTCTGAATTAAGCCAACACGTTTACACCCCCCCTCCCAAATGTTACAAGACAGTGAGATTAATCTGAACAGGGATGGGCAGTCAAACTATGCTTGGAACACAAAGTGAACCATTATTCCCAGGTTAGATATTAGCAGCTATTTATTTTATTTTTTTATTTTTATTTTAATTCCATTTATATCCCGCCCTTCTCCGAAGACTCAGGGCGGCTTACAAGCTTAGCAGTAGCCTTCATTCTATGTATATGCCTGCTTATTAGGGCTTTCACACACACCCAAGCAGCATTATTACAAAGTCAGCTTAATTTGTTTGTTTCGATATGAAGCCCGAGAGGGTGGCATTGCTGTGTTAAGAAACAGCGAAGGTTATTAGGGCAGGAAACAGGGGGAAATGTTTCTGAAAGGCATGGGGAGGGAGGAATCAATAGGCTACATTTTGAGGAGGTTCTCCTTGTGAGGTGTGTAGGTGTTGCTGTTGGCCAGCTTCGCCATCTTGTTCATCCTTTATGTTATCTGGATTGCCTACTGCTCTCTGTTTTTTTTTATGGAGTGAGTCAACTGCAGTCAGGTAGTGCTCAAGTAGAATAAAATAGTGACTGCCTGCCTGCTTCTCTCTTTTCTCTCTCTCTCTCTCTCTCTCTGCCCCTCTCCTCTCTTCTCTCCATCTGTCCACACACATATTCCATACAATTTTTTTGAATTGCTTTCAGACTTCATTCTTCAATTTATAATTTTCATAGTTCAATTATCTATCTATCTATCTATCTATCTATCTATCTATCTATCTATCTATCTATCTATCTCTATCTCTATCTATCTATCTATCTATCTATCTATCTATCTATCTATCTATCTATCTATCTATCTATCTTTTTTCTGTCCATCATCTATCTACCTATCAATCTCTATATCTACCTACCTCTCCCTCTCTCATCTAAATCTATCTATCTATCTATCCATCCATCCATACACACACATATAACTGTACACATTTTTATGAATTGCTTCCAGACCTCATTTTTCAATTTATATTCTTCAGAGTTCATCCTTCAATCTGTACTAGGGACTCAAAACGAGATATAAAGATTTACGTCTTTTTTTAAAAAAAAAATAAAAAATAAAAAATTAAATAGCCAATCATTTAAGTGCTTTTGGAAACCGGCATCCAATCCTGAAAATATCCCTACGGGTACGCAGTTCACAAAGCTGCACACTAGCGTAATTTAAAAGCGAGTCAATTTTGCCACTGGGCCTTCCTTCCCAGGAAAAAAAAAAAACAGCCATCGCATTGTTGCCTGTACAAGGATCCACTGCACAATCCTATATCTAAAAGCATCTGGGTAGGTTTTTTTTTTAAAAAAAAAGCTTTATAGAAAGTACTAAGCAAGTGATTTTTCACCGTCTTTCCCCGTCATCTTTCAGGGAGAGGAAACATTTGCCAGGGGAAAGGAAAAAGGTTTCGCATCGCTTCATGCCTGACTGGAGCAGATATTTTAAAAAGTGTGTTGATCACTGCAGGGCACCTAAGAAATGGACGCAAATGGACTTATTCTATTTAAAGCTGACAGGCCATCTCAGGTAGAGTTTCCGAGACGCCACAGAAATGTCTCAGAACACCACTTGATCTGTGGACTTCCCACTAGACCAGGGGTAGGCAACCTTGGCTCTTTTATGACTCATGGACTTCAACTCCCAGAATTCCTGAGTCAGCATAGCATAGCATAGCTGTCTCAGGAATTCTGGGAGTTGAAGTCCATGAGTCATAAAAGAGCCAAGGTTGCCTACCCCTGCACTAGACTGAGGTCTTTGCCAATAGAGGTCCTCGGCTTACAGCTCTTTCTTTAGGGACTGTTCAAAGTTACAGCGGCACTGGAAAAAGTGACTTACGACCGGTTTTTCGTCCTAAACTACGACGGCTGCAATATCCTCGTGGTCAATGATCAACATTCGGGCACTTGGCAACTGGCTCGAGAGGGCAGCAGCGCCCCCGGGGTCACGCGATTTCCCCCCCCCCTTTCGAGACCTTGTGACAAGTCAAGGCAATGGGGAAGCCAGAACCACTTAACGGCCGTGTTGCTAACTTCGCAACTGCAAGTGATTCGCTTAGCAACGGTGGCCAGGAAAGTTATAAAACAGAGCCAAGCTCACGTAGCAAATGTCTCGCTTGACGACAGAAAATTTGGGGCTTAGTTGCAGTCGTACGTTGAGGATTACCTATTAAATTTCCTTTCCGGTATGCGGCTAAAGGACAGCAACTCAATCCTGATGTGGTTTGAAGCATATATCGGCTGAACTGAAGTATCCCTTTTTAACAATGTGTTGTTGGGGTTTTTTCCTGAATGGGTTGAGTCTTTAAATAGGCTGAACTTAGTCACTGCCCTTGATTCTTTGACAGAAGAGAAAAGATTTGATTTTAGCTTGCATAAAGCACAGCTCTTTGTAGTAGCATCTATCTTACTTAATTTCTGCTTATGAGACACAAAATGCTCATTTCAAGCTCCCCTCTCTCTGAAACTCATAGTAATTAACATTTAATACCAAGCACCAGCCACTTGTGCATTGTGTGGTGGTGTTCTCTAGAAAAGTGCAATTCAAAGCAGCCAGAGCAGTAAAAGCATTTTCATGATCCTGCAATTCACCTTATCTTTAGAATTGCTTCCTTCACAACAGGCAATAAAGTTTGCACAAATCTGCACTAATGATTTAATGTTAATCAGGTTGAGCTTTATTATATACTTATGGAGATTCTCAGTCATCTTGTCCCACAGGTGCTTTTTTCACAGGCAACTGGACTTTCTTGTTTGCCTTTGAAGACATTTCGCTTCTCATGCGAGAAGCTTCTTCCGCTCTGACTGGATGGTGGGGAATGGAAGGATTTATACTCCTTGCAGACAGCTGGTCATTTGCATTTTTTTAGAGAGGCGTTGAGGCCACTTGGAGGTTTATCTGTATCCTCAGGGTCAATGTGTGTGAAGCCTTTTGTGGGGACACCCTGAGGACACCGACTCTACTTTACGATTTTTTTTTGCAATGGTCATTAAGTAAATCGCCGTGGTGAATCTGCAGTTGTTAAGCAAAGGCTGTGGTGGTTTATGCACACCAAGGGCCGTGCAGAGATTCGCTTGGCAACTGTGGCAAGAGTGGCCGCAAAATGGGGCAAAACGCACTTAACAATTGTCTCACTTAACAACGGGAAGGTTGGGCTCAACTGAGGCTGTAAGTCGAAGACTGCCTGCATAACGGAATGAATCTGTATGAAGAAAGTTGACTTGTAATCAAAGAGAGGGGCGCGGCTTTAAAGCCTGGCTTATATGCCACGGGTTGGGAAGAACGTGCAAAAGCCAACATCTGCCAAGGTTGCACACCAGCTAATTTTTTGCTTAATGTTACACCGCAGATTTAAAAGTATTGTGAAGAAGGAATAGCAAGGACCGAACAAGATGCTCTCAAGGCACGATTGCCCATCTAATCTTGATTTAAGGCGCAAAACACCGTGGAAAAATGCATCTGTTTTTTTTTAACTATGCAAAGCAGCATTTAACTGAGCACACCACTTAATTTTTTTTTTTGGGGGGGGGGAGAAAAAGAGTCCCATGCTTTCTATCCTGGAAGGATTAAGAAGTGGCAAAACGAATTCTCCCATTCTATTGACAACAAAAAGAAAACTAAGGGATTAACTTCCTTTTCTCTCTTTCATTGTTTCTGGTGTTTGAGAACTGGGCTCAAAGGAAGCTCTAATGATTTAACTGTGTTTTGTTTTGGGGTTTTTTTGGGGGTTTGGTTTTTTTTTAAAGGTAAAGCTTATCTGAAATCAAAGTTTCCCTCTGATTCAAGTTGTCAAGCAGGGGGCCAACTCTATTAGAATAGCTATTCAGAAACTAAAAGAAGCCTCTGTTATTTACTGATGCCCTTAAGACAATTAATTATAGATATAGTAAGTGACAACACTATGTGGCAGGCTAAACAACGGAGATTCCTGACAAATCTAATTAACAGCACATCAGGGGTACTTTGCCTATCCCTTTATACACTCTGTCAGCTTTAAGAGTCTAATGAGGAACTCGGCTTAAACATTCTTAGAACTTTCCAGGTTGGATCAGGCAGCTTCATTCCAGACCTCCCATTAAAATCACCAGTGTTCAAACTCTTCCCAAGTTTGGGTAAACAGAAAAATGCATCTCAAGACACCGACAGCAGTACTAGATGACATAGGCCACACAAACTAAAAAAAAGAACCCAACAATTCTGATGCGGTATGACAATGGCAAATAAATCATTAAAGCATCTTGTTTTCAGTCTATGTGTGTCGATGAAATCCACGAAGGGAAGAAACGTTGAAATGCGTATGAACGTTATTTAAATGAAATGTAACACCTGGGTCTTTTAAATCAGGGGTCCACAACCCCCGGGCCGTGGACCAGTACCAGGCCATGGCAGGCCAGCAACCGGCCCGCACAAACAAGCAAAGCCCCATCCGTGGGATGCAGGCAGCACAACAAAACCACCCAGTGATTCTCCCTTAAATATAATCCATCACAACTGGTTAGTACGAGGCTGTACTGTACAGATAGAAAACTATATTATACTATACAAAAATATACAAGGCTGTACATTTGAGCTACAATAATTTGTGCAGTAGTGCAGTTGCTTCTTCCAAATGGATTGAATACACAAAATCCATACTTTTGACTCTAAGCCGCCTAGAAATAGGTATAGAAATCTGGTAATGAGAGAGAGAGAGACAGACAGACAGACAGACAGACAGACATAGAGATAATATATATATATATATATATATATATATATATATATATATATATATATATATATATATATAGAGAGAGAGAGAGAGAGAGAGAGAGAGAGAGAGAGAGAGAGAGAGAGAGACAGAGACAGAGATAATAGATATATAGATATAATAGATAGAGATAGAGATAGAGATAGAGATAGAGATAGATAGATAGATAGATAGATAGATAGATAGATAGATAGATAGATAGATAGATAGATAGATAGATAGGCAGGCAGGCAGGCAGGCAGGCAGGCAGATATTCTTGGGAAGAAGCAGCAGGAAAACATCTTACCCACAATCTTTAAATTACTTTGAAAAAATCCAGTTGCCTTTTGAAAAAGCACCTTGTCATGGGCTTAAAAAGTAATGTAAAGTAGCCCCTGCTGATTTTACACCACTAGTCATTGCTAACTTTAAGGGGCGCTTCTCATCTCCATGTTAAGGCCATTGTGCCGGCGCGGTCCGAAGACATTTCTGCGGTCATGTGGCCAGCATGACGTCACGGAGCCCGGTTACCTTCCCTGCAAAGTGCTACCTATTCTAGGCTTAAGAAAACATCAAATGCTTCAATGAAAATTGCCAAGCCCTGGACCAGTTGTAGTCCAATGGCAAGTCTGCTCAAGGGCTGCAAATCTGGAGGGGGTGGCGGGCGATGGCGGAATTAATGCAATAAGGCTGAGCTCGCTATCGCCATCTCAGCCGACGAGTTATTAAGTGTCAGGATGTAATATACGACCGTGGTGGGGGAAGCAAACTGTAAATGGAGAAGAGCATAGTCGAAGCATTGGCAACCCATGTATGTTTAAGCACCGCGGATCCTTACCTTTTGTTAATGGGCTTTTCATCTTTCTCGTACGGACGGATGAACCACTTCCCGATCCTGACAAAGTTTTTGTCCATGAGGCATCTAAAACAAAGGAAGGAGGAAAATAGCCTTTTAGGGTTGTAGAAAAACAATGCTGTCATTTTCACGGCATTCCCCTTCACCTCTTCACATCCAGCTCTGCCTTTCTGCCCTTATGATGTTAGCGTTGGTCTCTTTTATTTTCGTCGTTGCTGCCTGTCCGTGGGTCTATTTTAAAAATGGGTCCCCTCTCTTATCAACTACTAACAGGCTAATTCTCCCAGCATCAAAGCAGAGACGCAGCTGGCTACAAACGCTAATTGAAAAATGTGGTCTTTTACTGGATTAGCCCATAGTAAGCCAGTCTTTAAATAAATAAGTAGATAAATAAATAACTGATTAGCCAAATAGTTTCAAACCATAGTACTGACTTGAGTAAAAAGCTATATTCTGATCCGCTAGGACTAGGTTGATGGTTGAACAGTTTATTCTGAAGCCATAAACTGTTTGGGTTTTAATTAAGTATACCTTAACAGCATTACGTAAAGCTTCAGTAAATGAGATCCTTTCACTAACCATTATTATTCTGGAGCATTAAGAGTCAATAACAATTGGTTTCACCGATGTGTCATTATGTGCATATTAATAGTTAACCCATTATCCACTTAGCCTAAATGAGAAAGAGCAACAGACTTGAGAACCTGCAAAAAATAATAATAATTAATATACACTCCATCCCAGCTCTGCAACACAATTAGATCTAATCAAGTTCAACAGCCATGAAATAGTGACTTGATTGATTTCTCAAGTGGCAAAATGGAAACAATCGCACAAGTGCTAAAATACTGTTTTTATTTCCAGAAGCCATTTGGCAATTCCAAGCCTTTTGTGCTTCTTCGCATTCACTTAAACTCTACATTGACGGTTCCCTAAATCCAGGGTTATCTGAGGTTTACGGCATTGCCTCTTGTCGCAGCACAAACGCAGCCACCGCTGGCAATTATTGGTTTTGTAATTCCAGTGCAAGATGGTGATTACGGTCTAATCAAAAGATCAAACTGAGATCAGGAATCCCGAGGTTAAAGTATCGGGCTCAGCAGGTAGGTAGCCTTGTTCAGTTACTACCTTTGATTTTATCTGGTCAAAAACAGCAGCAAAGATGCTAAAAATAAGTGGCATGTTTTAGAACTGAGGAGAAACTTCCTGAATTGTTAGAACAATTAACCGGTGGAACAACCTGCCTCCAGAAGCTTTGAAATGTTCCAACACTGGAAGTTTATACGAAGAGACTAGACAGCCATTTGTCCGAAATGGTATAGGGTCTCCTGCCTGAGCAGGGGGTTGGACTTGATTGATTGATTGATTGATTGATTGATTTTAATTCCATTTATATCCCGCCCTTCTCCAAAGACTCAGGGCGGCTTACAAGCTTAGCAGTAGATGACCTCCAAGGTCCCTTCCAACTTCATCATCATCATCATCATCATCATCATCTAACCACAGAGCAAAGGTGGTTTTCAGCTTATGACTACTATTGAGGCCAGAATCTCTCTCGGGCTAAGCAAGGGATTATTATTGAGCCCAAAATTTCTGTTGCTAAGTGAGACATTTGTTAAGTGAACTTTGACCCATTTTATGACTTTTCTCACCGCCGTTAAGTTAGTTAACCCGGTGGTTAAGTGAATTTGGCTTCCTTGTTGACTTGGCTTGCCAGAAGGTCACAAAAGAAGGTCACGTCTCTCTCTCTCTCACACACACACACACAGAGACACACAGACAAACACACACACACGCCCCGGGATGCCGCAACCATCATAAATACGAGCCAGTTGCCAAGTATCTGAATTTTGACCACGTGACCCTGGGGATGCTGCAACGGTCGTAAGTGTGAAAAACGGTCCTATGTCACTTTGTTGCAGTGCCGTTGTAACTTTGAACAGTCGATAAATGAACCGTTGTAAATTGAGGACGACCTGCACTGGATACCTATTACTAAAACAAGTCTATACGAAAGCAAGTCAAAATAACAGACTGATCAAACAACAGGATAAATCTGTTCTTGAAGTTACGACGAGAAAATACAGATTTAACTCAAGTTTCTTATCTGTACTTCAGGATCCCCAGTCCGTTTCACTAACATGATCTGGTGCCATTTCTATTTTAATATTACTCCAAGGGAAGTAAATTCTCCTTCCGGGACTGAAACTATTGTTCAAAAGAGGCAAATAATTCATATCTATAAGGCACAAAGCTGATTTAGATACAGAATAGGAGTAATGCGTTGAAAATTTCAGAGACTGCCACGCTTAGGAAAATTAGGAGCCAAAAAAGACTGAAGCATTTCTTTGCCTTCAAATATTTTGGTTTGGCAGAAAACAGAAGGCAACAAACGCATCTCTAAAATTAGCAACTTGGGGTGTATTTTACTAATTCCTTGTGAAGTCTATAGCTTGTTTTAAAATGTCAGCCACAAAAAGGTTTCGGCCGTAATTCTGAGATAACAGCCAAAGGAGGAAACAGTTCATTAGCAAGCAAAGCCTTGCCAGAAATGAATGTTTCTATCAAACAATGGGAAAGTTTAATCAAGATGACATGAAAGAATCAAGCCTTCACTTTGAGGGATTTCAAGAGGAATCCCAGACCGCTAATTCTACGGGATTACCAGACACCCTAATAGCAGCATTTTCTTGGCTACTGGAATTTGAAGAGAAATTTCTTCATGTGCTTAATTTTAAGAAGGGGGGGGGGGGAAACATTGATTAAACTGACTTCTATCCCATCAGATACCTTTTTGTTAGTAGCACAGAAATAAAAAATACAGGCGGTCCTCGACTTATAACAGTTCATTTTGGTGACCGTTCAAAGTTACAACAGCACTGGTAAAAAAAAAATGACTTATGAGTGTTTTTCACACTTACAACCGTTGCAGTTCCCGTGTGCTTGCGTGATCCAAATTCGGATGCTTGGCAAATGGCTCCTATTTATCAACTGTCCTGACTGCCAAGACCATCTATATCAGACATGTCAAACACAAGGCCCGGAGGCCGGATCCGGCCCGCGAAGTGGTTTCATGCGGCCCGCGAAGCCATCCTGGAAACAGTGAGGGAACGGCCCCCACTGCCTTGGCCCTGGCCCTCCTTCTGCCAGAGACCCTCAGATCTGTCCCACTCCTGCCCAGGCCCCCATAGGCACCCTTGATGCGAACGATGTAGAGCTGGCCACGCCCACCCAGCAGGCCATACGCACTATAGCCACGCCCACCCAGTAGGCCACACCCACCCGGCCCCCTGAGGGCAACCACAATGCTGATGCGGCCCTCAATGAAATTGAGTTTGACACCCCTGATCTATATTAAATTATGTCCTGGTGCGTCCTGAAACTGTATTTCCTATTTTCCCCATTTTCAGAGTTTAAGCTGGAAGGAGAAAGTGAAAGTGGAAGTGTACTAAACACCTTTGTTGTTGTGTTGAAGGCAGGGAATCTGATAAACTTCCTTAACTCCTGTTTCACAATCCTTCTCTTTTGGGCACCCTTCATATGATCCACAAAATTCCCTCCTCCTTTTAAGGTCTTAGCGAAGGAAGCATCTTTTCTCACGTACAAATAAAAAAAAGGGGGGGGGGATTTCTTGCGTGTCACTTTTCCGCCTCTCGCTGAACAAGAGGACTGTTCTGCACGTTCCCTTGAAGCAAACTCAAATCGGAAAGCCCTACGCGACATCAAGAGAGCCGTCCTGCACTCACCTTTCCAACAGGTTGTGGATCGCCTTGAAAAGTAGCGTCCTGCATTCGTATGACAGCCCGTTCTCCCAAAATCCCTCTTCGACCACTGTGAAAGAGAAAAACAGGGCTGTTTTATTATTTTTGATTTTTTTTTACAATTATTTTTATTTCTTTTATATTGTGCTTTCGTGTCCTGTAAGCCGCCTTGAGTCGCCACGGGTGAGGTAGGCGGCAATATAAATTTTCTAAATAAATAAAATATTTTATTTTATTTGCATATATATATACATATATATATATACATACACACACACACACACACACACACACACACACACACACACATATATATATATATATATATATATATATATTCCCTTTATTGTTTTTATAAATAATTCAAGACAGCAAGCATGCCTAACAGTCCTTCCCCCTCCTTCCTTTCGCCACAACAGCAACCCTTGACATGAGCTCAGCTGAAAAAGAGGGACTGGCCCAAAGTCACCCAGCTGCTTTCATAACTAAGATGGGACTAGAACTCCCTGTCTCCCAATGATTGGCCCAACATCACCCAGCCATTTTCAAGCCGAAAGTGGGACTAGAACTCACTGTCTCCTGGGGATCGGCCCAAAGTTACTCAGCTACTTTTCAAGCGTAAGGAGGAGGAACTAGAACTCACTGTCTCCTGGGGATCGGCCCAAAGTTACTCGGCTACTTTTCAAGCGTAAGGAGGAGGAACTAGAACTCACTGTCTCCTGGGGATCGGCCCAAAGTTACCCGGCTACTTTTCAAGCGTAAGGAGGAGGAACTAGAACTCACTGTCTCCTGGGGATCGGCCCAAAGTTACCCAGCTACTTTTCAAGCGTAAGGAGGAGGAACTAGAACTCACTGTCTCCTGGGGATCGGCCCAAAGTTACCCAGCTACTTTTCAAGCGTAAGGAGGAGGAACTAGAACTCACTGTCTCCTGGGGATCGGCCCAAAGTTACCCAGCTACTTTCCAAGCGTAAGGAGGAGGAACTAGAACTCACTGTCTCCTGGGGATCGGCCCAAAGTTACCCAGCTACTTTTCAAGCGTAAGGAGGAGGAACTAGAACTCACTGTCTCCTGGGGATCGGCCCAAAGTTACCCAGCTACTTTTCAAGCGTAAGGAGGAGGAACTAGAACTCACTGTCTCCTGGGGATCGGCCCAAAGTTACCCAGCTACTTTTCAAGCGTAAGGAGGAGGAACTAGAACTCACTGTCTCCTGGGGATCGGCCCAAAGTTACCCAGCTACTTTTCAAGCGTAAGGAGGAGGAACTAGAACTCACTGTCTCCTGGGGATCGGCCCAAAGTTACCCAGCTACTTTTCAAGCGTAAGGAGGAGGAACTAGAACTCACTGTCTCCTGGGGATCGGCCCAAAGTTACCCAGCTACTTTTCAAGCGTAAGGAGGAGGAACTAGAACTCACTGTCTCCTGGGGATCGGCCCAAAGTTACCCAGCTACTTTTCAAGCGTAAGGAGGAGGAACTAGAACTCACTGTCTCCTGGGGATCGGCCCAAAGTTACCCAGCTACTTTTCAAGCGTAAGGAGGAGGAACTAGAACTCACTGTCTCCTGGGGATCGGCCCAAAGTTACCCAGCTACTTTTCAAGCGTAAGGAGGAGGAACTAGAACTCACTGTCTCCTGGGGATCGGCCCAAAGTTACCCAGCTACTTTTCAAGCGTAAGGAGGAGGAACTAGAACTCACTGTCTCCTGGGGATCGGCCCAAAGTTACCCAGCTACTTTTCAAGCGTAAGGAGGAGGAACTAGAACTCACTGTCTCCTGGGGATCGGCCCAAAGTTATCCATTCAGCTTTCATGTAGAGCATCATCTTTCTAGGGTTTGTTGGGCAATAAAAACAACTTCAGAGTGCGTTCAGAAATTTTGTACTTCTATGGTTTAAATCCTGCGATCAGAACGACTGACTGCCATGCTTAATTTCTCATCGCGACTGTATCTATTTCATCTATTTTTCCAAAGTTCTTTCGCTTCAGTTATATGTGCTTTGATTGTTCATACAGTTGCTGCCAACTGCGCAAAAATTAAAACATCACCAAAGGAGCAACAGAAGCTGCTTAACTGGATGACACGATGCTACACTTGCCTCTGCTCCGTACTCAGTGGATAATCCTGGATCCACTCTCTATCAGAATCCTAGATTGCACCCCAAAATTGCATTCATCAGACATATGGGGAGCGATTACAAACAACCTAAATATTTTGGGAATCAGGACTTGACTTTTCAGCTTCAGAGTGACCAAAAGGCTTCAAACTCCTATCTGCGCGTGAATTAACATGAATACAGGTAGCCCTTGATTCGCGCCTGAAAAGAATATACTTCCAAACATCGAAAAACTCATCAACAGTGTAAAAACTTTTGATTGACAGATCAGCAGCTTTTTTTTTAAAGGATGGCAGCTAGGCAACCCCACTAAGCGTCTGCTCACTTTTGATAGTCCCAATTTCTGAACTGCAAAGAAAGAAGTCACGTATAGACTTGACTGGTTAAAATGTATTAGCAGCAGTCAGTGCAATGCTGATTTTAAATTTCACTCTTTTTACGTCCGTCTGCTTTTAATTTGTGAGGCTCTTTCATCACTGACCACGATCGCATGAAAAACAAAAACTCAAAGAGCCAAGGAGATTTCACATTCTTCGTTAGGGCAAACAGCTGATTTGAAAAGGTAGGATCTGTATGATTAAAAATAGCAGGGGCGCAAGATTAACATCCCCATCCTGCAGTGCCACCGGTGTTTCCTACCTAATGCGCAGTTGACCTTTAAGCAAATGTCTGTACTGACAAAGGAAGAAGTCCAGAGTTAGTCCCATCTACGGCTTCTACATCTCAGATACCTGAATTAATTAAAAGTTATTGTCCTGCACACTGACTTACTATTGTTATGCTATTGGCTTGTGGCAAGAAGGCAGAGGACCCTATGTTATGAGGCACAATTAGTTGCTTGGTCATTAAAAATGACTGAAAATCAATTTCTTCTTCTGTTGTGCTGAAAAGCTTTTTAGACTAAAGTGTGGCACACGAGATAAGGAAGTAAACAATTACAGATGGAGGCTTTTTTGTACATTTTTTTTAAAAAATGAAGCTGGGGTTTCTCCCCCCCCCCCTCTTATGATGCCCTTTCTTCAGCATTAAAAAAAATCAATCTGAAAATCCAATTCATTGG
Organism: Vipera berus; assembly: GCF_964194415.1. Lineage (NCBI taxonomy): Eukaryota > Metazoa > Chordata > Lepidosauria > Squamata > Viperidae > Vipera > Vipera berus. The sequence continues at coordinate 10,056,069 of NC_138217.1, read as the reverse complement.
CAAACGTCTACATTAAATAAATATATCAAAAAATCCAATTACCACAGACTGGAACTAACAGCATTTTATCTTTGGTTGAATTTGTCCATTTAAGTGACAAATGCAAAAGTATCGCGCTGTCCTAGAAACTGACGTACACAAAGCCAACAAAGCAGCATTGATTCTGAAATACTGCATTAAGGCCATAAACCATCTAATCAAACACAAGGCTATTTGATCTATTATTGTTGCAAGACTGCCGATACCTTGCAAATTGTGTGTTTGAAGTTCATTCCGACTAAATGGACTTGTTCCGACAGTATGTGCCATGAAGCCCTGACTCCTTGCTTAAATGTCTGATGCTGCTTTGAGTTAAGGAAGTGTGTCATCATGTACTACTCGAATGATGTGAAAGAATCTTTGCCATCAGATCATCAGTATTACGTTACCCTGTTTGCTTTGAGGCTATTAACAAACGCTCTTCTGATGCAGCCATGACTTAAGAAAAGAAAAGAAAAGAAAAGAAAAAGAATTCAAGGCCGCGTGGAGTGATTAGTACTGCTTTACAAAGCCTTAGTAAGACCATGCTTGGAACAAGGCATCCAGTTTGGTTGCCAAGACATGAAAAAGATGTCAAGACTCTAGAAAGGGTGAAGAGAAGAGCAACAGAGATGATTAGGAGACTGGAGGCTAAAACACAGGAAGAACGGTTGCAGGAATTGAATATGACTAGTGTCTAATGGAGAGAAGGATTAGGGGTGATGTGATAGCAGTGTTTCCAACATTTGAAGGGTTGGGAGTCTCTGCATATTGTACTCCGTTGCTCATCTCCATTTCAAGGCCATTGAGCCAGCGCTGTCCAAAATTCATGGGGCCAGCATGATGTGGTACCTATTTATCTACTCACATTTGCATGCCTAAATAAATAAATGATGGATGGATGGATGGATGGATGGATGGATGGATGGATGGACAGGCGGACGGGCGGGCGGACAGACAGACAGACAGATAGATAGATAAAATTCCATCAGATTTGGCTCAAAGGACACTGCAGCATGAGAATATTAACAATTTAATAGATATGCCTAGAGTGCAAACAGCTAAGCTATTTATTGCTTACTGTTTTTCAATAGTTGCTAAAACTAAGACATTCCCATTACGTGTGTTGTTTTTTTAATCACAATAAAAAATAAAACAATGATCACCTTTGACTAAGGAAAGAAACTTTTATTATATTGGAAAGTTAGAGCTGATAAGCTTTTTTAAAAAAAAATTGTAGTGGATAGATGTCACACGCACGCACGCACGCACAAACACACACACACACACACACACACACACACACGTTAAACTGGTCAATGCCCCCTACAGGCACAAAACTTCCTCCCCCAAGCAAATTAAATCCAATAAATTGGCTTTTCATAAGTCTGATACAATGTTTACGATAACCTGTAGAGGATTTTCAACTATCTCATTAGTTTCTCCACCTGGTTTCCACTTTAAATATAACAGCTCTGCCACCTCATATTGCTGATCGATCGTGATATGTCTCATGTTCGGCTCTTATATTGGGTTTCCCTTGAAATGCTCTTTATATAGCTATGAAAAAAAACGACGTCTCTTTTATTTAGTCTTTTCACTTGCTTTCAGGATTATATTGCTATGTTATCGCCAACTCCTTTTTGTTGTTTTTTTCAGCACTTCCAGATCCTGAAAAAACGCGGTTACGTAAACATTTAAAAAAAACACCCTGAAAATGCGCCATTTAAAAAGGCAGTTTTAAATAAGACTCAACCGCTTTCCCTGGGACTAACGCATGATCACTTCTCAAGGGTCAATATGCAGAATTTTATTACACAGAAACAGAAGCTGCTGGCTCTTATTTTTGTATTTAACTTTCCTTTCCTTTTTCTTTTTTAAACTTTTGATCCCCCTTCTAGAGTCTAGACCAGGAATAGTCAGAAAGCATTCGTATGTACAGTGGGTGTGTACATACACACATGCATAAATATGAAAAATATGGAATATATATTAAAATATCTCTCTCTCTCTCTCTCTCTCTCTCTCTCTCTGTGTGTGTGTGTGTGTGTGTGGATTTTTAAAGCAATTACATCAAAGCACCTAATAAACATGTTCTCTTCGGACTAATAAGCTGAAAAACCAAAGCTTTATTTTTAAAGACGATTAAACATTGCTTTTATCTCTTGTGTTTTATTTATTTTTTTTAAGAAAAGCAAAAAGCAAACAGACAAATTCTGACTTGCCAGAAGAAAGAATTGCCTTGAAGGAACCCAGGCAGTGAAGTTTTTCACCCTAAACTGGATCTTTTACATTTCAAGCCACTTTAGACAGCCCTATAGCTCTAGTGCATGTGTGGGATAGGCTAGTAGTATAAAGGTTGAAAAGGAGGAGGAACAAACAAAAAAAAAAAAAGACAACCCAGATACTCTGTGTAGGTGTGGGAAATGTGGAGAAGGGATTCCCACAGCAGGCGATAAATTGTGGACTGATAACAGTTGACTGACAATTGCAGCATGAAAATTATCTGCCGCAACAATAAATGCAGTTCAACTTAAAGAGAGAGTCAGTTTGGTCTGGTGGCTAAGGCGCCAGGCTATAAATGGGGAGACTGGGAATTCTAGTCCTGCCTTAGCCATGAAAGCCAGCTGGGCGACTTGGGGCCAATCGTTCTAGTCCCGCTTTCGGCATGAATGCTGGGGGGGGGGGGAACTTTGGGCCAAACTTTGGATAGTTTTGAGGTCCTTATCTGTGGCAAGTAAGTAAAACAGAGAGACTAAAATTCCCAGCATTCCAGAGCCAGCATGGGGGAATCTATGGCCCTTTCATGACTCGTGGACTTCAACTCCCAGAATTCCAGAGCCAGCATGGGGGAAATCTATGGCCCTTTCAGGACTCGTGGACTTCAACTCCCAGAATTCCTGAGCCAGCATGGGGGAATCTATGGCCCTTTCACGACTCGTGGACTTCAACTCCCAGAATTCCTGAGCCAGCATGGGGGAATCTATGGCCCTTTCACGACTCGTGGACTTCAACTCCCAGAATTCCTGAGCCAGCATGGGGGAATCTATGGCCCTTTCACGACTTGTGGACTTCAACTCCCAGAATTCCTGAGCCAGCATGGGGGAATCTATGGCCCTTTCACGACTCATGGACTTCAACTCCCAGAATTCCTGAGCCAGCATGGGGGAATCTATGGCCCTTTCACGACTCGTGGACTTCAACTCCCAGAATTCCTGAGCCAGCATGGGGGAATCTATGGACCTTTCACGACTCGTGGACTTTAACTCCCAGAATTCCAGAGCCAGCATGGGGGAATCTATGGCCCTTTCACGACTCGTGGACTTCAACTCCCAGAATTCCTGAGCCAGCATGGGGGAATCTATGGACCTTTCACGACTCGTGGACTTCAACTCCCAGAATTCCAGAGCCAGCATGGGGGAAATCTATGGACCTTTCACGACTCGTGGACTTCAACTCCCAGAATTCCAGAGCCAGCATGGCTCAGCTTGGAAACCTCTCCCTTTCCCCTCAGCCTGGCTGGCTCAGGAATTCTGGGAGTTGAAGTCCACGAGTCACAAAAGAGAGCCGAGGTTGCCTACCCCTGAGCTAGGTCAAAAAGCACTACCTTTGTTGCTCAGTGAAACACACACAGCCAGCAGAGGGAGCTTAGCAAGCTGAGTTTTAGGATTTGTTAAAAACAAGTTCCCCCCCACACACCCCGCCCCAAGGAGATCGACACACGCTATGATCCGAAATAGAATATTTCAGAGATTCTCGGACAGACAATGCATAAAGGTTGGCATTTCAAAACAGGACGGCCGAGGTCAGCAAAAATTGGCCATCCAAACAGTTGGTAACATCTGTAATCTGGGATGAGCAATTTGCCAGCTCCATTGTTCGTCTCGCCGCCGTATAAGGTTACACAGCCTGAGGATACAGAAAGGTTCAGGAAAGAGGGGGAAAAATCCTCTGTTCTGTACGGTAAGATTTCCTTTTCCCTTTTGTTTGGAATGCGATCTATTTTTATTGCTCAAAGGTAACAAAGCCTTCGCAGTGAGAACAAGAGAACTCTCTCTCTCTCTGCTGGTCTATTTATACCTTCTGTACATTTTAACCCTTCAGAAATCAGAAACAGGAGAATATTTTGTGTGGAGGGGGGGGGTTTCCACATCTCAAATTCGTGGGCCCGGCACTTTTTTTTTCCTTCACTTAAAACCCACCCCAGCGCGGCCGACTCGCCATAGCCGACTCGCCACGGGACGACTCCTTAAGGGTCGAGAATGAGACTAATATTGAAGAAAGGGTGGAATAAAGCCATTTAAAGGAAGGATGCCAAAGGAGGGACAAAAGGAAATGTGAACGTCAACCATTAAAATGGTTTTGAAAATCATTTTAAATAATTACACTGAATTGAATTATTGAATTGTCCCGTGGCGAGCTGGACCTGACAAATTGTCCCATTCCGTGTATTTGTAAGGCAGGCAGCTGCAGCTTTCCTTTCTAAGTAGCACCACAGCAGTCACTTTTTGAAGTCATACTCTAGAACAGGGGTCCCCGACCCCAAGTTTAAGCCACGTAGACTTTAACCCCCAAGCTGGGGAATTCTGGGAGTTGAAGTCCACACGTCCTAAAGATGTCCAGCTTGGGAAACCCCTGCCTTAGATCAGAGGTGCCCAACCCCCGGGCCGTGGACCAGTACCAGGCTGCAGCATGCCAGCAACCAGTCCGCACAAACAAGCAAAGCCCCATCCGTGGGATGCAGGCAGCACACAAAACCAGGCACCCTCCGGTCCGTGGAAAAACTTCTCTCCCTAGTGCCCAAAAGGTTGGGGACCTCTGCTGTAGAAGGTGTGACCATCAGTGAACCACTACCTCTAACAACATCCAGTTGAAGTTTAGGACTCACTGACAGTCTGGAGAGTCCACAGAAACAAATGACCATGTTCAGAAAGTAACTGCAGTTCTCTAACGGGACACACACCTGCGAAAGATGTGCCGTGGTCTCGTGCATGCTGCAAGTTGACATAGAGCCTTTGCAATACGAAAGCTGAAGTTTCACAGCCCACATATGTTTACATGTACACCGGCAAACAACTGTGACAAAAGAAAGCAAAGATGCTACCAATATTAACAGATGCCTTGGCTGCAATCCCAAAACAATGGGGAAGCACCACTTACATACCGTCGGCATTAACAAAAATCACCATCGGTCAATGGCAAAAGGCAGCTTTCCCTGGAACAGCTTAAATCTTGCAATGATACTTTAACATCAACAACCAACAACACAAGTCCTTGGGAAGGACTTGATAGGTTGATAAAAATGTTAAATCCAATCTAAACATCTGGCTGGCTGTGTGACTAACCATATACAACAACAACAACAACAACAATGACGATGATGATGATGATGATGATGATGATGATGACGATGATGCATGGAAAGGGTAGATGGATAAAAATGCCAAATCCAGCCTAAACATCTGGCTGACTATGCAACCAACTAAAATGCATCTTACTGAATCATGCAATTAGCCTATCTAGCTGAATCCCATACCCAAAATGGCTACTAAAGGCATTCCAGGATTTCAAAGCTTACTTGGAAATATCAAGGTGCAAACATGTAATTTTCTGCATTCAAAACCTATGTTCAGTGCTACACTATGACCTTTCTGATATTCCAATCATTGCATTATTTCAACCGACAAGTCTTCCATCCTGCCTTCACACTGGCTTATCTGAATTCACATTCTGCAATACGTGAAGATTTGCAAAATAAGAAATTAAAACGGTAGGATGAATGCAAAGGAGACTAGCTGAAAGTTGAAAACACTGATGCACCCTCTACCAGAGTGAACAATACAATGAAGAAGGAAACACTACATGCAGCTAAGGCATAATTCTCCCATTTTTCCATGGCAACCAGACCTGAATCAGAAACTCAACAGACACATTGCATATTTGGAGAGCACGGCTGAAATAACTTATAAATATACAAAGATGAACAAGATCGCTTTTCATTTTCCCTTTGCAGGGCAGGGCAACAAGCGCTTAGATCCTGGATAGATCTAATTTCCCCAAATCTCCCAACTGGGCAGAAAAAAGGCCTATATGTAGAACAATCCACATTTAGCATTTATATCCCCCCTAACTTCAGAGTAGCTAACATTCAAACCAAAACTTGTAGAACTGCAATATTAATTATCACTGAAATATAATAATGGTGGAAAGGAGATGAAAGCACTTAGCGAAATTAAAAACAATCCATCCTGCAGCTCTTCAAATGCTCTCACAGAACTCAAGTCTTCAAAAGACAGGAGTGAGGGGACTATACGGATTTTAGGGGGTTGCAGATTCCAGAAATAGGGATGCTGTTGAAAAAGATCTGTCTCCATATAGCCCGTGTCTTGAACTGTCCAAGAGGTGGAATTGGGGAAGGGGAGGGGAGAGAAAGAGGAGAATAAATAAATAGACAGAAAGATACACAGATGATTAGATATAGATGAGAGAGACAGAGAGAGATGGATGGATGGATGAATGGATGGATGGATGGATGGATGGATGGAGATAGAAAGATAGACTAATAGATAATAGATAATTGGGGAGAGGGAGAGAGAGAGGGAGGGAGGGAGGGAGGGAGGGAGGGAGGGAGGGAGAGAGAGAGAGAGAGAGAGAGAGAGAGAGAGAGAGAGAGAGAGAGAGAGAGAGAGAGAGAGAGAGAGAACCTAGAACTAAGGAGAAACTTCCTGACAGTCAGAACAATTAACCAGTGGAACAACCTGCCTCCAGAAGTGGTGAATGCTCCAACACTGGAGGTTTTTAAGAAGAGGCTGGACAGCCATTTGCCTGAAATGGTATAGGGTTTCCTGCCTGAGCAGGGGGTTGGACTAGATGACCTCCAAGGTCACTTCCAACTTCTTCTTCTTCTTCTTCTTCTTCTTCTTCTTCTTCTTCTTCTTTTCTTCTTCTTCTTCTTCTTCTTCTTCTTCTTTTCTTCTTCTTCTTCTTCTTCTTCTTCTTTTCTTCTTCTTCTTCTTCTTCTTCTTCTTCTTCTTCTTATTATTATTATTATTATTATTATTATAAAGAGAGAGACAGACAGAGAGAGGAACAGAGACAGAGATTGAGACAGAGGCTGACTGACTGACTGAGACAGAGACAGACAAAAAAAAGAAGTTTCATGAACTTAAGCCAGCCGTCCAACCCAGTGGGTTAATTACAATTTGAGCCACAAACGTTATCAGAGACTTAAAGAGATCAGAGGGACAATCTTTTCGACAAGCTTGTTCGGAAGGCTTTTTAAGAAAATGCTTGTTAATTGCTACCACTTCTATCCCCGCTGCCCCTTAACGCTTTCCCTTTCCTGCAAATACATTTGGTCACAAAAGGATACATCCACAATAAGGATGACAGCAGTTGGAGAACAGCCAGCTCTGAAGTGATCATACAAAAACACAGATGTCCTGGTGTTATTATTCCCCACAAATTCTCCGTCTGATATCTTCTGTCCCACGCAACTGGCAAGAACGTTCTGCGAACTCTAGCAATTGCATCCATTTCTTTCTTTCTTTCTTTCTTTCTTTCTTTCTTTCTTTCTTTCTTTCTTTCTTTCTAACAAAATCCGCATCGTCAGGTCACAGACAAAAAATCCTTCCGAAACCATTTCAGATTCTACGCCCAAGAAAATTATAGACGGCCTCTTAAAAGCACAATAAGGTTGAGATAAATCAAAGCGATCTTCCTATTCGCTATTAAGTTTCAGAGGCGGGTTCTTGGGATGCAAGCTTAACATTTCCAAGTTGGATTTAACGTCATCACCATTTTCCTAAGACAACATTATTTCACTTCCAGCTTAATTGGATATTTGTGCAGGAATTAAAACAAATATGAGCTACGAAGGACTACTGGCTTTGAGATGCAGGGCGGGAAATTCCTGTTCTCGTAACAAGAGTTGCCTAGAAAGGAAAAACATAATGGCAAAATTCAACCCCATTCAGAAAGGAAATGAATCTTTTCAACCTTGCTACCTGCAGATTACCAAGAGGGAAATAGCTGAAAAAAGGAACCCGTCATGCCCAGGGTGCTACAAATTGCCCACGAGAAGCGAGCATAATATAAATAATGAACTTAAAAATATGTCCTGGAAAGCAAGAAAGCTGGATGTAACAGACGAATATGTGTATCCGCTGTCCGTAGAGTGTCTCTGGATTGTGGGAAAGATAAATGCCAACTGGAAAAGTTAGTTCCAGCAACCTAGAATTAAATTTTCCAGTTAGTTAAAACTTCGTTCTAGCAACCTAGAAGCTAAGGAGAAATTTCCTAAACGGGGAGAGCAATCAACCAACGGAGCAACTAGCTTCAGAAGTAGCAAACAATGGAGTCGCATAACATCACAACGTATGATGTGACTACATTATGACCATATGTTGAGTGCTACCTATGCAGCATGACATATGTGAAATCCTGAAGTCTGTTTGCTAAACAGACATGCTTTCCCGCGCTGCGCCCTCAAATCCCCCCATCACGTTTCTGCAATAGCTGAAAAACGATACTTTTCAAACTGCTTTTTTACATCCGATTTGGACATCTCTAAATTCTACGGTGACGATGGTAAAAAAATTAATTTTGAGTCAGTTCAGGGCACAGAACGACCCAACGTTTCATACCGAGGACTGCTGCAAATGAACTCTTCATTTCTTGTAATAACTTTACAGCCTAATATACAGTATACATTATACTAATATAATATTATATATACTACATTATTGTATTATGTCATATTATGTTATGCTGCTGTAGTATATGACATTATAATAGACTGTATTATACCCATACTGCTATTAACATCTATTCTCTCTGATGCCTTTAAATTTTTAATGACTTTTTATAAATATATTAGTGTTATACACTGCCCAGAATCACTCTTTGTGAGATGGGCAGCCGTATAAATTTGCTCTATGAATTAATAGTGCTAAAACCAATGGGGAACACCGCTCCACTGCATGCAAGCCACTATTGGTTCATCCTGTGTTGTTTCGCTTGCTATGAAGACAATATCCCAAACTCCTGGAAAGAAAGACATGAAGAGTCAAGCAGATCATTTTATCTGTTAAAAAAAACACCCTTTACAGGGACTTAATTGAAATCAGAATCGACACAGCCATCCCCACAGTCCTGGTGTTGCCCTTAAGGTGAAATCTGTGTTCTGGATGACCATAGAACTCTTGTCATTATGCATTAGCCTCAGATTAAGAGTCAACCAGCACGTCATCTTTTTTTGTGCTTGCCCGGAGCCATCGCTTCCTGTTGCTAACAGTCAAATTGGTCACATTAGACAGGCATACCTACATTTTTACTGATGAAGAATCCCTGAAATCCTTTGGTGGTGGTTGGGGTGGGGGTGGGAGGTTGGTCTATGTGACAAGCACGCCAAACAATGCCTGTAACACCGAGACTGACTTACCAATTTAACGAGAGGGGTCGTTACAACCAAGAGAACATCTTCACGTAAAAAGCAGCTTCCTCTGAAGGGCATTCCACATAAATGCTACCGCGTGCTTTGATTTTAATTGCGCTCAGGTGTGGGAGAAGAAGAGTCAGAGCCGGGGCGGAGGGGGTGGTGGAGTTAAGCCAGTCATCAGCCTAGAATCATGATGTTCTCACAAATGGCCCAAGTCCAAGCACTCTTGAATCCCGTGGACTCTTATCTAGCACTAATTTAGTACTGAATGTTAGATTCTTGTGCGTCTGCTTGAGCAATAAATCTCTTTTAACTGCAACTTAATGGTATGGGCCCGATTTTGTTTGCAGCTGACATCAGACATCAAACAAAATCCCTGGCTTTGTAACTGGCCTCAGTTAACATTTTAATGTCATGTGGGGTCTTTTCTATGCCCTTTCAGAAAGCCCGATGCCATTCTCCCCTTAATCTTGGAGATCTAATGGTGGAGTTCCTTGCTGGATTGATGGCAGATTCACACAGGATCGAACTCCAGGCTGTAGGCAGAGTTTGCCTCCAATACTGCATTCTAACCACGGCACTGTCAGGGCTCCTGATACTACTGGCAACTGAGGTGTGTATGAATTGAAATGCCACTGAAATACAACATTTTTTTGAGTCATGGCTATCTTTTCTGCCCCAGAAAGCTTTTCTTCAGAAGAGAATACAACGAGGTAAATTTTACTAATATGCTGAATGTGAAAATCAAGAGGAACCGAAGCGGGTAATTCAATAATTGCAGACTAAATATTTCAACGAAAACTTGGAAGAGTCTTTCAGTTCCAAGCGTTACATTTTGTTTGGTTGTACACAACGACGTCTTTGAATAAAGGAAATGGCCTGCCGAGCCAACGTGTTGAAGGCAGAAGGTTTAAGCCACTGGTTCATGTTACATAAAGGTACTCCTCAACTTACGACCATTAATGGAGCCTGCAATTTCCATTGTATCTCAAGATAGTCGTACGTCAAGGCACCCGTGTGACCAATGCGATTTTATGACTTTTTTTTAAAATGGCAATAGTTAAAACGAATGCAGCCGTCAGTAACCCACTTCCTGTAATGGGCATTTTTCATCAGAAAAATATATCGTAATTCAAGGTCTGCCCTTTTTTAGTAAGAGGCGAGTCTGTTCGTAAGTATGAGCTGTCCAGCTGTCCCTAAGCCGGGTGTTCTTAACCCAGAAACTGCCTATAGTCAGTCATGATGAACCTTGCTCAGTGGGATAATACATATTTTTTTGGTACAAGTCTTCACAGAATTTTAACTCTCCAGAGGTTTAAAAAAAAACAAAAAAAAAGTTTGAGATTGGCAGGAAATATTGAAAAGGAAGCCGCCATTCAATTTTGAGAGAGAGCGCCCAGCTTTTTTTTTGTTTTTGTCAAAAGGTTAATTTCTCCTTTTGCCATCAATCAAGGGGTTATTTATTTATTTATTTATTTATTTAAGTGCCTCTGTGCGGGCATTATGGGATTTATATTTATTTATTTATTTATTTATTTATTAGTTTTTATAAACCGCCCTTCTCCCGAGGGACTCGGGGCGGTGTACAGAGGAAGGAAGGTATACAGATCGAACAATAAAAATAATAAGAAACACTAATGAACACAAACTGGGACCCCAATTAACGCTATCATGCCAGGCCAGCCTGCTGAAACAGGAAAGTTTTTAAGTCGCGACGGAAGGTACGGAGGTCAGGGGCCATCCGGATTTCTGTTGGTAAGGTGTTCCAGAGGGCTGGCGCACCCACTGAGAATGCCCTCCCCCTGGGGGCCACCAGCCGACATTCCTTGAGCGGTGGCACCCTGAGGAGGCCCTCTCTGTGGGAGCGCACAGGACGGTGGGGTGCTGACATCGGCAGAAGGTGCTCCCGAAGGTAGTCCGGACCCATGCCATGTAGGGCTTTGTAAGTCATCGTTAGCACCTTGAACTTCACACGGAAGGCAGCCGGAAGCCAGTGCAGCGCACGGAGGAGAGGTGTGATATGGGAGTATCGGGAGGCTCCCAAGAGTGTCCGTGCCGCCGCACTTTGCACCAGTTGAAGCTTCCGAGTGGATCTCAAGGGCAGCCCCATGTAGAGAGCGTTACAATAGTCTAGGCGAGATGTCACAAGGGCATGGGTGACTGTACGTAAGGAATCCAGGTCCAGATAAGGCCGTAGTTGGCGAATTAGTCGAACCCGGGAGAAGGCCCCCTTGGTCACAGCTCCAATGTGGTCTTCCAGGGAGAGCTGCGAGTCTAGGAGGACACCCAGGTTGCGGGCCCTATCAACAGGGGGAAGTAACTTGTCCCCAATGTTAAGCAGTGGGACGTTCTGAATCTCCTGGTTTCCCGGTACGTACAGCCATTCAGTCTTGTCCGGGTTCAGTTGAAGCCTGTTTCTCCCCATCCATTCCCGGACCGCTTTCAGGCAGCGGGACATCACGTCTAGGGCATCACTGATATTGTTTGGAGTTGAGATAAAAAGCTGGGTGTCATCAGCATACTGATGGTACCCTACTCCAAAACTGCGAATGATCTCACCCAGCGGTTTCATGTAGATGTTGAACAGGAGAGGCGAGAGGACCGACCCCTGAGGGACTCCGCAAGCGAGAGGCCTCGGGGTCGACCTCTGTCCCCCTGTCAGCACCGACTGCGAGCGACCCTGGAGAAAGGAGGAGAACCAACGCAGAACCGTGCCTCCCACTCCCAGTCCCCTGAGGCGTCGCAGCAAGATACCATGGTCGATGGTATCGAAAGCCGCCGAGAGGTCTAATAAGACTAGGACAGAGGAATGGCCCCTGTCCCGGGCTCTCCAGAGATCATTCATCAGAGCGACCAATGCCGTCTCCGTGCTGTAGCCCGGCCTGAAACCCGATTGGTACGGGTCTAGATAAACCGCTTCATCCAGGATCTGAGGAAGTTGGTGCGCCACCACGCTCTCAACAACCTTCGCAAGGAAGCGAAGATTGGAGACTGGACGAAAGTTATTCAAAGAGGATGGGTCCAAGGTGGGCTTCTTGAGGAGAGGTCTCACCACCGCCTCCTTCAAGGCGGTGGGGAAGTGACCCTCACTCAGAGAAGCAGAGATGACCGCTAGGAACCAGCCTCGTGTCGCCTCTCGAGCTGCATAGGCCAGCCAGGAAGGGCACGGGTCCAGTAAGCATGTGGAGGAGCTTAACCTTCTCATAATCCTGTCCACTTCCTTAGGAGTTACAGGATCAAATTCTTCCCAGATGACGTCGACAAGACTGTCCATGTCTTGTTCTTCCATCTCAGCCCAGTTGGAGTCCAGACCAGTTCGAATCCGAGCGATTTTATCCAGCAGATATTGACCAAATTCCTCGGCTCGACCCTGCAAGGGTTCCTCCCTCACCTCTTGGTTTAATAGGGAGCGAGTCACCCTGAACAAGGCAGCTGGGCGATTATCTGCGGACGCGATGAGGGTGGAAAAGTAGTTGGATTTTGCCACCCTTATCGCAGCGAGATAAGACCTGGTGAGGATTCTTAGTCGCAATCGGTCGGATTCGGATCGACTGGACCTCCAACGGCTCTCTAGGCCCCGTCTCCGACGCTTCATCTCCCGGAGCTCCTCGGTGAACCATGGGGCTCGCTGGGATCTGCGCCGGGTCAGAGGCCGCAAGGGTACAACTCGGTCCAGAGCCTCCGTGGCTGCCTTTTCCCAGGCTTCCACTAAGGCTTCCGCCGAGCTGTGAGCAGGGGGTGCATGCGAGTCCCTAAGCGCTGCCTGGAACTTATCAGGGTCCATTAGGCGCCTAGGGCGGTACCATCTGACTGGCACCGTGCACCCACGGTGGGGGGTGGCAAGGGGGAAGTCTAGCCGCAGGAGGTGGTGATCGGTCCATGACAGGGGCGTAACAGTTGTGGCACCCCCACCGACATCATCACGCCACCGTCCAGACAAGAACACCAAGTCTGGGTTGTGGCCTCTCTCATGAGTCGGCCCAGAAATTATTTGCAACAGGTCCATGGCCGTCATGGAAGCCATGAACTCCCGAGCCAGTTCGGACGATCCTCCCAGGGACGGTAGATTAAAGTCGCCCAAGACCATGAGTCTTGGGAATTCAACCACCAACTCTGAGAGGACATCGAGTAGCTCGGGTAGGGCCGCCGCTGCACGATTAGGTGGTAGGTACGCCAGCAGCAGACCCAGCTGCGCCCCTGGGCCGAATCTCAGTAGGAGAGACTCACACCCGACCATCTGAGGGACGGTGGTCTCTCGCGGGCTAAGGGATTCCCTGATGATAACTGCCACTCCCCCGCCCCTCCCATGAGCCCGGGGCTGGTGCAGTACCTGGAAACCTGGCGGGCAGAGGTCAACCAGAGGAACACCCCCCTCTGGGCCCAGCCAGGTTTCCGTGATGCAGGCCAGGTCCGCATGCTCACTCTCCAATAGGTCACGAATGAGGTGAGCTTTGTTGGCTGCGGACCTTGCATTCAGGTAGACCAGCCTCAGCATGGGAGGGTGCGCACCTTTGCTCCCGGGTCCTCCGGGGGAGAACAGAGGGTCGGAGCGTCTCACCGCCTTTACAGAGCGGAGATGACACTCCCGGTGACGATACGGCCCTCTGTCTGTGCACCTTCTGCCATTCCCCACCATCCTAGGGATGGGACGTTCGTCAGTACGCCGCTGGGTGTTATCGGCGACTGGCCCTCGTTGTACGCCGTCGCGAACGGCCGTGGGCCTGGCATGCGTTATGGTGGCTGGAAGGTGTGCCTTTCCCGCGCAACCATAGTCTCCTCCCTCCCCCCTCCCTAACCCCACAAAAAACTTAGCTAAGAACTTAATCAGGGGCCTCTTGATGGGAATGTGCTGGAGGCCCCTGACCCTGCCCGGCCATCTCTCAGAGGCCCAGTGGTTGGGCCCGTCATCAAGATTGGATGTGATGAAGGCGGGTCGCACCCAGGAGAGTGGGGAACCCCTGAGGGCGTGCAGTGCTATGCTAGAGTATTGAACGGGCATAGTCACAGGTGGTTCCGGGAAGGCTGTCCCCTGGATGGTGAATTTGCAGGAGGGTCGAGCCGGGTAGGTGCGTATCTGGATCGTCGCCCTGCCACTGCCACTTGGCCGGGCGAACCCCCAGAAGCAGGCCACTCCTCATCCTCTCACGATGGGTTGTGTCTCTGCTTCCGGAGGTGGTCCAGAACGTACTCTGGGTGAGGCATACCCCATAGAGCTCTCACCACTATGGGGTAGCAGGTGTATGGCCCAGCCACTCTGCCACCGTGGCTAGCACCCAGGCCCGTTATGTCCTGTGGGGAGAGAATGGGCAAAGATGGGTGAGAATGGGCAGAAGGCAGGATGGAGGGATCCATTAATTGGCGTCAGCTCCGGTGGTTCAGCCGCCCCAAACAGTTCCCTCCCTGATCCTCTGGGCGTTGTTCCCGGCCGCAGTTCCATGGCCCCTATTGGTTGGGGACCGTCCAGAGCGTGGCATCTCAGAGGTACGGGAGACCCTGGTGTCATGCCCCTGGTGTTGCCGTCTCCGATCAAGATGTTTCGAGGAGGTGGGTCGGGCCGTCGCCTCCATTGTCCAGCGTCTCCTTTGGTGCGCATCTTTCGGAGGCACCGCCGTCCAGGGGCAGCCCACGGTGGTCGAGACGCCGCACCGCTGCTCTTACCGCCGAAGATGCCGCCGCCACCCGGGAGCCGGTCAGGGGCAGAGCAGAGCCTTCGGCCCCTCCTGTATGGCTGCGAGGGCTGCCGTGGTCCAGGGTTGTTGTGGTCCAGGGGCGGGTCTCTCACCTCCGGCGCCGCCGATGCCTCCGCCTCCGCCACCCGGCTGGTCCAGCTGGTCCGCGGCGTCTCCGCTGATAACCTGGAGACGCCGCCGTCGCCCGGGAGCCGGTGGGGGGGGGCCGGGGCAGAGCAGAGCCTCCGGCCCCTCCTGGATGGCTGCGACGGCTGCCGTGGTCCAGGGGCGGGTCTCTCACCTCCGGCGCCGCCGATGCCTTCGCCTCCGCCACCCAGCTGGTCCAGCTGGTGCCGCCGTCGCCCGGGAGCCGGTGGGGGGGGGCGGGGCAGAGCAGAGCCTCCGGCCCCTCCTGGATGGCTGCGACGGCTGCCGTGGTCCAGGGGCGGGTCTCTCATCTCCGGCGCCGCCGATGCCTTCGCCTCCGCCACCCAGCTGGTCCAGCTGGTCCGCGGCGTCTCCGCTGATAACCTGGAGACGCCGCCGTCGCCCGGGAGCCTGTGGGGGGGCCGGGGCAGAGCAGAGCCTCCGGCCCCTCCTCGATGGCCAGGGGGGGGGGCCTGGAGGCGCCCCGCCGCCACCGCCATCGCCGTTGCCAGCGTCCCTGGATCCACGACCAGCCTGGGGGCTTGAAAAAAAAATCGTTGCCGCAGCCGCTGCCATCCTTCCCGCCGGGGCCTCCGCCGCACAGCTGATCGGCGGAGGCGCCGCCCTTGCTCAGCAGTTGACAGCGGCAGAGGCAGGGCGGAGGGTGCTGGCTCCGTTATAACGGTCGCCAGCGGCCCAGGCGGCGGGGCAGGGGTGTCCTGGCACCCCTGCAGTTGTTCCGGGAGGCAGCGGGCGGCATAGTTACCCAGCTGTTTTGCCCAAAATTCTTGCCCCACCCCAGGGGTCCATTGACGTCCCTGGGGGCTCCTGGGGGGACGCCTTACTGTTGGGGGCTACGGAGCTCTCCCCAGCGCGTCCGCCATCTTCGGAGCCGGCAAAAAAAAAAAAAAAAAAAAAAAATTTATTTATTTATTTATTTATGTGCCTCTGTGCGGGCATTATGGGATTTATATGCCACTCCAATCAACGGTAACTCTGAGTGATGTATATATTCCACAAACCGGTAATTGGATTGAAGCACAATTACAGCTAAGACTGAGCAAAACCAATTAAGATAAAAAACAAACAAACAGTCGGCTGCTGACATCCTAATTCCCTAATATTCCTCCGTGTGGCAAATTTCGGGGGCCTGCTCAACTCTTCTTGCCAGCTTTAATGGGTAGATGGCTCTTTTAAATACTAACCAGGAAGTGGATAAAACCTTAACTCAGAAAGGACTCGCCGCCAAAGGAAAGAGACTGGAAGAGAAGACCTCAGCCTCACGGTCCCTACGGTCCACGTTTTTACAGAATACAGAACAGCAGAAGGGACCCTGGAGGTCCATCTAGTCCAACCCCCTTGCTCAAGGCAGGAGACCCTATACCTGAGGGGTGGGGAACCTTGGCTCTTTTATGACTTGTGGACTTCAACTCCCAGAATTCCTGAGCCAGCGTATCCATTCCAGATTTCTTTCCCAGCTCTCGGCTCTTCAAATCTAAAGCAGCGATGCTTCCACTGGGAATAAGGCGAGGCCAGATCGCTGCCTCCCGTCCCTTCCAGCCCATAACGCGTTATAAACGAGATCCAGAAGACGGGAAATTCTCTCGAGAGCTTTAGATGTAGGAAGAGGCAGGGGAGGCTGAACGCTTTCCTGTAAATAAAAGGCTCTTTCGAGGATCTTCAGATGCGAGCTCCAGAATTGCCTTCCGTAAGGTATCCTGCATAAACATCCTTTACAGAAAGTAAATCCTTAGCAAATATGCCTCCAGCTAGTGACACATTCTGATATTGGCAGGAGGGGGGGGAAGAGCTTTTAGAGGATTGCACTGTATTTAGGCCTCACTATAAAGCTACTACAGGTTTTCTAGGACTCTCAGCTGCTGCTTAGGGAGCAGACGGAACTCCGGACAGGAAAGCTGCTTCACAGCTCCATCTTGCTTGCCACGACTGGAAAAGTAGATTCACTAATACCTTCGTCCCCTCGTGGCTGGAGTAATTTCTGAAATGTTTGAAATGGTCTAGGGCAGGGGTGGGGAACCTTGGCTCTTTTATGACTTGTGGACTTCAACTCCCAGAATTCCTGAGCCAGCCAGCAGCTAGAGAGTCCAAGAAAACCTGTAGTAGCTTTACGGTGAGGCCTAAATACAGTACAATCCTCTAAAAGCTCTTCCCCCCCTCCTGCCAATATCAGAATGTGTCACTAGCTAGAGGCATATTTGCTAAGGATTTACTTTCTGTAAAGGATGTTTATGCAGGAGACAGCCGCGATACCTTACGGAAGGCAATTCTGGAGCTCGCATCTGAAGATCCTCGAAAGAGCCTTTTATTTACAGGAAAGCGTTCAGCCTCCTGCCTCTTCCTACATCTAAAGCTCTCGAGAGAATTTCCCGTCTTCTGGATCTCGCTTATAACGCGTTATGGGCTGAAAGGGAAGGGAGGCAGCGATCTGGCCTCACCTTATTCCCAGTGGAAGCATCGCTGCTTTAGATTTGAAGAGCCGAGAGCTGGGAAAGAAATCCGGAATGAATATTACTGCCCACAAAAGAAGGAAAAGTAGCTAACCAATATCCCACCTCTGTAGGAAGTTCTGCCAAGTTAGACTTAACGAATGGGAATTCTGGAAGCTATGAGTCTACCTTCCTTACAGGCCAATAGTGCCCCATCTGGGAAGGGGGCAAGATGGCTCACAGTTAAAAGAGGCCAAGCTTGTCAGCTGGAAAGCCTTAGGTTGGAGACCAGAGCGTCACGGGATGGGGCGAGCTCCTGTTCCTTGCTGCACCTCCTGCCCTCCTAGCAGTTCGAAAGCCTGCAAATGCGAGTAGATAAATAGGTACCACTTCAGTGGGAAGGTAACCGCATAGTCATGCTGGCAGCACGACCACGGAAGTGTCTTCCGACAACGCTGGCTAAGAAACGGAGATGAGCAGCGCCCCCTAGAGTCGGACATGACAAGACTGAGGAAATAATAATAATAATAATATATAGTTGGAAGGGACCTTGGAGGTCATCTAGTCCAACCCCCTGCTCAGGCAGGAAACCCTATACCATTTCAGGCAAATGGCTGTCCAGTCTCTTCTTAAAAACCTCCAGTGTTGGAGCATTCACCACCTCTGGAGGCAGGTTGTTCCACTGGTTAATTGTTCTAACTGTTCTAATCTTCACCTTTACCTTTCACGCCCTACCTGGGCATATCGGAAATGAAACGAGGACTTCCTCCATGCAAAGCTCCCAATCAAGGTCAACTCTCAATCAAGCATAAAAGCATTATCAGTATTAAAACGACGTTTAAAAACCATATGAATCATGAGACTGAGATGAGCAGCGTATAAATTCGACAAACAAGCTTTTTCTTCCCTTAAGCAATATTTTATTTATTTTTCTTTGATTCACCGCTAACCGGTGCGCCTCCAGCTCTTAAGACAACAAACCCGAGGTGTGAAGGCTCAGCAGTCACGCTTGTTTAGTAAACATTTTACCAATTTTAAGTAGGGATGTCTTGATACTAAGTCGCCAAGCACTTTTCTCTTTCCCTTCCTATAAAAATCACGGTGAAATATCGAGCTTGCTGATTTAATTATTAATGTTTTCTTCCTGCACGGTGCTTCATTTTAAACTGTTTTGGGGTGACAGAACACCGAGAAACAAATTCGACCTTTAGCTTCTCTATAACTAAAAGCAGTTAAATTATTTCAGGGTTTGTTTGTTTTTTTTAAAAAAAAAACAACAAGGAAGAAAATTGATGTTAACCACTGTGGGATAAATTCCACTGAAGCCACTGGACACAATTCTAGAAAAAAGATTAGCATGCTAATTTAGTTCCTTGAATCCAAAGGATTGGTGGTGTTACATTGCTGGAACCCAGGTTCCATTTAATGAGCTTCCCCAGCTGGCTTCCGACCAGCAAAGTCAATATAGGGGAAGCTAGAATCCCTTAACAAACGCAGTGGTTCCATTTAACAACGTAAAATGGGGCAAAGCTTGTTCAACAACTGCCTTGCTTAACGACAGAAATCTTGGGCTCAGCTGTGGCCGTGAGCCGAGGACCGCCTGCATACAAACATTTCAGTGATATATATCTGGGTGATCTTTCAACTGAGCGATTAGCAAGAAGCCACTCAAAGAAAAATCCAGTCCCACAAAGAAAATACAGAGATTTCTTTCTCCGCCCCCGCCCCCCCCTTTGCTGCTTTTGAAAATGCCAGGAAATGACTGCAGGTAAAATCGTAGTGAGAGGGGAGGCAAAAACCCACTACTAGGAGCAGAGACATGGCGATGGGGGCAGATAAAAATTTGGTCTTTCTCTCTCTCTCTCATTTCAATTCAAAGGCCAATGAACTGCAAGGGTCCCTCGGCCAGCTCCCCAAAGGAAGCACCAACTGGCTGTCACCGATTTTAATCACCAACCAGGCTTTAAGAGCATCGCTTTACGAAAGCTTTTCTTCTTGGCAGAAATCAGCACAAATGCCTCTTCAACACAGCAAGGAGAGAGCGAGCCTGCTTCGGCCTACAATGGAAGCCTCTGCGGGGAAACGCAGCGCCAAGCAAAGGTCACATTTCTAGCCCCATTCACGCGATGCCATTGGGTTTCTCAGGCCTGCCATAATCTGAGTGACTCCATTTCTTCCCCTTTGCACAAATTGTCAAGCATATTACACACACACACACACAAGCTGCTGCAACCTACTGTTCAAAACTATTTATTTATACGTTCTTCCCTTCTTCGGAGGAACAAGAGCGGGAATGTCAGCCTTTGGGGTCTTCCGTGGGAAGTTTCAGCTGCAGAGTAGTCCTCGACTTCACGGCCACACTGGAGCCCAACGTTTTCTGTTGCTAAGCAAGACCGTGGTTAAGCGAGTTTAAGCCCCACTTCTTACTTGGCCACACTTGTTACGCGAATCCCTGCCGTTAAGTCAGGAACGTGGCTGTTAAGAGAACCCGCCTTCCCCCTTGACTTTGCTTGTCGGAAGGTTGCAAAAGGCCCCGGGACGCTGCGACCGTCGTAAGCATGAGCCCGTTTGCCAAGTGTCTGGATTTGGATTACGTCATCGTGCGGGATGCTGCTGCAACAGTTGCAAGTGTGAAAAAAGGGTCATAAGTCCGTTTTTTTTTCAGTGCCGTCGCTAAATGAACTGTTGTGAGTCAAGGACTGCCTGTATACCGTAAGAGTGAATCCAGTTATAATAATTTCGGAAGCCAAATAGAAAGAATGTTTCCTTACGGGGGGGTCAAAAAACAAAAAAACAAACAACAACCCTGTTGTCTAGTTTTCTTATTTTGCAGAACTATACACGCAAGGCTTACGGACCGCTCTAGAAATGTTAAATCAGCCTCCGGCAACATTCCAAGCAAGTAGGATTCGCATTCAGGAAGGCCTTCTTTGCTTCTGTGTTGTTAAGTGTGAAAAAAACGATCGCAAGTCCCTTGGTTCCAGTGCCACTGCAACTTCAAATGGTCACTAAACAAAAAGACTGTAAATCGAGGACTACCTATATGAAGCCGAGCCAGCTCAACATCAGAAAACTGTTTCCAAGTAGCAGCCGTGATTAGGCGAAGAAATAAAGAGGCTTCAAAACCTTCTCATTGCTATTAAGTAGGGGTTATCTCTCAAGAACTCAACAGGGAGTTCTTATTTAGATTCAACAAGTTTTATTTTATTTTTTTTAATTTTAATTCCATTTATATCCCGCCCTTCTCCGAAGACTCAGGGCGGCTTACAAGCTTAGCAGTAGTTGGGTCCGGGGAAGCTCTGATGTGATTGCCATCCTCTTTGAGAACAAAGCTTCCAAATCAAAGGAGATCTTATTTGGTCGCCTTTCTGAATGATTAAAGATAGTCCTTTTATCGCATCTGAAACAACGGGAAGGCCACAAAGAGGATCCAACTTTTCTCCACGTTACGACTCACGGTTGCCACGGCTGACAAACAGAGATGAGCAAATGGGACCAACTTCGCTTCTTTACTGCTTTACTGGGATTGTTATTGTGGAGGGACTTTTTTAACCCTTTTATATTTATATTTATATATTTATATTTATATTTTTATATTTATGTGTGTGTGTGTGTGTGTGTGTGTACGTAAGTACTTACGACTTACGAGAGTTCATTTAGTGACCAAAATTACCACGGCACTTGAAAAAAAGGGACTTACGGCCATTTTTTAGGACCGTTGCAGTATCCCCATCGGTCATTTTTTTTAATTCGGCTGCTTGACAACTGACTCACATTTATGACGGTTGCAGTGTCACACGATCCCCTTTTGCGACTTTCTGACAAGCCAAGACAATGGGGAAACCAGATTCGCTTAACGACCGGGGGACTAACTTAACAACTGCAGTGGTTCACTTGACAAATGTGGCAAGAGAAGTCGTAAAATGGGGCAAAACGTAACAACCGTGTTACTAATTGAAGAACTGCAGGGATTCGCTTAGCAAGTGCGGCAAGAAAACTCACTTAACAAAGGTCTCACTTAGCAACATAAATTGTGGGCTCAACTGTGGTCGTACGTTGAGGATTGCCTGCACACACACACAAACACTGATATCGAGCCATTATAAACTCATCATCTAAACAGATATTACCTGTAATACATCTTTCATCCAAATGCACACAGCTTTAGGTAATTGTATAAGCCCACTTACTGCACTCTGTACAGAAACACACACACACACACACACACACACACACACACACAAAAAAAAAACACAGAGCCAAGAATGAGCTATATAAAAAGGAATCCACCAATCTGCAGCAACAAGTCTAAATATAACAACTCTACTTAATGGTTGCCAAGTGAAATTTCAGTATAGGAATTTAAGATTTAGACCCCAAGTAAAATAGACACTAATACACATAAATTACAGATCATTCCAAAGACACACTCATGTTTTCAAAGTAAAGTTAAATCCATGTTAGCGAATCAAAAGGTGCTCTGCTCAAGTTATCTGAAAGTACCATTTTCTGCCAATTGTACAACGCAGTGTTTCACATTTTAAAAGCTCTTGAACATTAGGGGAAAATTGACCCTCTGTTCTGAGGGATTATAAAGAGCTAGATGTTTGAAATTTATTTTTTTTAAAAAAGGTCTTTTGAGTTTTTCTCATGTGCTACCTAAGAAAAATGAAACCACCGTATGGAATTGATAAAAGCTGAAAGACTCAGCAGAACAAACATTAGAAAAACTGCTTTTTAACCCAAGTTTGAGGGACGCGGTGGCTCAGTGGGTTAGGACGCTGAGCTTGTCGATCAGATGGTTGGCAGTTTGGCGGGTCGAATCCCGAGTGAGCGCCTGTTACTCGTCCCAGCTTCTGCCAACCTAGCAGTTTGAAAGCACGTAAAAAATGCAAGTAGAAAAATAGGGACCACTACGGTGGGAAGGTAACAGCGTTCCGTGCGCCTTTAGCATCTAGTCATGCCGGCCACATGACCACGGAGACGTCCTCGGACAAGCGCTGGCTCTTCGGCTTTGAAACGGAGATGAGCACCAGCCTCTAGAGTTGGAAACGACTAGCACGCATGTGCGGGGGAACCTTTACCTTTACTAACCCAAGTTTAAAGAACAGCCATCAAACAACACTGCAAAAATGATATAAACACAGCTGTAGCCCATCTCCAGAAGAACTGAAGGAGAACTATGGGGTCCTTGGTGATCTCTGAGCTTGCTTTCTTGCAAACATTTCATTATCCAACTTGGTAACATCAGGTATCCCCCCCCTCCTAGCACTGATGGTGTTACCTAGTTGGTTAATGAAATGTCTGCAACAAAAGAGTTCAGTTCAGAGAGGACCAAGGACCCCACAGCTCAATCCGGAGCTACAAACATTCTCTTGTATTGAAAAGGACCACAGCAACAGATTTCTCTTCATTTCAAACTTTGCTCTTCAATGGCTACAATCATAACTTCCTCTTTCCCCCCCCACCCCTTGAGGTTGAAGAGAAACAGACAGGACCTATGTTGCTAGTTCAAACTGCAGTGTGATGAAACATGTATTTTGGGTGAAAGCCCCTTTGAATGTAGTGAAGCTGATTTACAAAATTTAGCAGTTCCCAGTTAGCTGAGTGCCATGCCATCGGTGGGCAATGTGGCTCTAGAAAGCTTGGTTATCTGTGTCCTCATCACTTTTCCAGAACTGTTGAGGCAGCAGCTGAAATATTTGCATTAAAGCTTCATTAAACGTGCAGCAATTTAAAAGTCCCAAGTGTGCCAGAGTGGCTGGATTAAAAGTGACAGGAAAGGAAATGGCAAAATATCCCCTTTGTCTGCAGTCTGGCCCACCCCTCAGCTGAAGTCCATCATGAGCACAAGGCCAGGCTAAAAATGCCAAACCAGTTGTCTGGCACTGCTAAGCATTTAGCATTTTCAAATAAGCCCCAATGCCAGCACATGGAAGTCGTTGTTGTTGTTGTTGTTGTTGTTGTTAACCTTCAAATCAATCTTGTCTCCCAAACAACTCTCTGCAGTTTTCTTGATAACTGTGGTTTATTTATTACGGTGATGGTTGGTCCTCAGTCAGCCAGATGTTGAGACTGGATTTAGAATTGTTGTCCACCTACTGAGTCCTTCCCAAGGACCTGGGATAGGCAGATGTTGTTGTCTGATGGTGCTAAAGGTCTCGTCGCAGGATGCAAGCTGGGCCAGGTAAAGCTGCCTTTTGCAATTGACTGATGGGGATTCTCTCAACGCCGACGGTGTTCAAGGGGTGCTCCAGATGCTTTGGCATTGCACCCAAGGCGCCTATCCCGAGTGGCGCCATCTTTGCTCTCTGTGCTGCAGCCGTTCTACTTCTACTGATAGTCTTCTTGTTATGGTTATCATTTATTGATCAATCGATCTATTTTTAAAGGGGCTTGGCCTTGCCCCCTTCTTGCTAGGGCTGAGTAAGAGGGACGTGCCTTCAGAAGTTGTGGGTGCTCCATTGCTGGAGGTTTTCAAGAAGGAATTGGACAACCATTTGCCTAGAATGTAGAGTCGCCTGCTTGAGCAGGGGAATGGACGAGAAAAGCTCCACGGTTCCTTTCCAACTCCACTATTCTGACTTCTCTAAAGTCACCCACTTGGTTTGCGCCTAAGGTGGGACTGGAATTCACGGTCTCCCAACTTCTAGCCTGGTGCCTTCAACTATTTCACCAAACTGGCTCTCCAGCTTGAACTTAACAAATAGCAAATCTGGCAAGAGACCCAGTTTCTATTCTCTCCAATTGGTGGGCTCCATTCTTCTACAGCTCTTGAGACCGCTTGCACCCTCAATCCTACATTCCCGTGCAGGAAATCATAAGGCATCGGAAGAGACCATGTCCTAAGCTTGCACCCTTTCAAACGAGACCCTACATGGGTGACTAAGTTAACAGCATTTTAACTTCCTTCTGGCCACACCTTTCAGTACAAATTTTGCTCTGTAGAAAGAAAGAAAAAAAGAGGCCTTTGCGTGTGTACGGTTCACAAAAATTGCCCATGCTGTTGTTTTTGAAAAGGGGACCTGTGACTAATAAATATCCACCTAAGCAACAATTGTTTTTAATAAGAAATTTCTGCCCGGTAAGCAGTTGTCTTCTTTCCAAGATATTTGCTTTTAATAACTAACAGCCAGACTCTCGATGTAAGTTCATCCAACAAAGTAGGAACAGCTTAAATTCCACACAAAATTGCGAGCTTCAAAAGCTGAGAGCATCATTTAAAAAGACGGGGGGGGGGAGAATTAATAGTATCTTCCTCTAAACATTTTTCAATTAAATCACTGAACAAGTCAAAATATGGGTTAGCTCTTAATTAGCTAGCAGTTCCACTAACTGTATTCCAGTGTTAATAAATAACATGTAAATTTAATAAACAAAAAGTTTTGTGTTAATGCGACTCAACCCATCCTCATATAATCAACATGATGAGTCGAGAGATACTTCCGCTTGAAGAAATAAGGTTCACGTGTGTCACTAAGACGTTTGCTTAACTATACTTTAACAAGTATGGTACAGGTCTGAATCTAGTGGCTGCAGTTAGTGGGGGAAAAATAGGGGACCTTGTGGTCTTTTCATCCGGAATACACCCACTGAACAGTGGGAATAGCCTTGTATGACAGATAGAAGAGCTGCTTCTGTAGGAGAAGGAGTGGCAGGACCTGGGGGTGGAGTTAAAAGAGCCATCAGCCTAGAATCCCAACATAGCCACAAGAGAATGAAATCCCTTGAATTCCATAGACTCTTATCTAAGCAGGTGCTAACTGTTAGTTGAAAAGTTTGCTGTTGAGCAATAAATCAGTTTATCTGGACCATCAGGAGGGGAGCTGGTCTTTCATGCCTGACAGCTACCAAGGAAACAGGCAGATAAAAGGGGCCTGGACCGAATGCAAGAATGTAATGTGAGTAAACATCTCTGGCTTATGAAGATAAAGGGAAAGAGGGTGAAGCGCATTCAGACTTGCAAGATTCTGGCACTGGTTCCCTAATTTGGTCTATCATGCAGGGCTAACGCTCTTTCCTTTAACATTTTGGGGGATATAATTGCTTTAAAGTCTCTAGTGCAACTAGTGTATTGTAGAGGAAAAGATTGGATATTAGCAACAAGATTGTTCACAAAAGTAGTGCGCTTACACTACTCAGAACAATGGTTCCAAGATATAGGAGGGATTAGCTATTCCAACTTTAGCAGATGAGGAAGGTGGTGGTGATGATGATGATGATGGAGATGGTTTTGCAAGAGATCAGAAAGCTTTGTGGCTCTAGAACATTCCTCCGCTGCAACTTGACTCACTGCCTTGGAACAAGATCAAATAAAAAAAAATACACATAATAAGACTAAAAAGGATTGCTAGCTTAGCAATACAGAACTAACTGGTTGGTGGAGTTCCATCAGGCTGTGTAGATACAGAAATGGTCTAATTTCAGATAAAATCACTAGGCAGAATTATTCTGAAGTTTATAGTTGAGCATCTTCAATGGGCTGAATCTGTTCATTTCATTACTCTGGCAACTGACGACCGGCTCTAAAGCAATCTTCAGGAGCCATCATGAAGTAGCTGAGCATTAACAGGTTACACAAGAAATTAGAAGTGACACTAACAGGACTTCCAACAGAGAGTAATGGATGAAGGGAGAACGAACCTTCAGCTTAACAAGTTAGACTGTTGTTTACTTTAAAAGCTTCATGGCTAAGAAACTCGTGGTTTTCTTGGATCTAACTGCAATTTGCAGAATCCTGTCATTGGCCATGCTGATCAGGACAGATGGAACAAGATCTTCAGCCACATTTTAAGGGCCACAAGTTTCCCCACGTCTATCTTACATTTCTACGACTGTGGCAATTTTTTATATAGCAATGCTTTTTTAAAAGTCATGTGGATCACATCCTAATTGTCTTTTCGAAAGAAAATCCAAACATATCCAACGATTATTTTAGCTGCTTCGGAGTGTGTGTGTGTCTTATATAGCCTAAGCTAAACTGCTCATTACGGCGTAATATTTTACAGTCTGAAACATACAGTTAAGGTGCCATTCACAACCCGATAAAACCTCGTTTCCTGTTGCGGAGAAGCAAACATTGAAAAAACGAAAACAAGCGCAAACAAAAACAAGAAATTAGACGGGGGGAAAAAAGAAGAAGCAGAACGAACGATCTTTAGGTGGGTGTCCAAACCCATCTCTAGCTATTTCCACAAGAGATTTGTTTATTTCAGCATAATTTGGCAGACTTTTTTAAAAAAAATTACATCAACTGCCTCGGTATTTACCCAGAAACGAAGTCTGCCAAACATAACCCTGTGCTGGAAATTCCCGATCTTGCTAACAATGTCTTCCTTTAAAAGATGGAAGAAGCCCCCAGTGAAATCAGCTCTTCTTAATTTACTAAGAGGCAAGCAGAAGAGAAAGTAGCTGGAATTTAGCAGGAAGTGACTATGATCTTAAAGGCAACTAAAGCTGAAAATGTGTGTGTGTGTGTGTGTGTGTGTGTGTGTGTGTGTATGCATGCATGTATGTATGTATGTGTAGGTAGGTAGGTAGGTAGATAGGCAGGCAGGTAGGTAGGTCTTGGCGTATTCGGGTCTTTTCCCGTGTAAGATTGAGGCACAAGCACGAAGTCGAAGACACCAGCCTGAAGATGACGAGTGGGACCTCATCGAAACGTCGCCAAGACACCCTCAATCTTACACGGGAAAATATATATATTTGGTAAAGGTTTCCCCGCACATGCGTGCTAGTCGTTTCCAACTCTAGCGGCCGGTGCTCATCTCCGTTTCAAAGCTGAAGAGCCAGCGCTTGTCCGAGGATGTCTCCGTGGTCCTGTGGCCGGCATGACTAGATGCCAAAGGCGCAACGGAGCGCTGTTTCCTTCCCACCGTAGTGGTCCCTATTTTTCTACTTGCATTTTTTACGTGCTTTCGAACTGCTAGGTTGGCAGAAGCTGGGACAAGTAACAGGCGCTCACTCTGTTACGCAGCACTCAGGATTCGACCCGCCAAACTGCCGACCTTCTATCGACAAGCTCAGCGTCCTAACCCACTGAGCCACCGCATCCCTTATATACATATACATACATATATATATACATACACACACACAGAGACATATATATATATATATATATATATATATATATATATATATATATATATATATATATGTATGTATGTATGTATGTATGTATGTATACACACGCATACACACACACCTTGGGCTTTAAAAAAAAGCAGATTTTAATAAAACACCGAGCAACGATGAGTAGGATTCCACAGCAGGACACTGTGAGAACAGCAGCTCAAGACTGTGAATGTATTTGTAAATGGATGTGCTAAAAGTACAGTTACAAAATAAACATACCTGGGGGGGAGCAGATAAAAGGATCGGTGTATTGCACCAATACCTTGTGAAAGTCCGATTTAAAAATACACACAGGCACAAAAAATAGAAAGAAAAAGGGAAAGCTGATGAAAGAACATATAGGTATCTAAATTTTAAGAGAGCGCACAGCTGAAACTTGGGGGTGACCTAAAATTAGCAAAAGATGTTCAAAACAAAGGACCTCAAACATGTTAGGGCCATGGTGGCGAACCTATGGCACAGGTGCCACAGGTGGCACGCAGAGCCCTCTCTGTGGGCGCGCGTGCCATCGCCTCAGTCCTAGGCCTTCAGCTGGGTTTTATAAAACCTTTTCGCTTTAGGCCTCCGCCGCCTGTGCAAAAAAAAAAAAGGTTCAATCAATCAATCAATTTCAACTTCTCACGGGAAAAAAAATAGTTCTCGCAAAGTTGGAATTGATTGCTTGAACTTTTTAGTCCCAACCGGTCTGCCATTACCCAATGGGCCATGCCAACAAAATTGGCCACACCTTCCCAAAGGGCCACGCCCACCCGGCACCCGATGATACGTAAGTGGATTTTGGGTTGCAGTTTGGGCACTCGGTCTCAAAAAGTTCGCCATCACTGTGTGTTAGGGGGATTAAGGAGAAGGATTTGGGGGGGAGGGGGGAGAAGCAGTTACCTTTCTTCCTCAGCAAAAACATTTACAAGCCTAATGAAGTTAATTCTTCAAAAGCAATTAATTGCTTCAAAAGCAGACAAACAGCATGCGAAGCTTTCCCATCCGAAAGAGTAAATTGGGAAGTAGCCTGGAGAAATATTTCATGAAATTAAAAGGCTGTCATATAACATGACAACCTTCTACAAACAAATATTTCCCCTGAAAAATTTGTCACAGGGTGTGATCACAGATTGCCTCATCATTTCCAGAACAGATTTACACGTGATTCCACCGCTCGTACTAACAGTTTGCTTCCAATAGCTCCATAAAGCGTTCTGGGCTTTTTAATCAGCTCATTTGAGAAATTTTTCCATAGCTTTTCCCTCTGGAAAAGTTTTTGCCTTTCTGCACGATTGCAGACTGCTTTGCAATGGCCCGATCCGAATTATCCAGGCAGGAGGTCAACGTAGCCCATCATGCACGGTGTAAACCTTCGTTCGTTCACCGTTACGGGCCACCCAGCACACAGCAATGCTGGGCGATGTAAAGCGTGCAAATTTGAAAGCAAACATAAAGAGAGAACCAAATGTATCAAAACTAGACAGATCATCCTAAGCATAAAAAGAGTTCTGCTCTTTTCTCCCAGGTCCAAAGAAATAAGAATCTAAGGGGGGGGGAAACTACCCAGGCTGAAATAGAACTTGAGCATTATTATTTAGAATGAAGGCTACTGCTAAGCTTGTAAGCCGCCCTGAGTCTTCGGAGAAGGGCGGGATATAAATGGAATAAAAATAATAAAAATAAAATAAAATTATTTCATTATTTTCATTTTGTACTATTTTTATTCCTTTTTACACTGTGTTTTTATTTCCTGAGGGCCGCCTTGAGACGCTGTGAGCAAGTAGGCGGCAATACAAAATTTCCAAATAAATAATTGTCTTATGCACGAACGCACGCACAATGTATATGTATACACAAACACACACACACACATATATGCTGATGCCTTGTTTAAGCTAAATTTGCATATGAATGACTGCACAACCTCTGTAGATGCCACGCTGCTATACGGTAAATAAATAATAAATAAAAGGTAGAAAATGGGACGTAGGAAGGACACCCCAGTTGAGACTTATGACGACACGTTTCCTGGAGACCTGACTCTTGGACAAATCTGTGCAAGAGCAATAATTATTGGCTGTGACAGGAATGTGCACATTCCAAGTTAACAGCTCATCTGTTTGCAAGATTAGTTAGATGTGCTTTTAAACAGGATCAACAGCGTGTCTCTCGGTGTCACCTTACGGGGCTAATAAATTTAAGGTCTTCTGAGGTTCTTTGGGGGGGGGGGTTTCTTGCAGACAGCCGCCACCCGGTTTCGAGAGTTGTATAAAATCCCTTTTCACAAGACAGACCCTTAGCAATGAATCCCCTCGACCCAGATCCTATCAGAAGCTCACCCAGATATTTTTTACTTGTTTAAATAACTTCATTTCAGGGAGGGGGGAGAAAAAAAGAAACCAAAACACATCTACTAATAGATTTAGATTTTTAGATTTTATTAGATTTATATACTGCCCTTACCCGAAGGACTCAGGGCGGTTTACAGGGCATTTTAAAAACATACCAATACAAAATACAAAGTTAAAAGACAAAAGATTAATTAATAAAAGATATTGCTCTAATTTCCCCAATAAATAGCAAAAGAAGGGGTGGGGAACGGGAGGAGACAACCTCCTGATTAGAGTTTCCCCTCAGGCAATTAAAAAAAAACATTCTTTTAATGATTGTTTAATTTTCACATAACTAGAATAAATACTGCTCTCCTGCTCCCTTGGTGTAATGTCTCATTTTCGTGGGGGGGAAAACTAATTACATGGTTCAGTAAGTTGCCTGTGGTAAAAGCATTGATTTTATTTACTTTCAGAAGTTGGACTTCAGCTCAGATTCAACCCTCTAACTAATTCCAACCACATTTAATAGTTCTCTCGATTCCTTTCAGGCATGTAGATCCCAGGGTTTAAGCTACAATATTGAAACTATTCCCCATAATTCCTGCCTATTTGTCGCTGGAACCGAGAGGGGTTTGTTCTAGCTTTCCAAAGTAGATAACCCAAACAAGCCGCTCATCTCAAAAATGCAAGGATCGCTTGAGTAAGTACCATAAAAAAATGGGGATGTTATGTAATTTTTGTTTTCTGAATAAAATATATGAGCAATTTTCCCTGGCATTGCATCCCTCCCCTTCAGATTTGCTGAAGAAACGCAGAAGAAAACCGCACAAAGCAGAACTTCCTACAGGTTGTTTTCTTCAAGCCACGAGACAGTATTGGAACAGATACCCCAAAAGAAGACATATCATCCCATCTCCTCCGGGTGCGCACTTTGTCCCCTTCCCTCTCCGTACGGGTCAGTCTTAGTTGAAATGAATTTTAAATTTCCTATTTATTGCATTCATGTTTTACAATGTAGTTTAACTGTAGGTCTGGCAAGAAGGAAGGAAGGAAGGAAGGAAGGAAGGAAGGAAGGAAGGAAGGAAGGAAGGAAGGAAGGAAGGAAGGAAGGAAGGAGAGAAAGAAAGAAAGAAAGAAAGAAAGAAAGAAAGAAAGAAAGAAAGAAAGAAAGAAAGAAAGAAAGAAGACAACAGACAGTGGCATAGATAGATATAGATAGATAGATAGATAGATAGATAGATAGATAGATAGATAGATAGATAGATAGATAGATAGATAGATAGATAGGAAGGAAGGAAGGAAGGAAGGAAGGAAGGAAGGAAGGAAGGAAGGAAGGAAGGAAGGAAGGAAGGAAGACAACAGACAGTGACATAGATACAGACAGAATGGAGAGAAAAATATGATAGCTGATGGATAGGAAATACTAGAAAGACAGAGATTTTTTTTAAAAAAGAGCACGTTTTATAACTCCATGAAAGGCAGCGACTGAACTTGACTCCTGCCCTCGGAAAGGGAAACAACCAGCCATCCAAAGTGAGAAGGCAGAAGGGTCTGGAAAGGTGACATGAAGTAAGGGAATTGGCTTAGCTTCTTTTTTTTTTCAATCTTATACAACTTTATTCTTGAATATATACAATTATTCCGTATCTACTAAAACTGGGATTCAAGCCACATTGTACAATAAATATTATAGAGCAAAGAAAACAAGTTGTACAATTCAACAAGGCCATTAATTAAACCAGGTTACATTGTAATTGTATTATTAGTTTTCATTAAATAATGTCACTAATAGAGAGTAACTATGTGGATACCACTGTATTTCTACTATTATGGTTTGACAATAAATTAAACTGGATTTTAAAAATTATCGCATTCAAGAGCATGAAGTGTCACTGGCAAAACAAACAAGTAAATTTCTATCAATAGTTCTTGAACCTACTATGTCTGCCGCCACCAGAGATCTCATCCCACAGTCGGTCTTCTCCTAACGCAATCATCTGTCCTGCAAAAGACCTGCGAACTGCCTATCCCAGAGGTCTGAAATTGTACTCCAGGTTTCTTTGCTTTCAGCCAAGAATTTCTGGGAGAATAGCAGAGTTCAAAAAGAAAATATCTCAGGGTCTACCCTGCCATTTCTACCGCACGAGTGAAAAATGGACAAAGCTTTGTTTATCTAAGCCCCCCCACCCCAATGCAGCTCTCTCTATATATAATAATAATAGAATAAAAACCATCGGGCAGCTTCAATCTAAACGCAGTTAGGCAATGCTTTCATCTGGATGTGATCAATGAAAGTGTCACAAGGACAATTTGTGTTATAAAGTGTCTTCAGAAACTCATGTTTAATTGTTGTAACAACCGGGCAGGGAGGCATGCCTGATCAGGAAAGGTATCAGTTAGGAAGTTAAGGCACTATTTAAATCAGGACTTGTTCTTTCCGATTTAAATTGCCTTGATTAAGACTAATCCATTTTGATCAGCAGAAGCGACAGCTTCAGAAGCGTGGTAGGAAACAGGGACCCTCAAAGGCCTAGGTAATTGCAGTCCCCTGTCTCACAAGTGCACAAAGACATCAACATCTTGTCTAAATTTACCAATTCTAAAAAAAAAAAATGAAATGAAATGAAATGAAAATAAGTTACCCGATGGTGCATCTTAAATATTGTCTCTTAATCAGCTGCAAAAAGGCCCAAATATTTTTTTTTATTTTTTTAAAAAAAAATCTTTCTGAATTCTATGCACTCATTTCCTGAGGAAGGAAGGAAGTTAAATATAAATACACAAAATATACAGGAACTCTGCTACAGATGGCAAAGAAATAAGATATCCAGGAAGTGCCCCACAAGCTATACAAAGAGTTTAGTTTTTGCCAAATAGTAGCTTATTCTGCTCCTAAGATGTCAGCCAGATGTCAGAGCACAAGGAGGCCAAAATATAATTGATTTGCAGAAGTACAGTTAGCGCATGAACAATACTTTGGGATTTATTTATTTATCATACCGCACATTCAAATCACATTTTGATAAAAACGTAAGAGAAAAAAAGAATTAAAAAAGATTACAAATGTGTGTCTAGATGACAGATACAATTTTTTGCTTCATTTGTCACAGCCAGGAAATCAGCAAAGTCTCCATTATAAGGCTCTATTTTGTCACTCAGACACTTTATGTTGGATAGTTTGCTTTTTGGCCCTGCAGTCACAATTTGGCGATGGCATTTTTGCCCTATTATAGAGGATATCTGCACATCTACCGTGGCCGGTGCAAATTTGCTTCAGTATTGCAACTTGGAATAAAACACCTGGATTTAACCAGCCCTGTGTGATATGAATAATCTGAGATATTAACAATAAAGAACTGATCAGGACGTGTTTTGAAATGTTCTGTTTGTGAAGTCACTATCAGTGAAATTAAGCCCACTCCCAAAAATCTCGGGGGAGGAGGAGGAGGAGGAGGAGAAAGAGGAAGAGGAAGAGGAAGAGGAGGATTTGTCTGAATAACAGACTTCCAGCAATGTTCAGGTGTTTTTGAATCCGACTTGGTCTAGACAAATTCGACTTGGTCTTTTCTTGTTTTCTTGCAGACCTTTCATTGCCCAACTAGATTATCATCAGTGCTCAGAGCAGAAACTGGAGATGGTCCCTAGTTTGATGAAACCTCTGCAAGAAAACCGCCAATGTCAAAGAGCACCAAGGACCCCAATCTCCTCCTCCTCCTCCTCCCCCCCCCTTTGGCACTGATGCTGTTGTCTAGTTGGGTCACGAAATATCTGCAAGAATGGAATGAGGATTGCTCTTATTTATGTTTGTATATAAACTCGGCAGGTTATCTCCGCACTGGTGTATAAAAATGACCCCTCCTTCGAACTCTGAGCTGCAAATATTCTCCTTTATTGGTAAAGCTCACTCATTTGATTATACGATGGATATATAAAACGATGTTCAAGGTGTGGCTAGCTCTTATTTAATTGCAAGGGCAGTAAAAATTCAGTGGCATCCATTCTCTTCATAAAACAGTTTGCAAGCAACACAAACCATGTGTTAAAACACACACACACACACACACACACACACACACCGTTCCGTCTATTGAATGTTTTGCCTCTTCCTTTAGATGATCTTTACTATACTCTGTGTCGAAGTTTAGACTCCTTGAAGGAACTGGTACCTTCTGATATTCCACCAGGTTCAATATGTACTGAGAGCACAAGACAAAGTGATGTTTTTTTAAAAAAAAAAAGGATTTATAGGCTTATTTTCAATAACATCCCAAGTTACTAAGTATCTCCTGTTCTTGAGATACATTGAAAAGCACCAGAAGCAATATGCAATGGATTATTAAATAATGGTAACTGTAAGAATTTTCATTTTCCCCATAAACTTTTAAGAGTAAATGGAAGCATATGTCATAATGGCGCAGTCACATTTTAATGCATATAAAACGGTCCAATAAAAAGAACTTCTAACATCATCTTTGGTATGTGCTTGATTATAAACATTCAAACCATCTGAAGTACTCTTGAATAATTCCCCCACATGCAATCAAAAATGTAAATTAAAATGCGCTGAACAACTGGGGGGGGGGAATTAAATACAACCTGTAAAAATCTGCATAGGATAAATATTTGCTTTGGCCAAGGCCCAAGTTGTTCTTGACTTACAACCATTCATTTAAACGAGTGTTCAAAATTACCACGGTGCTGAAAAAAAAAGTGGCTTACGACTGATCCTCGCACTTACGACCGTCGCAACATCCCCACGGTCAAACTTTGAGCACTTGACAATTTTCATATATTCACCACACTGAGTGTTTGCTTAATGACCAGGGTGGTCACTTAACCGCTGCAAAAAGGTCACCATATCCAGTGGGACTCACTTAACTGCTCTGCTTAGCAACAGATGTTCTGGTGCCAACCGTAGTCGTAAATCAAGGACTACCTGTGATGTTACTCAATCACGTAAAGATCGGGATAGAATCCGCTTGGGAGGAGGGATTCTCAAGGACTACAACAGGTCCCTGGGCTAAACCAAGTTGGCCTTCCCCAGAAAAGTTGCTTTTCGTATATCTTCTAGAGAGCTTTCCTTGTGTGTTTGGCTCAAAAGCAGATACAGGCAGTCCTCGACGTACGGCCACAATCGAGCCCAAAATTTATGTTGCTAAGTGAGAAATTTGTTACGTGAGCTTCGTCTTTTACGACTTTTCTCGGCCCATTTGTTAACTGGATCACTGCGAAATTAATCACCCGGGCTGTGAAGTGGATCTGGCTTCCCCACTGACTTTGCCTGTCAGAAGGTCACAAAAGGGGGAATCCCGTGACCCCGTCATAAATGTGTCAGCTGTCAAGCATCCAAATATAAATCACGCGGCCATGGGGATGCCGCAACGGTCGTAAGTATGGAAAACGGTCATAAGCCCCTTTTTTCAGGGCCGTGGTAACTTCGGACGGTGACTAAATGAACTGACGCAAATTGAGGACTAGCTGGAACAAAGAACCAGGCTGCTCAGTGTTTACACCAAAAAGCTTCCTAAGAAGTCAACTTTTTTTCTACAGAGGCCTGCTACCCCTTTCAAAATAACACCCCCCAGATCTTCCCAATATTAAATCTATTTCGGTAAACCCTCCTTCCCTTTCTCAGAAGACAACTTTAGCAGAAAACCGCTCACTACCTTACGTATTTTTCTGCCAACAGGTGCTGCAATTATTTCTTCCAAATAGGTTCCATTCCAATGTGTGTATCGGGCAGAGAGATACTGACACCAAGACCAAATGACAAACTCCAACTCCCACATGCGGGCGTGCTTTTCAATTTACAATTAACGCCATCCAGCAGCAAGAGTTAACTGCAGCTCGGATCCTTAACGCATCACGCAGAAGCCAGAGATGCCTTTTTTTTCTTTTCTTTTTTTTAAACAGCCGGAAAGCAAAAACGGCCAATCTTGCCCCTTTCCTTCCAGTTAAGTGTTCATTCCCAAGCCCCAAAGTGCATTGGAAAAAACAAAGAGGCTGCAATCCCATCAAGAGGAGGAAGGAAAAGTATTATGAAAGCTTAGCTGGGTAAAAGAGGCAGGTGTCTCATTAAAAAAAAAAAAAGAAATTAGCCTCCGTGGAACTCTTTGAGGTAGCGCTTCCGTTTCATGATCCATGAATGGCTTGCTACCTGCTTCCGCTAGGCCAGGGGTAGACAACCTCGGCTCTTTTATGACTCATGGACTTCAACTCCCAGAATTCCTGAGTCAGGGCTGTATTTAATTGTTTTAATTGTTTTTAATTTTTGTATTCATGGTTTTAAATGCCCTGTAAACCGCCCTGAGTCCTACGGGAATAGGGCGGTATACAAATCCAATAAAATTAAATAAATAAATAGATAGATAGATAGATAGATAGATAGATAGATAGATAGATAGATAGATAGATAGATAGATAGATAGATAAATAAATGAGTCAAGGTTGCCTACCCCTGCGCTAGGCCAAGAGGCACGCAGAAATCAACCCTGTTCAGAGATTCCCCAAGTTCTTAGCCAAGAAAACAATCCGGGCCAAGCACCAAGGGGAACCTGACTCACATTTATGACGGTTTGCAGCATCTTGGGCTCACCTGATCCCCTTTTGTGACCTTCTAACGGGCCAAGTCAATGGGGAAGCCAAGATGGGCTTAACAACCGTGTCACTAACTTAACCAGGAGTGCAGTAATCCACTGAACAACGGTGGCAAGAAAGGTTGTAACATGGGACAAGGTTCACTTAACAAATGTCCCGCTTAGCAACAAAAATCTTGGGCTCCATTGCGGTCGTACATCGAGGAGTTAGGGGGCACGAGGAAGGGCATCTTACTCGAAGAAATGGAAGGAAGCAGGTAGCTGTCAAAATCTGCAACGCTGAACAGAAGGTGCATTCACTTCCCACCATCTGGTGTTTTTCAAAATCCAGCATCAACCCGACGACGTACTTCAAGGATGGATCTACCCTTCAGAAATGTTGGCTGCGACAACCCAGCGAAGCAAACCGAGGAGGGTCCTTAGCAGAAGACGGCCCGTAACAGAATTAAATGGGGAACATTTACAGCGCTAAGTAAGCTTTGATCTGAACAATACACAGGCACTGACCTATTTTACTGTCAGACAATAGCGGGAGGCAGGTTCAGAAATAAAACCTTATGCTGAAAGCTGATGCGCTGCTTTATACCGTGCCACTTCTCCCGCCTCTGTCTTTCTTACTGCATTAAATGCTCTCTGCATTTATTTAAGGCGGGGAAGCGTGCAAGGGGACCACACAGGTGCCTGGGTGCACCACATCCTTCCCTCCCAAGGGATGAATCTGTGGGATGGAGTAATATTTCACGCGTTTTCAAAGCAGCAGCATGATCCAAACGACAGATTTTGTGAATGGCAATGAGTTGACGTTAAACACTGCCGGGCTGACCATACCCCCACAGAGTAAGCACTTCTGTTCATAACATGACTTATTTATATACGGTCTCCTAAAAGTAAAACAAAAACAAAAACAAAATAACCCCCTTAATATGAGGTCTCTGTTGTTGTTTTTTCTTTAACCAACAATGACATGTGTTTTCCAGATGTTCCTCACCTAAGAAGCCAGACAGCAACCATCACTGCAGCTTGTCAGGCACAAAAAATAATAATAAATAAATCAGTTCCACATGGGAAGGTCCAAACAAAATGATTTCTTACTAAAGCCTATGTACTGCAATCTTCTCAACTCACGGTTAGCATCTGCTTAGAAGATGGATAAGGGTTAACGGAAATCAAGGGGGGGGGGTGGGCTTAGCTTGTGACTATGTAGGGATTCTAGGCTGATCCCTCTTTTGACTCTGCCCCCAAGTTCTGCCACTCCTCCTGCTACAGCTGCAAAACTGCAAATTTTATATGTATTTTTCACTGTAACATAAGCAGTCTACCAGGACATAAAAGTCTCCACTAATTTCAGGATAATGTAATAAAAGGAAGCGACATTTTCCAAAAGCACAGCCACTGATCTGCTTTGAGGTAAAATGGCTTTGGGAAATTAGTTGACTGAGTCTATTTTCATCATTTGGGTCCAGGTTACAAACACTGGCCTGGTTCTTAGAGTAGTTGGGGCGGGCACAAAGAGCATGAAGAAAGGCAAAGCCCCTTGCAACAGATTGGGAATTTGGATCCTTGCGCAAACATACAAATTCATCCACATTTTGTTCCCAGAATTTCAAAAGAAAAAAAAAAGATTTAAAACCGGCGACTGAGTGTCTACTTGGAGGATTATATGAGTCACCAAGCCTTTATAATCTTCACTGATCTACTTTAGTTCAATATGCACATTTGGATCCCAAAACCAGAAACATTCTCACATCCAGTCCAATTTTTTCTAGTCCGAGGCATCATTCAAATAAATAGAATGGAGATCCTTTTTATACCTTGCAATGTATACAGGTATTCCTCACCTTACAACAGTTCATTTAATGACCATCCAAAGTTACAACGGCACTGGAAAAAAGGGTCTTATGACCATTTTCACACTTACAACCGTTGCAACGTCTCCGTGGTCACACTATCAAAATTCAGAGACTTGGCCACTGACTTCATATTTACGATGGCTGCAGTCATGAGATCCCCGTTTTGCAGCAAAGTCAATGGGGAAACCAGATTCACTTAACAACTGAGCTACTATCTTAACAACCGCAGTGATTCAGTTAACAACTGGGGCAGGAAAGGTCGCAAAATGGAGCAAAGCTCATTTCACAAAGGTTTCGTTTAGCAATAGAACATTGGGGCTCAACTGTGGTCGTTGAGGACTACCTGTATAAACGACAAACGCTACATTCAAGAGAAGCTTTCATTGCAGAATTAGAGCTGAAGCCGAGGAGATAATACATATATATATATACATATATACTTACTGTGTAGCTCATGGTGTATTACATCTACCAGGTTCGGCTCGTCTCCCCACCAAAATATCCATAGCTCCTTACAATTCGGTTTGACATCACGACGCCAAACGCACAACAGATTGGCCTGCAAACAGCGGATGAAACTCAGGAGAATTGGGTCATCTTGAGCAGGGGCTGAGATAATAGGTCCACAATCTCCATGGCCTTCAAAGTTGTACCTACGCCACTTGATGCCTGTCAGTTCCGCCTGCATGACACCAAAAATAAATAAAATAAAAGCAACATGTTATTAAAATCACAGTTTTTACAGCCAGCTGATTTGCAGGATTATTTCCACCCCGATTCTAAAACCTTAAGCTGCTAAACTACAAAAAAAAAAAACCCATCATCCAAATGAAAATAGTTTTAACACGGAAAGGATTGTTCCCCTTAATATTTCCACCTAATGGTCAGCTGCCCTATTTAACTGGAGAAGCTATTAACCAAATAAATGAATAAATAAAATTAAAGAACACACTGTATTTAACACTTTTATCCCGCTGGAAAAGAGGGAAGAGAATTATCCATATGTCTGCAATACAAAAGGAATCAGCAGAAACTATGATAAGTACACACTGTCATATTGCTCTTTTAAAATCCTAACGGAACAAAACAGAATAACAATGTTGGAAGGGACCTTGGAGGTCTTCTAGTCCAACCCTCTGTTCAAACAGGAGACCTTATAGCATTCCAGGGACCTTGGAGGTCTTCTAGTCCAACTCCCTGTTCAAACAGGAGACCTTATAGCATTCTGTCCGATGATGGAGCACCCACAACTTCTGGATGGAAGCCATTCTGCTCCACTTGTCCTCACTGTTAGGAAATTCCTCCTTAGTTCTAGGTTGCTTCTCTCCTTGATTAGTTTCCATCTGTTGCTTCTTGTCCTGCCTTCTGGAGCTTTGGAGAGAATAGGTTGACCCCCTCCTCTTTGTGGCAGCCCCTCAAATATTGGTAGACTGCTATCATGTCATACACACACACACACACACACACCCAGGCCTTCTCTTCATTAAACTAGACATACCCAATTCCTGCAACCGTTCTTCATAAGTTTCAGCCTCTTAGAACATATCTTAGATCTTCGAAGCAGATCTCAGAATGTTAGAAGATCTTCGAAGCAGAGAAGAACTATTAAAAACGTAAGCCTTTGAAAGAGAGTGATTCTAAGCCAGGATCTCAAGCAAACTCAGTTCAATTAGAAACAGTATAGCTAAACCTGTTAGCGCTGAAAACCGAGATTCTATGCAAACACCCCTGGCAATTACTAACTGCATAAAACACAAACTCCTAAACGGGCAGTCAATATCTTTGGCTTCCAAAAAAAAAACCAGGAAGGAAAAAAGAAACTTCAGAAGAAAAAATGATCTTGACAACTGCTTTCCTTAAGTTTATGCAGTATCACTTACAGTTGCCTGAAGGGTTGAGGCAGCTAATACATTGATTAAATAAGTAATAAAAAGATGGGGGGGGAGAAATATGTTTCACTTCATATTGATCTCTGCCACTTTCTTAAATTATAATAATCACCAGAAACAGCTGCTACAAACACAGTGCTTAGCCTTTGATATCACAGAAATGCAGCAACACAAATTTTAACCAGTGGAAAGCTGCTACATCAATTGCTTGAATAATCAATCCACATCTAAAAAAAAATAATTTAGCAAATTGGGGAGGGGGGGCTGTTTTAAGAAGCCAACAAATATTCAGAGCAAGGCCTTACTTTGAATACTTGCATTTTCCTTATTGACAGCAATGCATGAATTTCCTCTGTAGGTAAACTAAATGAAAACAAAAGGCAATTTATCAGGTGGCATTCCACGGTGTGTCTACCGACTTGATTCTCTTAATGAAGCAATCGATGTGCATTTCGGCATGCGCACGCACACTCACAAACACAATTCTGAAAGCAGCTATTTGCTTAATTTACTACCCCCCCTCAATCATACACTTTTCCACAAGAGGCAGATTGAAAGCTAGAGTTAAAGCTGTGGAGAAGCCACAGAAAATCCCTAATGATAATCCCTCCAATCTGTAGTGACCCAACAACAACAACAACGACGAAAAATTAGAGCAAACGCCAACCCAACAATGTGAAAAGGAACAAAAGAGGCGACTGCAGGTAGTCCTCAACCTATGACCACAATGGAGCCCAAAATTTCCAATGCCAAGCAAGGCACTTAGTTGTTAAGTGAATTTTGCCCCATTTGCGTGCACGCGTGTGTGCCTGTCGCTCGCACTGGAGGAGACACTTGGAGTACGGCATCCAGTTTTGGTCACCACGATGTAAAAAAGATGTTGAGACTCTAGAAAGAGTGCTGAGAAGAGCAACAGAGATGATCAGGGGAGCGGAGGCTAAAACATGTAAGGAACGGTGGCTGGAATTGGGTATGTCTCGTTTAATGAAGAGAAGGACGAGGGGGGACATGATAGCAGCCTTCCAATATCTCAGGGGCTGCCCCAAAGAAGAGGGGGTCAAGCTATTCTCCAAAGCACCTGAAGGCAGGAGAAGAAGCAACAGATGGAAACTCATCAAGGAGAGAGAAGCAACCTGGAACTAAGGAGAAACTTCCTGACAGTCAGAACAATTAACCAGTGGAACAACCTGCCTCCAGAGGTGGTGAATGCTCCAACACTGGAAGTTTTTAAGAAGAGACTGGACAGCCACTTGTCTGAAATGGTCTAGGGTTTCCTGCCTGAGCAGGGGGTTGGACTAGATGACCTCCAAGGTCCCCTCCAACTAATTATATTATTATTATTATTATTATTATTATTATTATTATTATTATTATTATTATTATTATTATTATTATTATTATTACAAAACTTTTATTCATAAAACACCAAACTCAGTCAACTGAGCAGGGGGTTGGACTAAATGAACTCCAAGGTCCCTTCCAACTTTATTATTATTAGATTCACGTCCGTGTGTGCTTGCTCATCGCTCGCGCGGCCCAGTTTGAAACAGGCCGTGGGCCACAGTCCGGACCTTGAAAAGCCCTGCTGTAGACAACGCTACTATACCTTTCCGATGGTAGTAGAGAGCTGTCCAAATCTTGTAATAAATCAGCCCCTTCTGCTGTATAAATTAGCTTAGCTGCTGCTTCTCTTATTTTTCCTGCCTCTGGAAAAACTGTTAGCCTTAAGGGCAACTGGCATTAACGCTGCCTAGGCTAACGGAGGCCTTGTACGCCGATTTTACAGAAATCTCCTTACAGAAGACAGAGGGGGGGGAAGCCCTCGTGTGAATTGCCACTCAAACGCTCACTGGGGCAAACTCTTGAGAGATTGAAGCAAGTGCTATGCCTGAAAACCATCAGACCAAGATAGCTTTCACTGAAGACAGAATAACAGGGTTGGACGGGACCTCGAAGGTCTTCTAGTCTAGCCCCCTGCTCAAGCAGGAACCCTATAACAGATAGTTCTCGAGTTACAACAGTCCCTTGAGTGACCATTTGAAGTTACAACGGCACTGGGGAAAAAAAAGGGATGTATGACCCTTTTTCACACTTACGTCCCTTGCAGCATCTCCACGGTCGCCTGGTCAAAATTCAGACGCTTGGCAACCGACTCACGTTTATGACGGCTGCAGAGTCCCCGGGGAAGGGGTGTCACGTGATCCCCTTTGGCGACCTTCTGACATGCAAAGTCAAGGGGGGGGAACCAGATTCACTTAACAACCGTGTTGCTAATTCGACGAGTGCAATGACTCACGACGACGGTGGCAAGAAAGCTCGCAGAAGGGGGCAAAATTCGCTTCACCACTGTCTCGCTTAGCAACGGACACTTTGGGCTCAACTTTAGTCGTAAGTCGAGGGCTACCTGTATCATTCTGGGCATATGGCTGTCCAGTCTCTTCTTGAAAACCTCCAGTGGTTTTTT
Source organism: Vipera berus (assembly GCF_964194415.1). Lineage (NCBI taxonomy): Eukaryota > Metazoa > Chordata > Lepidosauria > Squamata > Viperidae > Vipera > Vipera berus. The sequence continues at coordinate 10,013,101 of NC_138217.1, read as the reverse complement.
TTACATATTCTTAGATCATGATTTCCCAACCTTTACAATTTTAAGCCACGTAGACTTTAACCCCCAAGCTGGGGAATTCTGGGAGTTGAAGTCCACACGTCCTAAAGATGCCCAGCTTGGGAAACCCCTGCCTTAGATCAGGGGTCCCCAACCCCTGGGCCGTGGACCGGTACCGGGCCGTGGCATGCCAGCAACCGGTCCGCACAAACAAGCAAAGCCCATCCGCAAGATTCAGGCAGCACACAAAACCACGCACCCTCCGGTCGTTCGGCAGGCCAGCATCTTAAACCGTTATGTGGTTTGTTTATTTTGGCCAAGTATCTCATGTAAACAAAGCACTTGTGTTTGATTAGGCAGGGTTTCAGAAGTTAACATGTTACACAAACCAAATTTATGTCATTTCTAGTTATTTTCTGAGCTTCCTTGTAAACAGATGATGCCTCATAATATGAGACCCAATAAATACCTGGCCAATATCCATTCACTGTAAGGTCTCAGAAGCCCCAAAACTGGTAAGAAATGTACCGACGTTCACTCTCTCAAAACATTGCAGATGGTCCTCAACTTATGACCACAACTGGGCCCAACATTTATGTTGTTCAGTGAGGAATTTTGTTAAGTGAGTTCTGCCCCATTTTTACGACCTTTCTTGCCACAGATGTTAACTCAATCACCACAGTAGCCAGTAGCGGTAATCAAAATTGAGATGCTTGGCAACCGACTCACATTTATGACAGCTGCAGAGGCCCAGTGTCGTGTGTGATCCCCTTTTGTGACCATCGGACAAGCAAAGGCAAGGGGGAAGCCAGATTCGCTTAAAAGTCGTAAAATGGGGTCGAAACTCACTTAGCAAACTTCTCGCTTAGCAACACAGCTGTTGGGCTCAATTGTGGTCGTAAATTGAGGACTGCCTCACTGTCTATCAGTCTCTGCATTCCGGTTCATATCATTCCTACTTACTTTGAACAGAAGCTTTTAATCCAAATGGAGACTTATTACCAACATCCCTTTCACTATTTCCGTGGAAAAGATTCCTGAACTGGCCTCAGCTGCTCTAAATCATACCAAAACAGGGCTCAACAGGAGGGGGGGGGGAAAGATCACCCTCAAAATAAAGTCAAAAATCCTCAAGAAAGAAACTGGAGCTCCATCATCAAAGTGATATATCCCTTCCAAACAATTCTAAATGTTTTTTTTTCCCTTCCAATGCCTTCATACAACTGGGTCTAATTTAGCATGCTTGAATTATGCATGTTTGCTTTTAATCTTCTCTCTTGGCAAATAAAGAGAGGCTACGCAGGCATTCAAGGTACAACATCCAAATTTCTAGAGACAATACTTGCCTCAAAATATGAGTTATTAAAGCCCGCTCTAATTGATACTGATATCCAAAGATTATAGAAACAATCCACTCTTTCTTTTTAATAAGAAAGTGGAACATTTTCTCCAAATGCAGTAGTGGAAATTTTTCTGTCATCTGTTTAATCGCCTCCTATGAAAATAATCAACCATTTTATAACCTCTCTGCAGCAACCAATTAATTCATTTCCCGGTTACTTTTTAACAGAGCTATCACATGAAAAGCCCAGCATTGAATTCATTGGCTTCTTTTGTACAATGGAGAATGGGAAATAATTTCCTTAAGAGACGTCAGGACGAAGTGATCTCTAGTTTCAATTGTAGAAATCTGCAGAAACCAATAATTATTTATCTCGAGTGATAATCAAAACCTGTAACTGCTATTTCAGCAAATCTAAACCAGGCCAAAAAAAAGAAGAAGAAAATTAAAACAAAAGCAAAACAAAAAAAAAACCCAAAGGCATGTAAGGAAGGGGGGAAAAAACCTGCCTTTGTTTCCAAGCAACCTTTATCAGCATGGATGAGACCACCCATCTTCGCTTCTCTGCTTTTTAACTGAAAACACATTAATACACGCTACCAAGATGCAGTACATATTTGAAAGATCCACTATCTTGCTACCAGACAGCAGCTACAGGCATTAAGAGCAGATCCAATGCTCTCATTTCAGTTTTTAATTATGCATTTTAAGAAATGTACAATTAGATGACTCTCTGGAACAAGCATCTGTCTCTATCATGTCATCTATAAATTATGTGCTCCCAGCGATTCTGCCAAATGCTTTATGTTGTTACATAGCAATTTAAGGTATCTTGTCTATCAATTGCATCGGCTCTAGTGGAAATAAACTTTGCAAAATATTCTACAAGGCATCTTATCTCCATAGGCTGACCAAAATAAATGCCAATTACCCAGCTACCACTCAGAAATGCCTTTATCAAACTGAAGAAACTACAGGCAAAGCACTGCATCGGGAAACATAGGTAGGAAATAAGTCTTCCCGTCAATTTATATTCATTTCCCTAGAATATTACAAAATTGCACAACCAACAGAAATACAGCTTGAGCACCAGAAATGCAAAGAGTGATATTTTCAGCAAAATAGAATTATGGCTGAGATTCCATACATTCTTATGCAATTTGTGACTGGAGAACCCTCTAGAGACTTCTGGGTTGTTGCTGTTTTAACTTCTTATCAACTGGATCTGAAAGACTACAAGTTCAGTCATTCAAAAGCAAAATCATCATCATCATCATCATCTGCAATAGTTAATAAATTATGTTTTTGTTTTTTAAAACAAATAGTTATGGCCCTGGGACACGAAGACAAGTTACAACCAGATCCACCAAAGTAGAGTCTTTATTTTTATTTTTCTCTATTACTTAGCAAAGACCAGTCATGATAATTTATAACATGACCAAACAGCCGCCAGGGCTTAAATGCAAGCTATACCATAATCACAGCAGCAGAGAGATATATAATCCACCCAAGTCTTAATCTTTTAGCAGCAATACTGGCACTTATCCACAAGACAGATGGTATATCAAAGGGCATAAAATCTACTAAATATAACATTCTAAACACTGATTTCCCCCAGTAAAATAGAACAAGAAAAACACCATCTGATTGGAAAAAGCTATTATATTCCAAGAAGTTGCCATTCCAACATCAGAAGCCACTTAATTTTCGCCAATTAGGCTGTTTTCGAATTAATTCCCAAGAAGCTCAGGAGAATTCCATAAGGAAGTCTTTAGCTGTTCAAATTCTGCAACAGCCTTAACTATCTGATCTCTCTGAACTTCCAACATGTATTTGCACAGGTACCTTTCCACGGTCGAAATAAAACAGATCTTCTGAATTGAACATCGCATGAGGAAAAAGCAAATAGACATTCTTTTTACCAGGAAATACAAATGCTGAAATAATAGCCATTATTGCAGGCTCATCTGGCAACAGGCCACCCTTACAGATTTGCGATTAGCCCATTTGCTAACTGCTGGTAAGGCAACATTTTTGTATGTTTGAACTTTCACTATTGGGTCATCCCTAGGCGGCATATTTTTTGTGGCGTTTTGGTTAAAAACGTCTTATCCATGCATGGGTTTATCTGTTATACACGATATCTAGTATAGTAGTACCTTGGTACTTATCGTTAGTTAGTTTCCAGGAGGCGCAATGCGTACCAAAAACATTTCGTTTTTCCAACAAGGAATAATGCAGTAGGTCACAAGGGCAACCAACAGCCACAAGTTCTAGCTTGTGTGTTGAGTACCAAACACACATAGAACATAGAAAAACAGAAGTTGGAAGGGACCTTGGAGATCATCTAGTTCAACCCCCTGCTGGAGCAGGAGCAAATGGCTGTCCAGTCCCTTCTCGAAAGCCTCCAGTGATGGAGCACCCACAGCTTCTAAAAGCAAGCCATTCCATTGATTGTTGCCACACAATCGGTCCCGGGACAAAATTTTCACATCAAAATGCATTGAGTACCAAATGTGATGAGTTTCGTATTTGGTGCTCGCTGTACTTTTTAAAAGGATTGCTGTATATATCGGAGGATAACGGTATGTGAGAAAGACCTTGAGAAACGAGAGAAAAAGATGCTGCCCAAGGGATTTATATTGTCAGATAAGAGAGCCCATAACTGTACAATGGATGGAGACAGTGGGGATTCTCCCTAATTTCTCAGGCTGTGAAGGAAACCGGCGGGAGATCTGTACTTTCAGACCTGCAAAATTATGTTAATGGAGCCTTACAATAATACAAAATTGCTCATCCACTCGTGTTTCCTGTCTGGTCTATCTAGGAAGGCTGACAATAAGCCTCATCCAGAGATAGGTGGAAGCCAATTTGCAGGGTGCATTGCAGCACCGGAAATCCTCCATTGTTATTCTAGTTTGCCAACGGCTTTCTTCCCATCTGAACGAAGTCTGCAAAGGTCCACGGATCCAGATTACGACAAGAGCATGAAAAGCCAAATCGTTTTCTACCGAGCATCTCTATCTACATTCAAGGTATCTCAGAGAACGTTCCCCAATGCGATCCATCAGGACAGGTAACTCCCCGACTTACGACCACAACTCAGCCCAAAATATCAGTTGCTAAGCGGGACGTCTGTTAAGCGAATTTTGTCCCATTTTACAACTGTTCCTGCCACAGTTGTTAAGTGAACGACACGGTGGTTAAGTGAATCTGGCTTCCCCCACTGACTTTGCTTGTCGCAAAAGGGGATCACCTGACCCCAGGACGCTGCAACCGTCATACATGTGAGTCGGTTGCCAAGCACCCGAATTTTAATCCCGTGACCTTGGGGACGGCTGCAACGGTCGTAAGTGCGAAAAACAGTCCTAGGTCCCTTTTTTTCAGCCGTAACTCTGAACGGCCAGTAAATGAAGTGTTGCAACTTGAGGACTACCTATAGTATGAAACTAAAATACAGGTCCGCAAAGGCCAACATTAGCAAACACCACAAACCACCAGGAAACCCTCAATGCATTCCCCACAAATACCACAGGAGCTGCCCTCCCACACTCAATATTTTTCTCCCAGAGTGTATACAGAGAGAAAATCCAACTAGCTTTCAGGCTGATGACCAGTTGGGTCACTAGGAGAAATTCTGCAGTTATGAGAAAGAAGAAAACTGGGTAAGAGCGAGCAATTTAGAGTGACAGGTGAGAAAAGCCATTGAAATTACCTAGGATCCCAAGCAAAATAACAGCGTGAAAAGGCGTCTTCCTTTCTCGCCCTTCCTTCACAGTGGGGAAAAATTTTATTTCCTTGTTTGTTGAATTTATATGCCGCCCACCTCACTGGCAAGCAGCTTTAAATATTGACTCTACTGGAAAACATCTTCAGTAGTACAAATGGGACATCAGAAGCCATCAAATCTGTCATTGAGTGCAGCGTTAATGTAGCCATGATCACGTTGCTTAGCCAAATGAAAATATTACTTCTTTCCAAAGGGTGTAAAATAAGATTGCGGTATCAGAGCGGACGTCTCCAACAGTGGCAAAATCTCACCAAGAAATCCAAGCAAGTTTGAAATTAGTTTGTTACTGGAGGGGAGGGCAACTGGGAAATCTCAGGACCACAGATTGGACTGAGAATTTAAGCAACAAGAACCACAAATCGGTAAGTGGAAATGGCAAAATATTTTGAATTTTTTTTCCCAAGAACTCTAGAAGTAGAGGCAGGTTTCGCTTGGGGGAAACAGGGGAACAAAACTCGTAGTGGAGGAAAAATGGCTCACCGCAAAGGTCAGCCCACACCTGACCTTGCTATTTGATCCTTCTGTGAGTGGATCTTAAGAGGTCACTGAACATAAAACCAAACATATGTACAAATACTTCCTTTTGTAAAATGCCCGAGCCCCACAATAGCTGAAAAAAGCATTTTATCCCATCTATTTCAACTTAAACAGGAAACCTATGCCAGCCAGATCAGTTCCATTCATTAGCTAGATGAATTGATTTAAAACATTTTAATTGATTAAAAGTGTGCTTCCAATTAATCAAGTGGCAGATTTAACCATTCATAGGAGGCACCACAGTGTCTCTCTCTCTCTCTCTCTCTCTCTCTCTCTCTCACAGGAAGAAATGCCTTTTCTAAAATATGTTTGCTGCAATAAAAAAAACCCAAACGCATTGTCTAAAATCACCGAAGAATGTATTTCTTCTTCACAACTGCTTTATTTGTATGCAGATTTGAAGAATTAAAATTCATAAATAAGAATTTCTTGATACGAGATGGCAAACCCACTACAAGTTTGTCTGAAAAAAAAATTAATTTCTGAGTTGTGGCATATCATTAAATGAGCCCAACCTAGAATAAGCCCGTTTCTTGAATTAAATGACAAATAGTCCCAATTTTTTTTTAAAAAAAAAAATCATCCGGCAGGGAGGGGGGGGGGAAAGCAAATTTCTTGACAAAGGTGTGCTTTTCCTAAAGTCTTTTTCCGTGAATTCTTAAAATCTTAATTCCAGTCAGCTCTATCTTGACAAGTCCGTGGATTCAGACCAACGTTCCTTAATATTTGAACCTTGGTTTTGCTAGCTGGGGTTTACGGAGGTTGTAATCTAAAACAGATGGTGATGAATGATGAAAGTATTATAAAAATCATTATAACCTAGAACATTTCGGAGTTCAACGCTTGAATAAAGCTTGATATATCAAAGAGACCCCCAGATTATCTTTTATACTTATGGAATCCCTGCATATTTTACTCCGCTCGTCTCTGCCAACTATATAGCACACGGTGCTCTTCTCCGTTTCAAGGCCATTGAGACAGCGCTGTCTAAAGACATTTCCGCGGTCACGTGACCAGCTCAGGGACGGAGCGCTGTTATCTTCCCCTCGAAGTGGTACCTATTTATCTACTTGCATTTGCATCCTTTCGGACTGCTCGGTTCAGAGGAGCTGGATGGGAGGTCACCCCATCGTATGGCGCTCCGGTCTTGAACCTGGGCAGCCCAAGTTATTCTTATGAGGAACTCTGAATAAGAAAGGTCTCAAGAAGGTTTGTTTTCCAGCATCCTGGTAAACTAACATGCACCAGTACGCCTTGATTATGAAAAGCGCACATATATAACACAGACTAATCAGTCCTATACGGACTGCTGGGCCTACTGAAATTCTATACATCAAGAATCTGGACGGAACGCAGAACTTCTATTTGGGGGACAGAGGAAAACATGTGATACTGTGTTTCCCCACAGTTATCACAGACCCAACTGGAAAATAAGCCCTCGCATGATTTTGTCAGGATGGTTGTAATATCAGCCCCACCCAAAAAATAAGCCCTAGTTAAGATCGTCAGCCAGACAGACGCATTTTATTTATTTATTATTTATTTATTATTTAGATTTATATACCGCCCTTTCCCGAAAGACTCAGGGCGGTTTACAGGATATTTAAAAGAAAATCAATACAAAAGTTAAAAACAATTAAAAAAGATTACATCACTCCCTGAGAGAAAAATAAAAACCCCAGTTAAAATTAAAAAAAATTGCTGAATGACCTGAACAGATGTGAAGAACTAGGCCTTTATGACGTGTGAACTTCAACTCCCAGAATTCCTGAGCTAGCCACTCAAGAATTCTGGGAGTTGAAATCCACAGGTCACGAAAGGACCATAACTCTCCACCTCCGTTCCACAAAACCAGCTCACTCAGCAAATTAATCTTCTGTTCACTTTGGGTTTCAATATCAATTTCTAAGCAAGATGACATGAAGATTACCATGGGGTGAGGGAGGAGGCTGCAATTTGCTGAGTGACCCAATTCCCCAGAGCAGAGGCAGGGAACCATGCTTCTCCCATGAACTGTGGACTTCAACTCCCAGAATTCCTGAGCCACTTTCTACCATTAGACTGTACCATATTTTCCCCAAAATAAGCCCTAATGTGTCTTTTGGAGCAAAATTAATATAAGACCCGCTCTCATTTGGGGGGAAACACGATATTAGCAATATTATGGCTGGATTATAATTTCTTTCTTCCTGTCCAGAAACATTTTAAGGCAGACAGACCTTGATGTAAATATTCACTATCGCAGCAAGCGGCTGAGAATACAACTGATATCTCCATAAAAGTCAGGCCTAACCAAAATTTATTTATTTTCCTTTCAGCTGAAAACCTAGTAAGAATTGCATCACTCATCGTTAACAGGCCAGTTTTTTCCCCCAGCTTCCCAAGTGCCCCAATATAAAGAGCTGGCTGTTTAAACATGTGGATGAATCCGTTTCGTGCTGTAACCTAAATGGTCACCATATGTTATAAGGTATTAGCTTGCTTAAAACGTTAGTCAATTCGTTGATCAGAACTAGGCTGGCTGTGCTCGCAGCTTTCCAAACATTCGCTATACAGTACAGACTACCCTAAAACCATTTTTTATTTATAATAAGAGCAACAGTTTTAATCCAGTGGCTGTACAGATTGTCCTCGACTTACGGCCACAACAGAGCCCCAAATTTCTGCTGCTCGGCGAAACATTTATCAAGTGTATTGGGCATCCTTTTACGACCTTTTCATCCCACTGTTAAGTGAATTATTGCAGTTAAGCTAGCACTACGGTTGTTAAGTAAACCTGGCATCCCCACTGACTTCGCTTGTCAGGTCGCAAAAGGGGACCCCAGGACCCCGCTAGCGTCAGAAAGATGAGTCGGTTGCCGAGCGTCTGAATTTTGATCATGTGACCGTGGGGATGCTGCAACGGTCATCGGTGTGAAAGATGATAATAAATCACTTTCCCCAGTGCTGTTTGTAACTTTGAAATGAAGCGTTGTACCTGCATTTGGAATTTGGAAAGCATCCTGTGAGCACTGACTGTCCCACGTTGATTTGTGCTTCTTAGATTGTAAGCCGCCCTGAGTCTTCGGAGAAGGGCGGGATATAAATGGGATTAAAAATAATAAAAAAAGGACTGCCAAGGGCCAAGCCAACCACTACGTTTTCAACATGATGCTTCAAGTTAGGACTGCTCTTGATTTATTTTGCAGGGCAACACAGACACAGCTGCTTGGAGGCCCTGAGCTCTACTACACATTTGCTCTTTCCAAAGCCTCCCCCCACACCACCCATGTGTAGAAACACCTGCCCTGAAGACCTCAGAGCGACTTGAGGCAGACAAGCGTAACCTCTGAGGAACTATGAGTGCTTCACCCCTTCGTGGTGCAGTCCCAGATTGGAGAAAGATCTGCGAGTCCCTATAAAAAGCAACGTGTGTTGCTCCTTTCAATCGCGGGGGCCTTCTTCCTACATTAAGAGCTGTTCTATGTGCTTCCACGTGACTTTGCACCCTTAAAAAAAATGCACTAACAGAACCTAAAATTAAGGTTACCGAAGAGTAGGCCTAATCCCTTCTTCTTCTTATACAATCAAAAGCTAGCTCAGTCCAAAAACTGTCCTACCACAATTTCAGCAGAAAACGTACAACCGTGCCAAATTACGCCTAGATTTTCAAGTTCGGCATGAAAATTAGCAAGCCTAATCCACAATTAACTCTGACATCAAAGCAGCTTTTCATCTGAGGTCGCCTCCCACTTCCTCACCCTGGTTCGCAAGGGAAGGGCTGCGACTGGCTACGGTCTCAGGAGAATTCATCATCACCCCTTCCCTTCAATTCTTGGATAATAAATATAACGCAAGGGGGGGGGGAATAACACCACTGGCAGTCCTCGTTTTAGCCACTGCCTCACACAGCAACGGTTCGCAGTTGCAAAGGAGTTGGGAGGCGTTAGCTTCACAACCAGCCCTCCCACTTATGACCTCTGCAGGTCTGCACAGCTGACGGAAAGCAGAAGACGTGGAGCACAGTTGCCACAGAGTGAGCCCAGTTGTGGGTCCCGGCTGTGGCAGCGAAATGAGGACTAGTTTTATTGGTTGGGAATATTTAAATGCTACCAATGCAGGTTTGTGCACAGGCAGGCGACCAAGGGCTGATCTTGGTTGCTAAGCTGAATCACCTCCGGTATGCATTTGGATGGGTTGTCTGAAGAAACTCAAAGAAGCCGGTCCAGGAAAAGACAACGGAAAAATCATGACCCTGCTTGGAGAACTGCACAGATCCACTCCTCAAGAAAGGCTACAAAGCTACAGAGCTGAACAAAACACAAGCCAGACTAAGACACAACCTAATACACAAGGAGACAAATTGTAAACAAAAGAAGTCTTTAGCTGAGCTTGTTAAATCGCAGAATGGGAAAACAAACCACCCCAACAGGTGTAGTAGCTGCTTGAGAAAATTCTGTGCAAAATCATCAGGTGTCTACAAGAGGGTGCCGCCGCCTGCTTTGAGATTAAAATCTAGAAAAATATATCTAAGTCGCCTTATCAAACTGGCGCCCTCCGAATATGCTGACCGTGCCAGCTGAGAGGTGTTTTTTTTTTAAAAAAAAATAAGCAAGTATCGTGAAGATACCAAGTGGAGGGGGAGCTGCCTATACGGTATTTCTAACAAACCCTTTAAGCAAATAATATTTGTTCGAGCAGCCCGAAATCCAGCAACGGTACTACTTGCTTTGAAAGCCCCACCGACGTCACAGCACGACAGTCGTTAGAAATTGATTTCGGAAGAGTCGAGCGAACGACACAACTACAGAAGTGTCTAGCACCTTATCCGACCCCTCCCCGAATTTAAGTGGGTGTATCGTTTAATAATACGCCACTTCAAATGATGTGAACACACACACACACACACACAAACCCTTGGTCCTTACATGAGATCTTGTTTTCTAAACAATGCCCTCTTCTGCAAATTCTCTAGGATGCTGCTGCGCTTCCACGACAAAGGATGAAACAGAGATGAAGAACATCAGGAGGTTGGCGTTTAGAAGGAAGGAAGGGGGGGGGAGGGAACTAAGGCCGCGCAAAGAGCTGCCTCCTGAGGGAGCAGCAGTAAAACAAGGAATCTATCCGATGTGCGATCAACAAATACGATTTTTTTTAAGCCCAAGACCCCCCAATTTATAGCTCCGCTCCCAAAATAAAATGCGTACTCTCTTTCCTGAGGGACAATGCTGGCTAAGCAGAAAAGCCACTGACATCATGGCTGAGCTGAATGAAAGGAAGGGGGGGGACAGAAATAGGCTGTTTTGCTCGCTCTCGCTCTCTCTCTCTCTCTCTCTTTTTAAGGATTACAGTTAGTACTGCAACGTGCTTTAAACAAAATACTATTTGAATTGTCATTCCTGGGACGGCAGATTGTATGTGCGCTCTCGGCTCAAGATTTAAAGTGTTGCATTCAGTAGGATCTCATTTTACAGCGGTTAAGACTTTGGTCTCCCTTTGCTGAGATCCGTTAATCAAGACTGTGGTTTCAATTCCAAAGAAATGGACTTAGCAGAAGAATTCACGCAAACAAATGGCTGGACACACAAATGGGAATTCTTCTGGGCAGTAGACCAAAGTAGTATATCCAGGCCTTTTCAGTTTGAAATTTTCCTCCACGTGTGTATTTACAGTACGTACAGTATCTGGTAGCAAACAAACTTATTTCATTGTATTTATCTACTTAGAATATGGCAGATCAAACATGGGCTAGCAATATACAGGTAGTCCTCAACTTGCAACCACAATTCAGCCCAAAATTCATGTTGCTAGGTGAATAAACTTGTTAAGTGAGCTTTGCCCCATTTTATGACTATTCTTGCCACAGTTGTTCATGAGTCATTGCAGTTGTTCAATTAGTAAAACGGTTGTTAAGCGAATCTCGTTTCCCCATTGGCTTCTCAGAATGTTGCAAAAGGGGATCGCGTGATCACGGGACACTCCAACTGTTGTAAGTGTGAGTCAAAACCCCAATTCTTCTATCCTGTTAAATTCCAACGACAGATTTATACAGAATGAAAAGGCAAAAGAAAATAAACACTGCTTACCAAAATCACAATCTAGGATTCATACAAGTGCAAGGAAAAAAGAAACCACATTGTAGCTCTCAATGTAATTTGTGAATCCAAGCACCAAGTTTTGTTCAAAACAAGTTTTCCAGGGAAATACTTACTTGATTTCTAAATGTTATTGGTAAGTCAAGACCTCCGGTACAGAGAGATTTATTTCTAACTAGGGGTTGGTTTATTAAAATGAGCTTTGTGACTGACAAGAGACACGAAAAGGAAGCTTGACAAAATCAAACCTAAATAATGGCTTATTGAGATGCATATGTACAAGAGGAATACAGTACAGACCATACTTCAAAACAATTATCTTTTGCCACTGTTTAGTCTCTTTTAATAACACAAACCCTACCGTGAAAAACACCCATGATCAGCGCAGCGTTGTCTATCTGTCAAGTTAATCCATAAAGCAGAATTCCTTCAACCTCTCTTAACATGAGAGTTTTCCAGAGATGCCATGGCATTGGTCTGCTGCTATTAAAAACAGCAAAGTGTTTTGCGGCATCTTCAAAAACTAACCTATTTAGTCAGAACTGGTTTCACACACCAGTTATGGAACTCCTGGAAAAAAAAATGCAACTTCAGTCCAAAAAAGTCATAAAAAACAACAACCCAACAGCCAATGAACCCTCTTCTCTTCCACCACACATTCTTCGTGGGGGAAAAAAAAGAAAAAGAAAAAGAAAAAAAAATCTGGAAATTGAAACATTTGTCCAAAGCCATTAGCTTTAGAGAATGACTGTTCTTGTTTATTCAGCTTACTAATGTTGTAGGAAAGTACGTTTTCAAAGGTCAGCCCAGATCAAGAATGCAGGAACCAAACAAATTTGACACTAGAAACATGATACCGTGCTCTGGCTTGATTTTTATCACGGGCTTACTTACAAACCCTGCTAGCTTAGAATTTCTTATTCATGTGTGCGGAGAAAAGAATTTAATACTGTCAGAAGCGACAGGAGAACAAGACAAGGTGAGAGATACAGATAAAGAAGTTTGTTTTTCTTTGCCTGCTTCAAGTTTGAAAAGCCTGAATTAGTGCTCCTTGACTCCTGAATGAAGCCAGGATGATACAGAACAGCAAGCAGAATCTACAGGAAATGAGTCACAACCGACAATTGAATAATATTCTGCGAAAATGACTTGGAGGAGGAGGAGGAGGAGGAGGAGGAGGCCAAAGTTATGTGCCTCTTTCGAGAGGAAGAAAAACCGACTTGAAAACAATGCACGGATTGGTCTTAAGCTGGGAAATCCTACTGCAGGTTTGAGGCTTAAGTTGGTATTATCAAGTTTATTTGTGCAAGACTGTTGCTATCGGATTGCTTCTCGTAAGCCAGCCACCAGGCTAACATGAAGTCAGAAACGGCCCACGTGCATTTCAAGGAAAGGGGGTGACTTACAAACTGGTGGTTCGCCTCCTTGTCCAAAACAGGAGGACAGGACTTCAGTGTTGTCCTTCGCCCTCTGAGCAGCCTTTTTCGGGGGAATGGAGCAGACGGACAAACCCTCGACAAATTTCAGCATTATCCAATGGGAAAACCTAGTTATTTCAGCAGGAATCCTACGTAAGGCATTACAGATAGTCCTCAACTTACAGCAGTTGATTTAGTGACTGAATAGCTTTCACTGAACACAGAATAATTGGGTTGGAGGGGACCCTGGAGGTCTTCTAGTCTAACCCCCTGCTCAAGCAGGAATCCTATACAGGTCGTCCCTGAGTTACAATAATTTAGCGACTGTTCAAAGTGACAACAGCACTGGAAAAAGTGGCTTATGACCATTTTCCACACGTACAACCATTACAGCATCCCCGTGATCATGTGATCAAAATTCAGACGCTTGGCAACTGACTCATATTTACGACGGTCGCAGTGTCCCTGGGTCACGTGATCCCCTTTTGCGACCTTCTGACAAGCAAATTCAATGGGGCAGACCAGATTCGCTTAGCAACTGTATTACTAGCTTAACAGCTCCGGTGATTCATTTAACAATGATGGCAAGGAAGGTCATAAAACGGGGCAAAATTCACTTAACAGCTGTCTCGTTTAGCAACAGAAATCTTGCCTCAACTGTGGTCGTCACTCGAGGACCACCTGTACATGAAATCAGATCAATGCACCATTTAATTTCACTTCTGTCTGCCAGACTGGGAAACGTGGTGGTTAAAAAAGAAGAGTTTATGGCAAAGACTGTCAATTATTCACCTCTCTGATCTTGGCCTGCAACTAATTTCTGACAGAAGCCGTGTTTGAAACTAAGAAAGGGATCAAAAACTCAAAAGACGAAAAAAGGGGAAAGAATGCAACCTTATTTTAGGAAAATTGTCTTGCAAACCATCCCTCTTTACTTTACGCCTCTAGCTCTTCCAACGATTGGGCAGTAAAGCTTCTTCCTTCCTTCATTTCTAGAATTAAGGAGAAATTTCCCGTGGGGGGGGGAATCAATGGACCGGCTTGCCTCCAGAATTTGTGGCTGCCCCATCACTGGAGGTTTTTAAGAAGAGACTAGACAACCATTTGTCTGGAATTGTATAGGATCCCCTGTTTGGGCAGCGGGGTTGATTAGGAGACCTCTAAGGTCCCTTCCAACTCTTATTATTCTGTAATTCTACTTCATGCATTTTGCCTGCCACATTCTATTCTTTGGCCTGGCATTAGCAACTCAATGGTCTAAGCTCAAGATAACAGAAGAAACAGCCTAACATCAAGGCTAACGCCTAGATGTTGGTTTTCTTTTTATTGTACTAATTATTTCATTACGGGGAAAAATCATTTCTAATCCATCTCAAAGTCCACTGGCAGATGGCAAAACTGCTTAAAAGATTAAAAACAGGAAAACTAATTCAATACCTTAATAAGAAACACAGAAGGGGTATAATTTATATAAATATAAAAGCATCTCAAACATTTAGACAGAGCTCCAGAGCACCAATGTCAGGCACTAATTTATTTATTTTTTAAAAAAAGCAGATCATTACTGCAGCTAAAGCACCAAAGCAAAACATTTTACTGGGGTGTAAAAATGTAATACACATCTTCCATTCCATTACATCTTGAGCCTATCACAATAAAAGACAGGCCTTTCACACTTGGTGTGTAAATGTGAAACCTGCAGGGCTGAGTTCCATAGTTACAGCATTTAAGGGAAATGATAAGCTTTAACACTGATTGATGTCTGCTTAAAATCATGTCATAGTTATAAAGCCAAAATTCAAGGTGAAAGAACAGTTTCCTCCGCAAGCCAGCAAGCAAGCCAGCGTGGTTATAAGAATGCATGGAATCAGAACAGTAAAAATCATCCATCATTCAACTTTCTTCAATCCTTAGTAAGACCACATCTGGAATACTGCATCCAGTTTGGCTCACCACATTACAAAAAAGATGTTGAGACTTTGGAAAAAGTGCAAAGAAGAGCAACTAAGACGATTAAAGGCCCTGAGAGTAAAACATATGAAGAAGAGTTGCAGGAACTGGGTATGGCCAGTCTAGAGGGGGGGAAAAAGACTAGGGGTGACACGATAGCAGTATTCCAGTGTTTGAGGGGCTGCTGCAAAGAAGAGAGGTCAACTTATTTTCCAAAGCACCAGAAGGCAAGACAAAAAAGAATTAATGGAAACTAATCAAGGAGAGAAGCAACCTGGAATTAAGGAGAAATTTCCTAACGATGAGAACAATTAACCAGTGGAACCGCTTGGCCTTCAGAAGTTGTGGATGCTTCAATACTGGAGGTTTTTAAGAAAAGACTCGACAGCCAGCTATATGAAATGGTATAGGGTCTCCTGCTTGAGCAGGGGGTTGGACTAGAAGACCTCCAAGGTCCCTTCCAGGTCTGTTCTGACTGAACTATAAGTTGCCTAGTAATTAGGACTGCAGATGTTCCAGGACAAGAAAACAGAAGCAGATGATGCCATACAGAACATAACAAAGGCATTAATGGGTGCTCCAATAACATTCCTCAGCTTAGCAATGCAAAAACTGTGCCCTATCTGTCTATGGTAACTAACACAGTCTACAACTTCTATGTTTTATTTCTATTTGATCAAACAGTTACTACACTCTCAACTATGCCATAATATAAACATACTACAGTGCACTTCATCAAAGTATGCCAGAGTAAAATGTGTTAGCCTATTGAGCTGTCACAAGACGTTGCTGGTTTTGTTCCCAATTATTCAATTAGCCAGAATAAAACATAAACCTATCTGCACTCTAGTTGATACACAATCACACCATAACGTTAGCCTAAAAGCTATTTTTGAAATTAAAAAAAAAACAGCAACAGCAATCAGCTGAAACAACGGAAAAATGGGGGCTCATTTCTTCCCGTCAATCTCTACTGATCATAATACAACTCCTGAACTAAATATAATAAAAATAAAAATGAATGCATGCTGATTCCATAGGAATTTTGAGAATCCCAGCATGTCCTCAGCCCCTGTATCTTTTGTGGAAACTATGGACGCATCACATTTAAAACATGTCAACAACAATAATAATTAAGGGGCAAATATTGCATAGGAGATTCTGTTACTCTTTTGGAAACAAAATCATTCAACATTATTTGTGTTGACAAAGTAACAAAGCACAGCATTTTTGTTTACTTTTTAGCATCACTGTTTTCCTCTGAGCTGGAGTGGAGGAAACACAAAAGAAATTGCCATCTCATCTATGCAAAAGCTTTTCAAGCAAAAAGTACATTTCCTACCCTATGCCTGCAGTATTTCCCGTTTTGTTTAGCAACAGAGTGTTATTACAAAGTCTGATACACTGCTGATGTTACCTAGTTTAGTAATGAAACATCTACAGGAAGGCCACTAAACTCAGAAAATACCAAGGCCCCAACAGTTCAATCCTTGGCTACAAATATTCTTTTCTATTGATAAAGTCTGGAGTATCTTTAACTTTTCTTTTTAACAGTTTAGCTTAAAATTAAATTGGTATAATTTTCGAGGGGGGGGAGGAGAAATTAGTAGTATGGATGAGGTACGTCCACTACATTTGTTTTAATTGACAGTTTCATATTTCTCAATGGCTTAGGTTATCTTGAAATGAATTATTATGAGAAACCATTAATTCCAAGTATGAAAGCAGTCATTGGCACACTGATCTCATACAATTAATATCAGAAGGATATACAAGTTTTGATGTTTTCTGCTGCAGTGAAGAGTCCATTAGTGTGTTTTCCCTATGGTGGCAGAAACCATATGCTTAGTTGTATAAAAACAACTAATGCACTGGGAAGTAGCAACTGCAGCATGATCGTTCTTTGTTTCCACATGCTCAATAACTGTGCAATAAATTTAAAAAATCACCAAGGTTAAGAAAGGGAGATTGATTTATGGAACGAAACAAAAAGAGCCATCAGCTGAAATTCTATAAATCCTTCCTTAAAAGTACAGCCCACTGAACTCAACTGGATTTACTTCTGAGTAACTCCAACTGACTTGTGGTCTAGATGTGTGATCATTTCACTAGCAAGTGGCTAAACTTAATTCAGAGACTATGACAGCAATCCTAATGCTAGTCTTCTGTACAGTCATGTTGCAAGATCAGAATTAAAATACAAATTATACATCAGGGTGCCTCAAGACAGGGGTGCTTGAAGTCAAAACACTTTCATGGTTAATTGGGCATTCTTACATAAAAAAATATTAATATTCTAAGCATCAAAAAAATCAACCTATGTGATATATATACCAAACTGTAATTCTAAACCTATTACAAAACTGCTTCTGTTTAACCTAGCATAAAGGCTTTTTGGACGTTATGCTTTTTCACTGACATATTGGCACTGATGATAGAGATAAATTATATTGCATCTCTGAGACATCCAATTTACCCAGGTGTCTTCAACTCTCTTGGACTTAATTCAACACACCCCATTTTTAGTGCCAGGGACCATTCATACAGCTTCAAACACATTACGCCCATCAGATATTTTTTTCCCCTACCAAATCCACACTACCTAACCACCCCACCCCCTAAAGTTGAGTATTGATCTTGGCCAAATTCACTCAATTTTTCCTGCTTTTGTTTGTAGCTCAGTACGCTTTTTTACCCAACCGGAGCGCATGATCTACACACAAACCACTGCAGCCCATCAATCATTACAGACACAGCAAAAAGATTAGCAAGCAAGCCAGCCAGCTCGTTTTAAGCATCATGACCTTCTCACGGTCCTATTAAAAATAAGACCCTGTAATATAGATATACATGCATAATATACATAATATACATGTGTGTGTATTTACACATACACACACATATATACACTTATACACATATATACATACACACACACACATATATATATCCACCAGGCTCAGCTGATAGGCACAATACAGCCCAGCCACTAACACACACACACACACACACATTGTAACGATCACCTTTCCGTTTTAAAAAATAAGGAGAAAAGGGGGGAAAGGGGGGGGCAGAGGGTCCTTTCATTTGCAAGGCATGCCTTTAAAGCCCCAGCAGCGATCCCTAGAAGCACCAAGCCATGATAAGCCACGGATCCCGACCCTGAAAACCTCTCTGGAGGTATGCAGACCAGCAAGTTCTTTCCAGGTGGGGAAGGGGGGGGGCTTCCAGCAGGGCATCCCTTCACTCTTTCCCTCCCCCCCCATCCCTTTGTTCTTCTTCTTCTTCTCCCCCTCTCCGATCTCCTCTTGCCAGGAAGAGGCTCGGGGACCCTCCGCAGCTCGCCCTCCCCCCGATTCCCACCCGACACCACGGAGGCCGGCCCTGCCCAAGCCCGTCGACCCTCCTCCCCATTACCCCTTGCCCCTAACGCCCCCTCCCCCCCCCAAAGCCCTGCCAGGCCCCACCTCCCTCCCCTCCCACCAGACCCCGCTCTGCCTTCCCGGCGCAGAGACACCCCCCCCTCCCCGAGAGAGAGACCCCCCCTCTTCCTCCCCCATCATCATCATCATCCTCATCCTCAGAGCCAGCCCGAGGGGCGGGAGGCAGACCCACCCCTAACCCAGCCCCCCCACCCACACACGCCCCCTCGAGCAAAAGGCGGGGAAAGTTGCCCCGGGCCGCCTGGGGAGGGGGCTGCCCACCCCGCCCCCTTGCTTCCTCCCACCCCCACCCCTCGACGGGACCCGGCCATCTCTCCCTTTCCCCCGTCCCCCCCCCCACGCGACCCCTGCCCACCCGGGAAGGAGCTCCGCCTGCCCTCCGTGGCGGGCCAGGGGTGGGGCCGGGGGTGGGGTGGGGGAGGAGGTCGCCCAGCCCCCCTCCCCCGGGCCTTGAAAGGCCGAGAAAGTTGCTGCCCCCCCAACCCCTCCCCCCTCCCTCCCTCCCCCCGTCCCGACTCACCAGGGAGAAGAGGTTGGAGTGACAGTCCTCCAGGCTCGCCCCGTTGGCCGCCGCCGCAGTCATGGTCCTGGTCGGCGAGCCCGGCCTCCAGAGCGGGGCATGTCTGGCCGGGCCGGAGCGGAGCAGCTGCAGGAGCCGCACAGGCGCCCGGGAGGGGAGGGGGAGAAGGCGGGCCCGGCGGCGGTGGCGGCGGCGGCGGCGCCCGCCCTGCCGACCTCCTCTCCTCTCCTTCCTTCCTCCCTCCCGACGATGCCCGATCGGCAGCCGAGCTGGAGAGAAAGGGCGGCGGCGGCGGCGGCCGCCACTCGGCGCGGGCGGGGCTGCCGCTTCCGCCTTGCTCTGCCGCCCGCCCGCGTCGGGCCAAGGAGACGACGGGGGCGCGGGAAACGAGGCGGGCGGCGACGCCAAACGGAGGGTGCGCGCGCCTCAGGGCAGCCGCCGCCGCTGTTGCTGCTGCTGCTGCCGCCGCCGCCGGGTGGGTCCCCTCTGGGCGGGCGGAGGCAGGCAGCCGCTCCTCCTTCTCTGGCGGAGGAAGAGGAGGAGGCGGCGGCGGCGTCGTTCTCTGCCCCGCCGCCCGGCTACGGATGGAGCGCGACCTCCCGCCGCCGCCGCCGCCGCCGCCGCCGCTCCTTCTCCCTGGTGGGCTCCCCTCAGCGCCGCCTCGCTCTCCTCATAGACATACACAGAAGGCTGGCAGGCTCGGCGCTCTGACAGCAATGGCGGCCGCCCGCAGCAGCGCGCTTCGCCATTGGCCCGCCGCGGACCACGTGGCACGGCCGTCCCGGCTGGACGCGAAGGAGGGGGGGAGGGCGGAGGTGGAGGAGAGGCGCCGACGCCGCCTGGCGCAGGCGCCGTGGGCCGAGTTGCCGAAGGGGGCGCTGTGGAAGCAAGAGGCGGGCGGCGGGGAAGGGGGAGCAAACGAGGCAAGTTACCTCGCACTAGCGGAATGCGCGGCTTGCGGAGCCACGCCCCTTCTCCTTGATTGACAGCGGCGGGGTTTGCGGTCTTGCCAAGCCGGCCCGCCTTTCTCCTCAGTTTAAGGTTGATTTGTCTACGACCGTCTTTGGGTTGTTGGTTGGTTTGCTTGTTTTTTTTCCCTAGTTTTAGCTTTTACCTTTTTTTTTCTGTCTCCCGAATTTTTTTTTCCTCCTAGTTTAACTTAATCAGTTTTTCCTGCCATTATTTTAAAACCCTCGCAAAATTATTAGCAAAAGGTCAGTTTTCTTATTTTTTTAACTTTTTTTGCAAAGGAGGACATTATTGCTTAGATGAATAATAAAAGCCATCCTGGTGACTTGTTTGAGTAGTATTTTGTGTGTGTATGTGTATAAATGTGTGTGTATGTGTGTGTGTGTGTGTATATGTATATATGTGTGTGTATATATATGTATGTGTATCTGTGTGTATATATACATACACATATACATATATATGTGTGTATCTGTATGTATATGTATATATATATATATGTGTGTGTGTGTGTGTGTGTGTGTATACACACATACATATATACATATACATACACACATATATACATATACATACACATATTTATATATACATACACATACACACATATATATATAGATAGATATAGATATAGATAGATATAGATAGATATAGATATATAGATATATGTTATTTTAAAAATTACAAGTCA
The DNA here is from genome assembly GCF_964194415.1 of Vipera berus. Classification (NCBI taxonomy): domain Eukaryota; kingdom Metazoa; phylum Chordata; class Lepidosauria; order Squamata; family Viperidae; genus Vipera; species Vipera berus. The sequence goes on along the minus strand of NC_138217.1, from coordinate 9,992,370 downwards.
AGTATTGCTTCCAGGATATGGTATATTATACCCTGTGAGAGAACTCAAGCCAGCCAAAGGAGAAATCTGCAATTAGTGAAATGCATTCCTCTGAAAATAATCTGTACTTTTCATTTGCTCTGAAATAATGGAAAAGCCTATATGTGTTTGCAATTCTGATGTGGCAACCCAAGCTCCTGATTTCAACCAGGGGTATCCAAGCTTTATATAACGTTGGGCTTCACCAAGTCTAAATCTGGCGCTGGATCTCCCTCTTTCGAGTTGGCACAAGTAGCTGAAGCTGAAACTTGCCCAACAGTTTTGCATAAAATGCTGACATGCATTCATACCATTTTGACTAAGGTTGGCTAATTAAAGCAGGCTACAGGTGTATATTAATTTTTTTTTGCAAGTATAATCTTTTTTTTTTAATAAAGCCATCATCAGTCTTAAGAAAAAATAAAATTTGGAGAAAGTGCACATTAAAAAGCGGGTGGAGAAAGAAACCACCCTATCACCTATACTTACCAACACTTGCTGGATTACCAATGAATTCATTATTATAATAGGAACAATTGTTCAAGGTGTGCATTAGTGCCACATCTGTAATTGACTAGATTAAGCAGCTCCTATAAACTGCAACCCCCTGGGGAGCTGGCCATAATAGGAGGACTAATATACTTTGGATTGTCAATATTTGTTTTTCAGTTGGCTGGCTGGGGAATTCTGGGAGTTGGCGTTGACAAGTCTTAACTTTGCCAAGGTATGGAAACCAGGTATGTGGATTTGACTAATTCAAGATGAGGCACTTAAGTGCAAACAAAATTCTCTTTCTTTTTTTCTTTCTTTTTTTCTTTCTTTCTTTTCTTTTTTTCTTTTCTTTTCTTTCTATTTCTTTTTATTTATTTCTTTTTCTCTTTCTTTCTTTCTTTTGAAAAGTGCAGGATGTTACTGACAGCAAATCAGAACTGACAGCCATATGGGCAAATGTTGGAGAGCTCTGTGTTTTTTGCAATACAAAAGCATAATAAATATGTGCGTTTTAATCAGGGCCCGGAACAGCGAGGTTAACAATATGGGATTTCTCCCTGCTCCAAAAAGAACAGTTTTACTTTTCTGCAATCGCTGCCCTCCCCGTTCACAGGATGTCACAATTTTGAGGACAGCGTGGGACTTGTAGTCCCACACGAATGAAGAGCACCAAGCTAGGGGGAACCACAGGCAGATAATCCAATATTCAGGGCTTGTAAGCAGCTTCAAAATGTGGATGATTTGTCTTTCCATTTACATGCTAAGCCACAACTATCCTGGCTTGTTAACGTAATCCAGTTGCTTGAGTTCACACAATATGCTGAACCTTTAATCAGCTAGCTGTCTTTCAGCCTAATGTATTATTGTGAACAGCCAACCGAAGGCCATAGAGGACCTCATCCTGTTCGCACAATGGGCTAATTCTGCCATACCATCACTTGAGTTAAACTTAATTCAAATTAAAAAGAAGGTCGCCCAGATGCAGACAAAGCCATAAATCCTAACCTGTTTCAGTTCACACAACCCACTCAGTCAAACTCGGATAATGAACATAAAACAGGGGTGTCAAACTCAATTTCATTGAGGGCCGCATCAGCATTGCGGTTGCCCTCAGGGGGGCGGGTGGGCATGGCCAGGGTGGGTGTGGCCTACTGGGTGGGCATGGCTAGAGTGCATATGGCCTACTGGGTGGGCGTGGCCAGCTCTACCTCCTTCGCATCAAGGGTGCCTATGGGGGCCCGGGCAGGAGTGGGACAGATCTGAGGGTCTCTGGCAGAAGGAGGGTCTCTGGGCCAGGGCCAAGGCAGTGGGGGCTGTTCCCTCACTGTTTCCAGGATGGCTTCGCGGGCCACATGAAACCACTTCGCGGGCCGGATCCGGCCCCTGGGCCTTGTGTTTGACATGTCTGACATAGAGGAACAGGACTGGAAGGGATCCTGGAGGTCTTCTAGTCCAACCTCCCTACTCAAGGAGGAGAACCATTCCAGACAAATGGCTTTCTAGTAGTCTATTCTTGGAGACCTCCAGTGCTGGAGCACTTACAATTTCCACTGTTTACCGGTTAATTAATTGTTCTCACTGTCAGGAAATTTCTCTTCAGTTGGACCTCTTCTTAACGATTTTGTTGGACGCCTAAAAGGGAATCATTTTGTAACAGTGACCATATTGTATCATGTTCTCTGTCATTTTGTATGTTGTAGTAGGATATTTTCATGCCGTTTTGTAACATAAACCCATAACAATGTTACATCTTTTCTTCTTTTTCTTTTACAGTTCTAATTACTTACAATTGGAGTCTTCTGTTTGTTTGTTTTGGGGTTGAACTCAAGGCCTTTTCCTTTTACTGTTCCTTTTTTTTTGTCATTATTTCTACTCAATATTTCCTTCCCTATTCCATTTAAACCCTGCCTATTTTAAAAGCCTTTGTCACTTTTTCGGTCCATCAGGTCCCTGTAACTTTCTCTTTCGCTAACTCAGGATTGGTGGGCATCCAGTTCCTATTGTGGTTATAAAGTCTCATTTGTATGCAAGTTTATATACAGATGACTGGTTTATGTCTTCGCATTAGTTTAAGCAGTTTACGGGAAATGATTGATGTCTGATGATTCCTTTATTTTTAAGATGTACGTCTGTCCCTGCCTGTCCTTCAAGAGCTCGGCGCTGTGCTTAACACTTCTGACCTAATTTGTTTCATTTGTAACAATAGCCCTTTGAGGTAGGCTGGGCTGGGAGAGAATTGTTTGGCCCCAGAAAGCTCCTGTGGATCGGGGGAAAGAGAACCTGTGCTTGCAGGTGTTTGGGGGGGGTCTAAGAAAGAATATCCTACCTCCATCCCACTTGTATACCTGGTTCCTAGTTTTATCCAACCCCTGCTATCTTTAATGTTTTTAATGTTTTCATATTCTGGCTTGTATTGTGTTGTAAGCCATCCTGAGCCAGTTGGATAGAGAGAGTCGGTGAATAAATTTAATAAATCAGCAAACGAAAGGTGGCCCCCAGACGTACGACCACAATTGACCCCAAAATTTCTGTTGCTAAGCGGGACATTTGTTAAGTGAGCTTCGCCCCATTTTATGACTTTTCTTGCCACAGTTGTTAAGTGTATCACTGCAGTTGTTAGCAACACGGTTGTTCAGTGAACAAGAAAAAAAAAGAAGGAAGTTAGGGTAGGAAGCTGGGAAGGAAGACAGGCAAGCAGAGAGAGAGAAATATGGATATGGATAGATATATAGATTGGGACGCAGTGGCTCAGTGGGTTAGGACGCTGAGCTTGTTGATCAAAAGGTCGGCAGTTTGGCGGGTTGAATCCCGAGTGCTGCATAACACAGTGAGCGCCTGTTACTCGTCCCAGCTTCTGCCAACCTAGCAGTTCGAAAGCACATAAAAAATGCAAGTAGAAAAATAGGGACCACTACGGTGGGAAGGTAACAGCGTTCTGTGCGCCTTTGGCGTCTAGTCATGCCGGCCACAGGACCACGGAGACGTCCTCGGACAAGTGCTGGCTCTTCGGCTTTGAAACGGAGATGAGCACCGGCCCCTAGAGTCGGAAACGACTAGCATGCATGTGCGGGGGAACCTTTACCTTTGCCTTTTTAGATATATAGATTAGATAGATATAGATTAGATATAGATATCCTCAAACTGTTCCGCTATGTTATTGTACATGCATTCTGGAGACAGTATTGCTCTCATTTATGTTTCAGCTGCAGCAAACATCTGGGGAATATTGGGACGGGAAAGGTTGGGGTTTAAACCCTTTTTCTGTCTGCCTGACTTTGGTGCACAATGAAAAAACGTTTCACCACCATGTCATTTGACCAGATGTACATTTTAATTAAAGTTTGCTCCTTTGACATCCTTTTGCTTTTGTGGAGTAATTGCACGCCACTCTGTTAATTAACAGCTGGAAGGCTCTCTGCTTATTGGTCATTATTTCTGTAGTGGCCGAAAGTCTAGTCATTCCATTAGTTCATTCACAGAATCGGAGAGGATCCCACCCTTTGTGGCGTGCCAGTTCTTAAGAGAAAAAGGAGATTTGAAATGACAACCATTCTACAGGGAAGAGGTTCGACATGAAGGCTTGTTTTTATCCACTCATCCTAATACCAAGATGAAGCCAACATCTCCATCCCAAAATAGCAATCCAAGGTTGTAGTAACTACAGGTGGACGTTAAAAACAGCAGAAGCTGTTCGTCTTTTGGCGGAAAGCTACCCTCAAAACAAACCTTTCTGCATGGTTCTCTCTTACCTTGTCTAGATGCACAGGTGAGATCAAAATTCCCGTTGCTAAGCGAGGGGCGTTGCTGAGTGAGTCTCATCAATTGTAGAACTTTTTTCTCTTGGTTGTTAAGCAAATCGCTGCAATCGTGAAGTGACTTGCGTAGTTGTTAAAACAAATGCAGCCCAACCATCTCTTGACATCCCAACGCTTTGGCAGCTGAGATTTTGGAACCTGCACTGAAAGAGGGCTTAAAAATCCATGGCCGCCTACAGGATTATCCCAAAGGTGTCTGCAAGGGAGGGGCAGAAAAAAAATAAAGATGGTGGCCATGATCATGTGATCAGAGCCCCGCCCCCTTTTTAACATGCATCTGGACATTTTTGACCCCTCCCCCCAAGACTCCACTGTCTCTCTCCATCTCTACTTGACTTTTACAGCTGAACAGATGTGGCTGGCAGAAGATTCCCGGGCAGAGATTAAAATACCTAACTGTCCAACCCTCCGAATGGATTGAGAATAATTTTGATCAATCTGGAGCATCGACTAGAGCAGCTGAATCAAATTGATGAGTTCTGTTGGAGCCATTAAGTACAACCAACTGCCTTTCATAGCCCAAATTTTTCTAAATCAGTTCATCTCTGCTTTGGAGTTTCCCTCCGGATGTCCAAACCCAACTCACCTTTTCAAATCAATTGGAATGTTAAAATTATGTCCTAACTAATTTCACATCCCTTGGTACATCTAGAGAATTCCTTGCTTCTCTGAGTATGAAAATACCTTGCTTTCTTTTCCATGGCAGAGATGCTGCTATTTTTAAATCTACTGGGATTTTTTTAAAAAATAAACTGACTAATCTATTCTAAATCATCCTGATTCAACCTTTTCCTTCCCTCCAATTGAACAAATAGGATTTCTTCCTGGGGGGTGGGAGGAAAAGGAAAATGGGTGGAGATAGAGATTTATAACCCAGACGATCTACATTTGTGGGTGTTACGCTGTGTGTGAGCAAGAATCTTTTGCTTTTAAATTGTCGTTTCCAGGAAAATGAACCATCAGATGCCTCTGCTTTCTAGACTAACAGTCTCTGGTCTTAATGAAAAAAAAATATCTTTCAAGGCAGACACAAGGGGTTTTCTTACAGATTTTATGATTAGAGCTCTCCTACTTCTTTGTACCATTTCCAGATTTGAGGAAATTAGACATATTCTTGACATTTAGACTTAACAAAGACATCAAGACATCGGAGTGACTTCAAAGGGGAATCAGATAATAGGATGAATGAGAGAGAGAGAAAAACAGACGCAAAAAAAAAAGTGGCCAGACTGGGGAAAAATTATTCCCTTGGATCGATCTGAGCAAATTCAGCTTGCTAAGTACATTCAGGCTGACTTAAAAGTACATTGTTGCAAAGGGGCCTCAAAAATAGAGCAGATATGACAGAGATAGAATACATATATAAATATATATATTTTAAAAAACAAATCTCTAGGGTTCCCTTGGCTCTTGAGTGTCTCAGCTGACCTGAAAAAAAAGATTTTCTTTGATCTCAGCAGCCGCGGGTTATACAAAAAAATCAGTAGCTTTGCAAGACAAAGAGTTACCTTCAGCATATCTCTTGTTTGCAAGATTTGGTTACTATAATCTTACAATACAGGTGGTCCTCAACGTATGACTACAATTGAGCCCAAATGTCTATGGAGATTCTGAATCATCCAGGTCATAGTTATCCCAAAGATGTTTTTTTTCAGGAGGCAACTGGACTTTCTTGTTTTTCTTTGAAGACATTTTGCTTCTTATTCAAGAAACTTCTTCAGCTCTGACTGGATGATGGGGAATGGAAGGACTTATACTCCTTGCAGACAGCTGGTCATTTGCCTTCTTTTTGTTGTTGTTAGCTGCGAAGTCGTGTCCGACCCATCGTGACCCCACGGATGACGTTCCTCCAGGCCTTCCTGTCCTCTACTATCTTCTGGAGTCTGTTTAGGCTCACGCCTACTGCTTCAGTGACTCCATCCAGCCACCTCATTCTCTGTCGTCCCCTTCTTCTATTGCCCTCGATCTTTCCCAGCCTGAGGCTCTTCTCCAGTGAGTCCTTCCTTCTCATTAGGTGGCCCAAGTATTTGAGTTTCAACTTCAGGATCTGGCCTTCTAAAGAGCAGTCAGGGTTGATCTCCTCTAGGACTGACCGGTTTGATGCCTTCTTTTAGAGAGTCCTTGAGGCCACTTGGAGGTTTACCTGTGTCCTCAGGGTCACCTGAGTAGTGCAAATGGGTGTGGAGCCTTCTCGGCTGCAGGATTTTTTCTGCCCTGTGCTCCTTCACGGTTCAAGACAGGTGCAGGCTGTTGGGAATGACTCAGGAGGCTAAAACATATAAGGAACGGTTACTGGAATTGGGTATGTCTAGTTTAATGAAGAGAAGGATGAGGGGTGACATGATAGCAGTCTTCCAATATCCAAGGGGTTGTCCCAAAGAAGAGGGGGTCAACCTCTTCTCCAAAGCACTAGAAGGCAAGACAAGAAGCAACGAATGGAAACTTATCAAGGAGAGGAGCAACCTAGAACTAAGGAGAAATTTCCTATCAGTGAGAATAATTAACCACCTTGTCTCTAGAAGTTGTGGGTGCTCCAACACTGGAGGTTTTCAAGAAAAGATTGCACAACCATTTGACCTGGATGGTATAAGGTGTCCTGCCTTGTGCAGGGCTTAGGTCTAGAAGACCTCTGAGGTCCCTTCCAGTCCTAAAATTCTGTGTTCTAATTCGCATAAAGCACTGAACTATTACTTACTTACTTTCTATAGCTGTTCAGATCCACCAAGTAACTCTTAACTCTAGTTAACCAAACGGGTTCAGTTCACCCAGCACATCTAACCAACATTAAACTCAGCCATCTTAACATATGGCTCAAATGGAGCTTTGGATGCAGCAGAAAACTTTGTTTTAATTCACAGCCCCCCTGGCCTGTTCGATTTCCTTTTCTAGGGGGGAAAAAAGAGGCTGTTTCTCAACCTTTAAAGGAAGGGAGGGAGATATTAGAGAAAACAGTCTCTCCAATTTTATTATTTCTCCAGAGCTTTTGAACTATTAGTCCACTGTGAAAAATTGGACTCCGTGGACAGCCTTCACGATGCAATTATTCAAGAAACAACTCATGATCTGAGCATTTTTTCCCCTCTGTGTGTGTAAAAAAGGACAGACTCAGAGGGAGTAAGAAAGAAGTCTGTTTATTTTCCAACAGTTGGCCCTGATCCAACATGTCTTGCTTTCCTTTGGCTTTCATTGAATTTCATTTCAGTCTCTTGGGAGGAAAAAAAATAGTGGGGAAGGATAAGAACCTATTAGAATACAGAATAGCAGAGTTGGAAGGGACCTCGGAGGTCTTCGACCTCATCCGGCCCCTTGCTGAAGCTGGAGACTCTCAAATATTCTGGAAAAATGTCTGTCCAATCTCTTCTTGAAATCCCCAAATTTGGAGATTCCACTGCTTAATTGTCCTCGCTGTTAGGACGTTTCTCCTGAATTCTAAGTTGGATCTCACCTTGATAAGTTTCCATCCATTGCTTCTTGTCCTGCCTTCGGGCACTTTGGAGAATAGCTTGACTCCCTCTTCTTTGGGGCAGCCCCTGAGATACTGGAAGACTGCTATCATGCCACCCTTAGTCCTTCTCTTCATTAAAATAGACATACCCAATTCCAGCAACCGTTCCTTATATGTTTTCGCCTCCAGCCCCCTGATCATCTTTGTTGCTCTTCTCTGCCCTCTTTCCAGAGTCTCAACATCTTTTTTACATTGTGGTGACCAAAACCGAATGCAGTATTCCAAGTGTGTGGTCATACTAAGGCTATGTAAAACAGTACGAATACTTCACCTGATCTTGTTTCTCTCTCTCTGCTCATGCAGCCTAGGATTGCATTTTAATCTATTTAAATTTAAGCCATTAGCCTTGAACGCTTTCCTTTCCACTTTTTCAAGCCAACAGACTTTGGACTGTTCTTTTCCCAACCTTAGGTCTAAGCTCCAACTGATCCAGGCTAGCACAACTAACACAACCATTCTGCCTGGCTTGAGGATTGCTGCTTCCTGCTTGGCCATGCCTTACAGTGGCACACTCCAGAGAGTGGCAGTTTTTGCACACTGGTTACAGTCCTTAAGTTTACACTGGGCACATATCAAGTTGTGGCTTCATTGAGTTTGTCAAGCCAGCCTAGCATATTTTCCCCTTGACAGTTACTACCTTTCTTGTCTATGGAGATCCTCAGTCCTCGAAGTCATGGATGTCCCAAAGGTGCTTTTTCAAAAGGCAGCTGGACTTTTTCCCGTGAGGATGTTTCACTCCTCACCCAGGAAGCTTCTTCAGAAGCTTCTTGGACGAGAAGCGAAATGTCTTCAGGGAAAAATGAGCAGGTCCAGTTTGTCTTTTGAAAAATCATCTCAGGGACCACCACCTTTCTCATCTCCAGAAAAGAAAAAAGGAGTGGAGCGTTATTTACAGCAAACTGAAAAGTTTTCCCATAAACCTAACCCTTTCTAAACCAATTCCATTTGCTCCATCCCGGTGCTGAGAAAATGCACCTGTTGAATTCTTGCAGCTGCCGATAGCCTAGATTCTTTCGCTTTGTCAAGGGCAAAACAAGATATGTATACAAGATCCGATTTTTAATTGGGCACGTCCCGTGCTGCTTGTCATGGGGGAAGGGAGGACATTTTACGTGTTACTGATATCCCAAAATAGTCCTAGGCCTTTGGAAGGACTGGGTTGAATTCAATTGACAGCTGTCAAATTGTATGAATGCTGTAAGTTTCGGGGCTTTGAGGGTGGGGGGGCAGAGAGTACAGTAAGAAATCTGAACCGCAGACAAAATGGCCAAATTTAACCATATACATAAAGAACTTATTTTCCTCGTTTTTTTTTCTAATCCAGCATTTTTCAACAAGGAAGATCTTATTCTTGAATATTCAATGCAAGGCCTGTCTGCCAGATTGCTGCTTCTTCCACTGATGGTTATTTGGTCGTGTTTTTTATAGCTTGTATCATGGCCCAGGAAATGAAAAGCCAGAGGTCAGGGCAAATGTTGGCTTCTTGGGTCCGCTTTGTCCACAGATGTCGATCTCATCTTATCGTGGCTTTTCCTGCTCACGCTAAATGGAAACGGTGGTTTAGAAGATTGATCTGGCTTCCTGGATTGGAAAAACAGAAACCATGTTCAGAAATCCCTCTGTGTAAATGGAGGGATAATAACAAAGTCACATAAAGGTGTAAGTCCCGCTTTATACTGCATGGGCAAACCACACTTGGAATATTGCATCCCTTTCTGGTCACCACGATACAAAAACGAGGTCAAAACTCTAGAAAGGGCGCAGAGAAAATCAAACAAAGATGATCAGGGGAGACTAGAGGCTAAAAGGTACAATGAACAGTTGCAGGAACTGGACATGTCTAGTCTAACAAAGAGAAGGACTAAGGGTGACATGATAGCAGTCTACTATATTTGGGGAGTTGCCACAAAGAAGAGGGACTCAACCTGTTCCCCAAAGCACCTGAAGGCACAACCAGAAGTGACAGATAGAAACTTATCAAGGAGAGATCCAGAGGGATTCTAGAACTAAGAAGAAATTTCCTGACAGTGAGAAAAATTAATCAGTGGAAAGACTTGCCTCCAGAAGTTCTAGGGCAGGGATCTTCAAACGTGGCCCTTTTATGACTGGTGGACTTCAACTCCCAGGAATTCTGGGAGTTGAAGTCCACCAGTCACAAAAGGGCCACGTTTGAAGACCCCTGTTCTAGGGTGGTCCATCTCTGGAGGCTTTTAAGAAGAGATCGGACCGTCATTTGTCTGAAGAGTCCCCTGCTTGAGTAGTGGGTTGGACTAGAAGACCTCCAAGGTCCCTTCCAACTCTGCATTCTGTATATGCCAAGATGAAGCGCTTGCAGAGAAACCCAGCTGATAAACCCAAGCAGTGTAATAAGCACGTTTCTGAGTGCTTCGTGGCTCAAGCAGGAAGAAAGCTGATCGCAAGTGGCAGCAGGCAATTCTTTCAGGAGAAATTAAAATTTGGCCGGCCGAGCAGAGAAAGTGGTGCCAAACAACATTCCTTCTGCGTTGGTTGGTGGGGCAATCTCCCAGACTGCTGGCACTCACTGCCACGTGATGTTGTGGTGGTTGCTGGTTTGGAAAGATTTAGAGGTTCTGCCCGCATGGCAATAATAGGGATTTGCTTAGACACAGAATGAAGAAGCCACAATTGGCTGGGTTCACACATCCCACTAAGCCTTTGCAAAACCACAAGGGCTGAAAGCACCCACACACCACCTGCCAGAATCACACAAAAATCATTAGGGTTCGACACACTGTTTCTCAACCTCAGCAACCTTAAGACCCCCTCCTCCTAGCTGGGGAATTCTGGGAGTTGAAGTCCACAGGCCCGTTGGTGAGGTTGAGAAACACGGGTTGAGCAGGATGGGATAACTTTGTCTGAGGCTAAGCCCTTTGCAGGCAGTCCTCATGCTTGGGGCCAAAATGTCTGTTGCTAACCAAAGTGGTTTTTAAGTGAATTCTGCCAGATTTAGCTACTTTTTTTTTTTGGCCAGAGTGTTAAGTGAATTGCTGCAGTTGTTAAATGAATCATGAGGTCATTAAGGGAATCCGGCTTCCGCCATTGACTTTGTTCATTGGAAGCCAGTTGGGAAGATCTCAAATGGTGATCACATGACCCCAGGATGCTGCAACCATTGTCAATACTTGCTGTTTGAATATGTGGCTTGGCGATGCCCCAAAAATCACGTGAGCCTCCGTTCTAAGTCAGTGCCGTTATAACTTTGAATAGACATTAGACAATGGTGTAATTTGAGGACTATCCAGACTTCCTTCAACCCCCTCCTTGGCCTGTCTGGGGTAGAATCCTGGATTCCTTACCACGTTTTCTTATATTTCAAGAATGGGGGTGAAAAATAGGGGTGAACAGTTCCTAAATTGTTCTTAGCATTCCCCCATCCCTATTCCTATAATCCTTTGCGTTCCTTATGATGACAGTGTCATAATTTGGCAGCACAATATTCCCTCTTGGGATCAGGGGAGATCCCAAAGGCCCAAACTTGAGTTAGAATAACCCAGACTGCTTTCCATTCTCATCCTTGAACAGAAAACAGAGCATGGAAGGGACCTTGGAGGTCTTTCAGTCCAACCCACTGTCCAAGCGGGAGACCATATACCATTTCAGACAAAAGGTTGTCCAATCTCTTCTTGAAAACTTGCAGTGTTGGAGCATTCACCACTTCTGGAGGCAGGTTGTTCCACTGGTTAATTGTTCTCACTGTCAGCAAATTTCTCCTTAGTTCTAAGTCACTTCTCTCTCCTTGATTAGTTTCCACCCGTTGCTTCTTGTCCTGCCTTCAGGGGCTTTGGAGAATAGCTTGACTCCCTCTTCTTTGGGGCAGCCCCTGAGATATTGGAACATTGCTATCCAGTCACCCCCCTGTTCCTTTTCATTAAACTAGACATACCCAATTCCTGCAACCGTTCTTCATATGTTTTATCCTCCTGTCCCCTGATCATCTTTTCTCCGCTCTTTCCAAAGTCTCAGCATCTTTTTTTATATGCAGTATTCCAAGCGTGGTCTTGCTAAGGCTTTATAAAGCGGTACTAGTACTTCACGTGATCTTGATTCCGTTCCTCTCTTAATGCAAATGCAAATCAATAAAGATGACCACCCTGATTTACAGCTCACAGCCCAACGTGACCACACACAAGTTTTTTTTACAAAACTATCCACTGACATCTGGCTGCGCACGTGCTTGTGATTTTAAATAACATACCCCTGGCAGGCTGCAATCACCTGACCCTGACCAGCGTAAAAAATGATCCAAATATATAATGTCCATATATATATATATATATTTGCATTGCAATTCCACCCGCTCCTCCACGGGCCTAGCAGTGTGGCAGGCTGAAGGTTTCCAGCACATGGGAACAGGCCCATTTGCAATCAACACAGCTGCCAGGGAAGGATGTTTGCCCATCACAGAAAACTGCTTTTAACACCTAGTCAGCAAAGATATTGAAACTGGGTAGCTGACAACTCCTGTGGAGCTGAAAGCTGCCAGCCCCCAGAAGCCATTTGGATAGCTGGGATGTTATTTTTGGGGGGTGGGGGTGGGGGTGGGGTGTTGCTCCATCACTGGAGGTTTTCAAGAAAAGACTGGAGATCCCCTGGTCCAGGATGGAATAGGGTCTCCTGTTTGAGCAGAGGCTTCGACTAGAAGACCTCCAGGGTGGCTTCCAACTCTTATTATTCTGTGTTCTAAATTGGGATTTCTCCCTCGTGCTTGAGAGAGGCTTAAAAAACTCAGCCAAAAAAAAAAAACACCCCAAACAAACCTTGAAAAGGCCCAGTGCTTTTTTTGTAAAAGAAAAAGGTGCCGGAACTCACACGTGTCATACAACCCGCCTTGCCTACCCTACAAGGTTCCATCCAAAAAAGGTGCCGGAACTCCGTTCTGAGCGTTCTATGAGAGAAAAAAAAAGCCCTGAAAAGGCCTAACTCATCCTTTCTGCTTTTTCGGCTCATCCGGTCCTGCATCCAGAGAAGGAATCCGTCAAGCTCATTTCTGCATTCTGTTTAGTCAGGTTAGTAGCACGTTGCTCCTTTTCTTCCCCCCCCCCCGCCCCTCTCCCCTTGCTGGAAGAACTGGATGCAATTTAGGTTAACGTGACTCATCCTGACCTCATTTCGGCTCCCCCCCAGGGTTTCAGCGTACCAGCCTCCTTCCCAACCTGCTTCCTGCGAACAGTTCCCTCGCTGGGTGTCTCACTCCATCTGTTCCGCACGCTTCTGCACACACCAGCGCACGCCAGAGATTGCCTCTGCCGCCCCCCCATCCTTATCGAAAGGCTTTGTGTTGTGCTGGTTGCGCAAATGAGCGTGCAAGCAAGCTGCTTGGGTGGATGCCAGGGACCCAACGGAGAGCGACTGTCACCCCAGGCATGACCTGGTTTGAGTTCGGGACTTAGGGGGCATTGTCTAAGACCACAGGGTCTTCTTGCATCCAGTTGTGGTCACCACCATATTAAAAAGATGTCGAGACTCTAGAAAGAGCACAGAGAAGAGCAACCGAGATGACTAGGGGACTGGAGGATAAAATATACAAAGAACGGTGAACACAGCATCATTATCATAATCATGATGATGATGATGATGATGATGGAAGGGACCTTGGAGGTCATCTAGTCCAACCCCTTGCTCAGGCAGGAAATCCTATACCATTTCAGACAAATGGCTGTCCAGTCTCTTCTTAAAAACTTCCAGAGTTGGAGCATTCACCACTTCTGGAGGCAGGTTGTTCCACTGGTTAATTGTTCTCACTGCCAGGAAGTTTCTCCTTAGTTCCAGGTTGCTTCTCTCTTCTTGATGAGTTTCCATCCGCTGCTTCTTGTCCTGCCTTCAGGTGCTTTGGAGAACAGCTTGACTCCCTCTTCTTTGGGGCAGCCCACAAAGGTTTGCAGGAACTGGGCATGTTTAGCCTAGTGAAAAGAAGGACCAGGGGTTGATACGATAGCAGTCTTCCAAAATCTGAAGGGCTGTCACAGAGAAGAGTCTTTTGTGTCTCCAAAGCAGCAGGCAATCGAACTCTTTGGGTGGTTGTGAGTGGCAGCAACCGCCCAGAGAGGTGGGTTTGGCGGCTACGTGCGACCCAGAGAAGCTCCGATAACCCTCTTCTAGTTTAGCAGGGTGTGCCCATCCATGCTTTTTTGAAACAATACTACAGGGAGGGTTTGCAAGCAGCATGCTGGGGGCAGTTTGTGTGTGTGTGTGTTTGTGTGCTTCCAAATGTTTTGAGCTTAACCAGATGGGCCAACCAAGAGCTTGGCCAAGACTCCTCCATTGGGTACACAAGTTTGCAGTGGACAGATGCAACCATGCACAACTTGAGATTCCTAGATTAAAATGGACCCAGAGACGGGGCTCTCTCTTCCGAAGGAGAGAGAGAGAGAGAGAGAGAGAGAGAGAGAGAGAGAGAGAGAGAGAGAGAGAGAGAGAGAGAGAGAGGGAGTGGGAGAAAGAGAGAGAGAGAGTGGGAGAGGGAGAGAGAGAGGGAGAGAGAGAGAGGGAGGGAGGGAGAGAGAGAGAGGGAGAGGGAGAGAGAGAGAGGGAGAGAGAGAGAGAGAGGGAGGGAGAGGGAGAGAGAGAGAGGGAGAGGGAGGGGGAGAGAGAGAGAGAGGGAGAGAGAGAGAGGGGGAGAGAGAGAGAGAGAGAGAGAGAGAGAGAGAGAGAGAGAGAGAGAAGTCTCGGTGGGAGAAGGAAATATGGCTTCTCTGCAAAGCCCAGTCAATGTGGAACAGACCGTGATATTTCACGAAACCTGCAAGCTGTGGTTTCTTGCTTTCCACGGGGCTAGAGCAGAGCGATGGATCAGAGGCGCCACTGCAGAGACAAAGAAAAAGAAAAAAAAACAAGTCAAGCTTGTTCTTCTCTTTGCAGAGAGTTGTGTATTTTTTGTGGTGGGGTTTTTGTTTTTTTTTGGTCAGCCAGGAAGAACAGAGAGGCTTAAAAGCATGTGATGATACAGGTAGTCCTCAACTTACGACCACAGTGGAGCCCCAAATTTACGCTGCTTAGCTAGGTGAGAAATTTGTTTTGCCCCATTTTACAACTTCTCTTGCCATGTTTGTTCAAGTCACCCGGTTGTCAAGTGAATCTGGTTTCTCTGTGGACTTTGCCTGCCAGAAGATTGCAGAAGGGGAATTGCATGACCCCGCCCCCCCCGGGACACTGCAACCGTCACAACTGTGAGTCAGTTGCCAAGCGTCTGAATGTAAATCACCTGGCCACGTGGATGCTGCGGCCACGGTCGTAAGTCTGAAAATGTGGGCATCAGGCACTTTCCGTGCTGCTGAAACTTCAAACCGTCACTACGCGAAGTATGTTGTAAGTCAAGGACTACTGCGTAGGATTGTTTTCAGGGGAAGAGTGAACGGTTGCAAATCTGTACGACGTTTCAGTTCGGCTGTTGTTGTTTTTTTAGTCGTCTCACGGTTCCTTCCTTCACGCAAGGAAACCGTACAGGTCGTCTCCCCCTCTTGCAACCGTTCATTTAGCGACCCTTTGAAGTTGCGACGGCAGTGAAGAAAAGTGATTTATGACCAGCACTCACCCACTTAATGACTGCAACAATTGATGGCGCTAACTTGAGGACTACCTACACGGGAATTTTTCCCCTTTAAAGCTCAGGGCAGCCATCTTCACATCAGGGCACTGAGACTTGGGGTGCAGCGGGAGGGGGGGAGGGAACTGATGGCCGAAGTCCCTCCCCACTTTGCGGGCGAGGACAGGGAACGGAGTCTCCCCTGCTCCAAGAGCCCACGAACACGGGTGCCTTGTTTCAAGGCTGCCAGCAGCGATCTTGACCCAAAGTGGAGGAAGCTGCCAATAAAAAGCTGGTGACTATAAAAAGAAACATGTGGTCAGGAAATTGTTCTTTCTTCTGAGTCAGAGGAGAGCGTGTGGAGTCAGACATTCCGAGGCAGGCTGGGTCAGGAGGGGATCCAAGAGGACCAAAGCAGATGGCGAGCAGGGCTGGCCTGCCTCCTCCCCAGCCCTCCGGGATCCTCCGGCACTCTGGGACTCTTGGCCGAGAGCTGAGAAGCCAGGTGTTCCCATGCCCATGCTCCTTGCCAGGGGAGGGGCTGTGGCTCCGTGCTTGAGGAATTGCAATGGAAGGGAACAGATCCTTCATCCCAGAGTGGCACGCGGACAATTGCAGCCACGAGTTTAATTTTAATTTTTTTTTGTTATTTGAGATATTTTTTTTATTTTGTTTTGTTTTAATTTTTTTATTATTTTATTTAATAATTTTAACTTTAATAATTTTATTATTTTATTTTATTTTTATTATTTTACTTTATTTTATTTTACATTACTTTATCTTTTTATTATTTTACTTTTTTATTTTACTTTACTTTTATTTTATTTTATTGTATTATTTTATTTTATTTTACATTATTTTATTTTTTTATTTTACTGTTTTATTTTACTTTATTTTATTTTTATTTTTATTTAATTTAATTTAATTTTTTATTATTTTATTTAATAATTTTAACTTTAATAATTTTATTATTTTATTTTATTTTTATTATTTTACTTTATTTTATTTTACATTACTTTATCTTTTTATTATTTTACTTTATTTTACTTTACTTTTATTTTATTTTATTGTATTATTTTATTTTATTTTACATTATTTTATTTTTTTATTTTACTGTTTTATTTTACTTTATTTTATTTTTATTTTTATTTAATTTAATTTAATTTTTTATTATTTTATTTAATAATTTTAACTTTAATAATTTTATTATTTTATTTTATTTTTATTATTTTACTTTATTTTATTTTACATTACTTTATCTTTTTATTATTTTACTTTACTTTATTTTACTTTACTTTTATTTTATTGTATTATTTTATTTTATTTTACATTATTTTATTTTTTTATTTTACTGTTTCATTTTACTTTATTTTATTTTTATTTTTATTTAATTTAATTTAATTTTTTATTATTTTATTTAATAATTTTAACTTTAATAACTTTAATAATTTTATTGTATTATTTTACTTTTATTTTATTTTTATTATTTTACTTTATTTTATTTTACATTACTTTATTTTTTTATTTTACTTTATTTTATTTTATTTTACTTTACTTTTATTTTATTATTTTACTTTATTTTATTTTATTTTATTTTACATTATTGTATTTTTTATTTTATTTTGTTTTATTTTACTTTATTTTATTTTATTTATCATTTTATTTTCTTGCAGACTATTTATATATTAGACTGTATGCTGCCCAGCTCAACTAGAGACAGCTCTGGCTGGCTTACAAACATTTAAAAAACCAGCAGACATTAAAACAATACAACAAGGACAGCTTGCCTCCAGAGGTTGCGTTCGCTCCATCGCTGGAGGCTTTTATGAAAAGATTGGATTCCCATTTGTCTGAAAGGGTATTGGGTCTCCTGCTCGACTAGAAGACCTCCAAGGTCCCTCCCAACTCTGTTATTCTGTACTTCTGTTATAAATAATAATAATAATATAATAATAATCGGCATTGACAAATTCACCATCAGTCAATTGCGAAAGGCAGCTCTCCTTGAAGCAGATTACATCCTGCAAGCAGACCTTTAGCACCATCAAGGGGGATCCATTCCCATGGAAATCCATCTCTCCCTGATGTCTCCAAGTGTTACTCTACTTAGCAACATGTATTTTCATTTCAGTTTTGTTGATTAGCGAACTCAGTAATTAGCTAAAATGGGGCGAGGAGATTAATGAGAGAAAAATCATGGAATTGGCCGATGACCTTCTGTTTGATTAGAGCGTGAATATTATCAGTGTTAATATCAAGGGCAGAATCAAGGCTGAGAAGTCTCAATCCCCCCAAGAATTTGCTGTCCGAGGCGCAGTCAAGAGGCAGCAATAGAAAAAGGGGTAGAAGGAGAGGCGGATGTTAAGTTGAATTGAATGCCCTTCAGCCTGGATGCAGACTGCCTCTTTTACGCCCATTCCTTTAGCAACTGTTAGAAGTTACAACAGCACTGAAAAAAGCGACTTAACGGCTGTTTTTCACACTTACGACCGTTGCAGCATCCCTGTGCTCATGAGATCAAAATGCAGATAAAATGGGGCAAATTAACAAGTGCCTCGCTAAGCAACAGAAATTTTGGGTTCTGTTGTGGTCCTAAGTCAAGGCTGTATTCCCACAGCCCATAAGGCTGGATGAGAACACAGCTGAGTTCAGGAGTTTATGATTCTACGGGTTGTAGGAAGAATTCTTGTTGATCTTCAGCTGCCCAGCCCCGCCCTCAGCTCTGAGAGGCAGGCCCACCAGCCAATCACGTTACCCCCACAAGGAGAAGCTTTCTCGGGAAGAGTCTTCAGCTCTTCCCCTCTTGGCTATTACATTTGCTCTCCGCCAACAAATTGCTTTTATGTTTTAGGGGATTAACCTGTAGATTAACATTTACAACCCAACCTCTGTTGCAAATCCCTTTCCACCTTTCCTGGATTCCTCAGGTGGCTTTGGGGAAGTCATAATTTCCTAGTTGGGAGCAAATCTCTTGATAACGAGCAACTCGGAGAGAACGTCTCGTGCCCTGCAGAGAAAGTAGAAGTATTAACTCCATCTGGTTTCCTCAGCTCAAGGTGAACTTTTGACCTCATAGGATGCTCTAATTGCTGGATCCACCAGGACTAACTCCATGAATTTTGTAGGCCTTTTCCTACTTATCGGATATTGCTCAACCTTCACCGTGTTGGAGGATGGGTTGGACGGAAGGGAAGGATTTTTTTTTCTTTCCTTAACAATAGTTGTAATGTGTGTTCAGACTGGAGGAGTCTTTCCATCCTGCTTTCAAACAAGGGTCACCTTCTTTCCTGAAGGACCGCAGCTGGCATGGGTGAGGGAACGGAGCCCTTTTTTGACTTGGAAACGCAACCAAGGACCTGGGCCTTCACCCACCAGTATCATAGGGATAGTCAAAGAACGTGACCCACCATCGATATTTAGAACATAGATTAATAGGATTGGAAGGGACGCTGGAGGTCTTCCAGTCCAAGCCCGTGCCCATGGCAGGAGATCCTACACCATTCTGGACTTTCTTTGGGTGATCATAGAAAGAATTATTAAGAAGGTAAAGGTTCCTCCGCACATGTGTGCTAGTCGTTTCCAACTCTAGGGGCCGGTGCTCATCTCCGTTTCAAAGCTGAAGAGCCGGCGCTTGCCCGAGGACGTCTCCGTGGTTCTGTGGCCGGCATGACTAGATGCCAAAGGCGCACGGAGCGCTGTTACCTTCCCACCGGAGTGGTCCCTATTTTTCTACTTGCATTTTTTTTACGTGCTTTCGAACTGCTAGGTTGGCAGAAGCTGGGACGCGTAATAGGCGCTCGCTCTGTTACGCGGCACTCGGGATTCGACCCGCCAAACTGCTGACCTTCTGATCGACAAGCTCAGCGTCCTAACCCACTGAGCCACCGCGTCCCTTAGAAAGAATTAACAACAATAGAATAGAATAATAGAGTTGGAGGGGGCCATGGAGGTCCTCCACCTGAGATTCCCAGTGACCAATTACTAATGACCTGGTTAAGATGAACTTAACCACGCTTAGCACGGTCTGCAAAGGCCATCGTAGGACTCCTATCTTGTAAACACCATCAGGATGCCTCGTGGAGGGTGAACTGCAGAAGGTGTTGAAGTTGTTTTTATTTTGTTTCTTCCTACAGGTTAGTGCTAGAAGCTGGTTACTGATAAGACACAGGGGCCTCCTGTGCAGAAAAGCTGAGTTTATCTTCATGCTTGCAGTCCTGTCTTGTAGCAATAGTGTTGATAATGTGTTGGATGGAGGCCACCTGGTCAGTAATTACAGCCAAAGCTGAGAACAAAATGAAAATTCTTGTCTCTTTTGACGGCGGGTGATAAAATGGGCCAGAACTCACTCAACAAACTTAGCAACAGATGTTTGAGGTCGTAACTTGAGGACTACCTGTAGGGTGAAATGCTAACCTTAGGGTTTTCCATTCGTCCATCCCTTTTCTCTATTGCAGGAGAAAAGCGGAACCCCCAAACCCTAACCCTGACATCCTGACACCTCCAAATATTTCCTGGGCCAGACCAAATAAGCTCCACGCATTAAATCAACCGCAGCGCTAGTTGATTCATCTACCGATTGCATTACAGTCTGGGTCCCCTATTTATTTGAATTCTGTACTGCCCTATTAATTCCGGGATTATCTTGGCAGCCCGCAGCATCACTCCATAAAACTGGGAAGTCAGGAGAGTAAAAAGCAGTCGTAAAAAACAGGTAGTAACTAAAGAGCAATTGCAGCCTCTTTACACCCAAATTGTCTTGTTCCCTTAGCCGTGCTGCTTTTCGCTTCTGTTCCTTGCCAATTTCCCAGGCACAGCCATTTTTAGGTAATGGGGAAATTGCTGAGGGGGAGCGGTTCCTTGAGGCTGAGAGAGAGAAGGGAAGCATAAATGAAAAAGATTTGAATATTCCCTCTTCGGTGTTCCTACTGTTCAGAGAGGAACACGGGTTCTTCTCCCACTTTAGCAGGCAAGGTCCCATCCCAAAGTCTGGAGTAAATCTAGAACTTTGCCATCTCTTTCTGGAGAGGCAAGCTTAGGGAGCTTGTGTGTGTCTGTGTGTGTCTGTGTCTCTCTGTGTGTGTTTCGTTGGGCGTTATTAGAGTTGAGTCTTGAGTTATGCAAAGGCCGAGTCAATCCTTCTTCTTCAGACCATTGAGAATATTGGCAGCCAACGTACGAGGCCAAGGAGTTGGGTTAGCAGGTTGGAAGTTAGAGTGCGTCCACCACTATCTATGTCAGAATTCTGACACGGGACGTCAGACCTTCAAATCTGGAGGAAACCAGCAAGGAACAATCCTCTCTGAAATTGAGTTATAATATAATTTTGGATCAGGTTCATCTAACTAACTAGCTAACTATCTAACTATCTAACTCTAGGAGGTTACTTTTGGGGATTAACCCAGGCAAGCAAGGTGTACTACAAAGACACTCAATTTGTCCTAAGAATCTCTCCAACTGGATGGATTCCAAACTAAGATAAGATAGAAAAGATCATCTTTATTGTCATTTTTTTTTACTGTGGGCACAACGGCACACATCAAAAATGAAATGGAGTTGCCCGCTCTCAAAGTGAAACACATACATGACACACACCTAAAACATACTATAGGCAACATATGTATAGACCCACACCCCTACATATACATAACAATAAAATATTAAATACTGTCCATCTTGAATATATAACGGAAGGAGGAAGCTTGAGAGGTTGGAAATTGGGAAAGTGGCTTTTGGGGGTAAAATGTGAGCCTTTAGTCTTCTTGCAAATGTCAAAGCATCTCTTCCCCCCCTTTTTTTTATTAAAAAAAACCTCTTGAAAACGTCTCCGAAAATAACCTCTGACCTTAATCCCTATTAAGAGTATGGCCCTTTTCAATTCATTTTTTTAAAAATTTATATGGCCTTTAAGCCAGCAGAAGGCAACTGAAGGTAACCTAAACAGAGAAACGAAAATAAGCATATACTGCAATCCATCTTAAATCTTACAATGGGTTCCCTGGTGGGGACTCAATGCTAGAAAACAAAGCTTTTCAGTCTGGCAGGTTGCATTAAAAAAAATACCCCTATCAGCAAGCAGAACCGTCAGTTTTGAAACTGTTGGGCAGTCTATGAATCGCCTTTAATAAAAGAGAGAAAGATTCATATGATTTCCAAACGAACACTCCAAGGGTAGCAAGATGGCCGAGAATCAAGAGCAATAATCATATGAAATGATACAACTGACTGATTGAGGAATACAGAATAACAGAGTTGTAAGGGACCTTGGAGGTCTTCTAGTCCAACCCCCCCTGCTCAAGCCAGGAGACCCTATAGCAGGGGTGTCAAACTGCCGGCCCGCGGTGCCGGACGCGTCACGACAAAACCACGCCCGCCCCATTGCCAGCTCCGATACGTCGCGCGACGTCACGTGATGTCGCGGGTTTGACACCCCTGCCCTATAGCATTCCAGATAAATGGCTGTCCTGTCTCTTCTTAAAAACTTCCAGTGATGGAGCACTCACATATCGATGAATAGAAAGATAGATAAAGAGGGATGGATGGATGGGATTGATACATGAGATGGATGGATGGATGGATTGATGGATGGATGGAGGGATGGATGGATGGATGGATGGATGGATGGATGGATGGATAGATAGAGAGATAGTGATAGAGAGAAAGAGAGGTAGATAGGACAGAGAGAGAGATAGGTAGGTATAGAAATTGATAGGTAGATGAGAGAGAGAAATGAGAGAGAGAGAGAGAGAGAGAGAGAGAGAGAGAGAGAGAGAGAATAGGTAAGGAAAGAGAGACTGCAGAAAGGCAGAAAGGATTGGGAAAGAATTCCTTTCTACCAGGAAGAGTAACACCTAAGCAGTATAAAAGGAGCAATTAAAGGAACACAGATTTACTCCAGGAGCAAGAATGAAATCTGCAACCGAAATCCGATTGTAGGCAGGCATTCAGACTCCAGGCAAAATCAGAGGGGAAAAAAAAAATGAACTCCTGCCCGAACACAAATCTTTCGGCATTCGATCCGTCCCAGGCCAGTCCCAGAGATTGTTCTTCCGCTGGTTTTTTTTTTCCCTTCCTGCAAGATATTTTTTTTTCTCCCTGCTTGCGAAACAAAAATTAATTATTAAAAAGCCCAACACGTCTCAGAGCTCAGCCGCAATAAGAGAGGCCGTTCAGCCGCAAAAGGTAGCCTCTAAATAATTAAGCGCCGCTATATTTAGAGGAAAGGATGGGGCCCTAAAATCTAAATTAAACTCTGATACATACAGTGGGGATTTTATTTTTTTTTCCCCTGGAAGGGGTGAGAGAGAAGATGATCTACAAAAGAGCATCCAAGAGGATTTTCATGGAATTGCAGAGAGTGGACTTCAACCGCATGAGTCTTTTTTTTTTTTCCTAGTAACTTTTGGGTCACTTGCAACTTACGTCGTCAACTTACGACCGGTCACTTAGTGACTGCTTAAAGTTACGATGGACTCATCCAAGATGACGTATGACCTGAATTTGTAATTCCAACAGCTGCATAATTCCAACAGTCCCATTGTGCAATCACATTTTGGGCATTTGGCAACTGGCTCACGTTTGTAGCATCACACAGTCACATGTATGCAATTTATGACGGCTTATTTGATGGAAGCCAGCATTTACTAGGGCGTTCTCTGTGGGTGCGCCTGCCCTATGGAACCAACTACCCACAGAACTTAGGACTGCCCCCGACCTTCGCTCATTTCGCCGGGACCTGAAAACTTGGCTCTTTGATCTGTTTGGTCCAGACTGTGGGGTTGTTAATTTAACTGGGTTTTAGATTTACTCTTGGGGCTTGAATTTAATTTGTTTTAATTGTTTTTAATTTTTTGTATTCATGGTTTTAACTACCCTGTAAATTGCCCTGAGTCCTATGGGAATAGGGCGGTATACAAATCCAATAAAATAAATAAATAAATAAATTTACGTCTGGTTTCTAGCAACAAATGTTCATTGCAGACAATGGAATTGCTTAACCACCCCCAGAAAAAGTTATAAAATCAGTCACAGTCACAGGGTGACCCGCTTAACAATCGACACAGGTTAAAGCATGCTGGCTGGGGAATTCTGGGAGTTGAAGTTCACTCGTCCTAAAGCATGCTGGCTAGGGAATTCTGGGAGTTGAAGTCCACTCGTCCTAAACCATGCTGACTGGGGAATTCTGGGAGATGGCAGCCACATGTCTTAAAGTTGCCAAGACTGAGAAACGCTATTCCAGAACAAGTTTCTATCGTAAAAGTTTAAGACGGTCCTTTCTCCCTTAAAAAGCTTGGAAAGGACATTTCTTTGCAAACTTTAGGATCTTACAGGCCATGCAAATTCTGCCTGTTTCTGGCTACAGGTCTGTTTGCCTGAAGCGCCTGTAAATTTAGGGAAGACGATTTATCGCAGCGTAAAGTACTAGGGCTGCACAAAATAAAGCAACTCTTTCTCTCCTGCAGTGTGCCAGTCAGATCCCTGATCTGAGGGATTTTTTATTTTTTATTTTATTTTATTTTTTTAAAAAAGCACAGCACAAGGGGAATTTACAAGATCATTTGATTCCTGAAAAATAAATTAGAAACATTTGGGAAATAGGGTGTGTAAGTTATTACAGCCTTGGGGCAGCCGGAAATTATGAGAATAATCATGCAAGCAGAGTGTTGTTTTTTTTCTTTTCCATTATTTACCTTGGCACTCAGCACGCTGCCTGGAGTTACCAAAGCAGCTTTGCTATCCCAACTTGAATGGAGAAAGCAGAGATATTCCCCTCCATTCACAGGCAGGAACAGTTTGATTGCAGCAAACACTGTTTTGGTTGTGCTGGAAGATTGCACAATTTTCTCCTGCTAGCCTTCAGATTGGTTTGGGAGTACAAACCGGAGGCATCTACGCGCGCATCTGATTCTATAAACGTTGAGGGGGAACTTTCATCCTGTTGAGTTCAAGAAGTGACGTTTGTTGGTAACGTTGAGCAGCAGGTGCCCAAGAAGTGACAGGTGTGTACAGGTCGTCCTTGACTTACAAGCATTTGAAATTAGAAGGGCACTAAAAAAAAAATTGAGTTATGACCGTTTTTCACATTTGCGACTGTTGCAGCATCCCCAACAGCGTGTGAATGTTGATCATGTGACCATGGGGATGCTGTAACAGTCATAAGTCACCTCTTTCAGTGCCACTGTAATTTACTAAATATAAGTGTTGTAAGTCAAGGTCTACCTCCATCCTGCTTAGTTTTGTTTCAAGGGAATTTTTTTAATTTAAGATCTTTATTTATTGTTTTAATGTTTCATTCATTTGCCTTTTATCCAGTTTCTGTAAGCCACCTACAGTTGCCTTTGAGAAGATGGGAAGCATACAATTTTGATATAGATAAGTGGTAGATAGATAGATAGATAGATAGATAGATAGATAGATAGATAGATAGATAGATAGATAGATGGATGGATGGATGGATGGATGGATAGATAGATAGATAGATAGATAGATAGATAGATAGATAGATAGATAGATAGATAGATAGATAGATAGATAGATAGGAGAGAGAGAGAGATCAGAGGGAGAGATACATAAATAAAGAGATGTATAGGTAGATGATAGATGATAGAGAGAGAAATAGATAGATAGATAGATAGATAGATAGATAGATGATAGATAGATAGATAGATAGATAGATGAGAGAGAGAGAGATCAGAGGGAGAGATACATAGATAAAGAGATGTATAGGTAGATGATAGATGATAGGGAGAGAAATAGATAGATAGATAGATAGATAGATAGATAGATAGATAGATAGATAGATAGATAGATAGATAGATAGATAGGAGAGATTGGTAGGTAGATGATAAAGAAAAAGAAAGCAAGAAAAGAAGGCAGAAAGAAAAAAGAGAAAGAAGGAAGAGAGAAAGCAAGAAAAAAAGGAAGGGAAGGGAAGGGAAGGGAAGAAGGAAGGAAGGAAGGAAGGAAGGAAGGAAGGAAGGAAGGAAGGAAGGAAGGAAGGAGCAGCCTTGTGCAGTAGGAAAGATCCCCATAGTCTGCCATATTCTTTTTCATCTAATTGATTGACTGATTGATTGAATTTGCGTGCTGCCCGTCTCCTCTGGAGGCGCCCCTGGGCAGCTTACAAATATCTTGGTTTGTAAAATGCAGCAGGAGTGAATGGCAGGGGCTGGGAAGATCTTTTTGCTATCTGCTCACACGTCCATCACTCTTCTGATCCTGTGTCGAAAGAAATCGCATCCGCAGCCCAGGGAAATTATAGAAAGGAGGAAACGTGCAGATATTTCCTTAGTTTACATTCTGGTCTTGTTAGCGGCTGGAAAGGGTCATTGACACGAAATGTCCTCTCCGTGGAAATTTGCCAGACTCCTTCTTTGTCTGATATTCCATTACCAGCAGCTACCTAATACCAATTTAGGGCACTTATAAAATGATTAACAAATAGATCTGAAATCCTTGAAGCCAGGAAAGTTAAAAGACCTGCAGAGAGAGAGGGAGGGGGAGGGGGAGGGGGAGAGGGAGAGAGAGAGATGGGCAATGAAAAGGAAGATTAGCGATGTTCATGATTAGGCGCTGTTTTCACGACGGTGTCCTGATTAAGTTAACCTTTTAATGTCATTTAAGTCTTACCGTTTGAGCATTGGGACAAGGTTAAGGCAATTCTGCCTCGTGGGAGTGTGTATCAGTGGGGAGACACACCCAGATGCTTCCCAGTCTAGACTAGAAACCTGGGATTTCATTGTGTTCTCTCATTCATGTTTGACCCCACATAGCATCAGAAAATACACAAGGTCAGCCAGGGGCAGCCACTGTTGTGTAGGTGGTGAAGGACTCACACTAGGAGTAAGAAATACAGCTTCCTCAACTATGGATGTTCCCTGGGTGACTCTCCTAGTGCATCCTACCTTGCAAAGCCATTGTGATGCTCTCATGTCACCCCTAATCCTTCTCTTCGTTAGAATAGACCAGGCGTCTTCAAACCTGGCCCTTTTATGACTTGTGGACATCAACTCCCAGAGTGGCTGAGGAATATTCCACTTAGGTGACTCTCCTAGTGCATCCTACCTTGCAAAGCCGTTGTGATGCTCTCATGTCACCCCTAATCCTTCTCTTCGTTAGAATAGACCAGGCGTCTTCAAACTTGGCCCTTTTATGACTTGTGGACATCAACTCCCAGAATTCCTCAGCCAGTGGCTGAGGAAAATTCCACTTAGGGTTAGGGTTAGGTCACCATGAACTCATACAGGAAAATGGACATCGCCAACAAACTCGGAGGGCTTGGGTATGGTTAGGAGGGCGCTTACTTTTCTAGGCTGCCCTATCTATATTTCCTTGTAAAAATACATGGGAAAATCCCATTGGAGGAGATTTCCACCTAGGGTTAGGGTTAGGTCACCATGAACTCATACAGGAAAATGGACATCGCCAACAAACTCGGAGTGCTTGGGTATGGTTAGGAGGGCACTTACTTTTCTAGGCTGCCCTATCTATGTTTCCTGGTAAAATACATGGGAAAATCCGATTGGAGGAAAATTCCACTTAAGGTTAGGGTTAGGTCCCCATGAATTCATACAGCAAAATGGACATCACCATTTATATTTTTTGCACACAGTGGCGGAGGCCTAAAGCGAAAAGGTTTTATAAAATCCAGCTGAACGTCTAGGACTGCGGCGACGGTGCTCGTGCCAACAGAGAGGGCTCTGCGTGTCACCCGTGGCACACGTGACATAGGTTCGCCACCCCGGTTCTAGAGTCTCAACCTGTTTATTTGTATTGTGGTGGCCAAAATTGGATGTTGTATTTTACTTCTCCCTTCTCTTTTTTCCATCCTTCTCTCTTGATATCCATCAGGTTAGAACCCTGGAAAGAAGCGTTGAACCCCACCGCCATCTTTTGTGGCAGATTCAGCTTTGGGGTTGCTGTGACATCTGCGGTTAAAGGCAGCCAAGTCTCAAACATTCATGTTGCTGGAACGGGCATCCTTCCTGAAATTTGGCTGCTGTTTTTGCCAGAGATTTGCAACGCGCAAACAGGAAAGAGGTAGGAGCAGAAGAGAAAGGTTTGGTGAGGTTGGGAATGAAAAGAACCTGTCAATTCCACCATAGAATCATAGATTTGGAAGGTCTTCTAGTTCAGGCCCCTGAACTATCCTATTCCATTCTGGACAAATGGCTGTCCAGTATCTTTTTAAAAGCCTCCAGTGATGAATTTACCCACAACTTCTGGAGGCAAGCTGTTCCACTGGTTAATTGTTCTCACTGTCGGGAAGTTTCTCCTTAGTTCTAGGTTGCTTCTCTCCTTGGTTAGTTTCCAACCATTCTTGTCTTGCCTTTTGGTGCTTTGGAAAATAGTTTGAACCCCTGATCTTTGCAGGAGCCCCTCAAATATTGGAAGAGGAGAGACTGAACATCCATATATCTGGAATGGTACAGGATTTCCTTCTTGAGCAGGCGGTTGGACTAGGTGACCTCCAAGGTCCCTTTCAGTCCTCTGATTCTATGTTCTGTGTTCTAGCTAGACTAGAAGACCTTCAAAGTCCCTTTCAAGCCAAGGATTCTATCTTCTTGACTCAGCCTTCCATCCTTCCATCTTTCCGAGGTCGGTAAAACGAGGACCAGATATGCTGACTCAGTAAATTGCCCAGAAAGTGCCTAAGGCACTATGAAGCGGTATATAAGACTAAGCGGTATTGCTATTATTATTATTCTATCTTCTATCTGATCCCTATTGGTGACCATCATTCTGATCATCATTGGTTTGCTAAATCAACATCCTTTCCTTGCTTTCTTGCTGAGGATAAACAGTTGGAGGAAACGGTGCTCAGACAGGGAGGCCCCGCAGATTGTCAGTCCAGCCGTGACACGGATGACTTTTTGAAACTGAATGGTGCTTTTGAGAGATTAGAATGACACCCAGGGTGTTACCCCCATGTTTAAGAGATAATTACCAGGCCACTATAAATACACCCTGAAAAAAACCCACTGTTTACCAGGCTGGGGTATAAATTTCCAGCCATTATATAACAGGACGTTTGACAACACAGTCCAGGTTCGTGAAGATTTTGTTCCACACCAGTTGCAAGATGTTTCTATAGTAACCGATGCATTTGCAAATGGGAAGAGACGGAAGCTTTTAAAGGCAAATAAGAGACTTGGGGAGAAATAAAAGACGGGAAGACGCTTCGGATGCTCTGCTTTTCAGGGATACTCCAGTGCGCAGATCTGAACGCAGAGTGAGATCGCAACGCATCGTGGAAAATAGCCTTCCCCAATTCTGTAAAAGGGGCCGATGTCCACCTTCACAATTCTCTTGGAATTCTAAAACTGGGATACTGTACTGCATCCACTTTTGGTCGCCACGATATAAAAAAGAAGTTGAGACTCTAGAAAGAATACAGACAAGAGCAACGAAGTTGATGAGGATACTGGAGGCTAAAACATATGAAGAAGGGTTGCAGGAATTGGGTATGTCTAGTTTAATGAAGAGAAGTAGCAGTCTTCCAGTATCTCAGGGGCTGCCCCAAAGAAGAGGGAGTCAAGCTATTCTCCAAAGCGCCCGAAGGCAGGACAAGAAGCAACGGGTGGAAACTAAGCAAGGAGAGAAGCAACCTGGAACTAAGGAGAAATTTCCTGACAGTGAAAACAATTAACCAGTGGAACAAACTGCCTCCAGAAGCGGTGAATGCTCCAACACTGGAGGTTTCCAAGAAGAGATTGGACAGCCATTTGTCCAGAATGGTTTGTCAACCCAATCGACAGGTTGCATAAACCAAAAATAAAGCAAACCAGAGAAGGGCAATGTGGCAGCTCAGCCAAGCAGCCCATGATTTGAAATGGGAAGAGTGACCCGTTTAAGCCATCATCGTTCCTCTAACCCAGGGCGAAGAATATGCTGGCTTAACAGAAAGACGTATTAACAGCATCAGTTACACTTGCATATAACTTCTTTTGATCTTTGTGGGTTTGCTCTAGTTTATCTGATGCTGCAACGTGCAGATAAATAAAATAAATGTGAAGAAATAAAAGTCACACTTATTTTTTTAACTTGGGACTCTCACTTAGAGGAATGCTGGCAGCAAGATATTTATTAGAGGTGCGCCCTCTGCTGGTTGACCCACAATAAAACAATTGACAACCGATGCTATTTCTCTCCCCCCCCTCCCCATTATTTTCAAGAGGGGCTGCAAAATTTTCATTGATTAATGTTGACCCTGTGGCTTTTCTGAGGATTAATTTTAGCTCTGTAATGCTTGATACCTCTCCATTAAGATGCCAGGGGTAAAGTTGCAAAGAATCCTTGTTCCTTTTTTATTTGGAAACGTGTCTGAACACGGAGCTCTTAAAGAAACTTTGCAAATGTATTTGATACTGATTAAAGAGGTTATGCCAGCCTAGAATGATAGCTTAATGCAAGTACTATTTTGTACTGGCATCCTGGCCTAACCTGGTCAGAAAAAATGAGACTTGATATTCTTAAGTTATTTATTTGAATTTATTAGCCACCCCAGCTCCCATGGACTCTGATTCTGTTGATCCCACCTGATTGCACAGCAACTATTTCGTGTCAGTTTTTCCATCTGTAAAATGGGACTGTTCCAGTGCTTTCTCACAGATATGTCAAAGCCATCACTTGCATTACGTAAGTTCCAAGTTTAAGCATCGCACACCGCCCAGAGTCACTTCCTCCGGAGATGGGCAGCTGTACAAATGTGATATACAAGAATCAGCATTCGATTCATTTGCAAAGTCTCTTGTAAGAGTTCCGTGTTTGCACCCATTTCAAAAAAGGCATTCCTCCGTTAAAATCACACCTTTGTATTCGCCCTCTTCAAAAGGTTCCTACGCCTGAGCAACAGAACCAGATAGTTCCCGGTCTCACCGCAATTTAATCCTCCAACTCATCATGTAAACAGAGTAAAAAGCAGCTTAGGGAGAAGATAATCACCGCGGGGGGCACTCCAGCTGCAAAATCTACAGCTCCCTCTAACAATGCCATCCCTTTACAACGCTCAAATCAAAATCCTTTTTTTATCTGGAACAAAATGCAGGGGTTTTTTGGTGTGTGTGTGTGGAGAAATTGCTGTATCAGTTGACTCTGAATTCAAGTTTATTAGTGTTTATTCAGAAATTCTTCCATTCCAATGCGAAAGGGGGTGGTGGTGGAGAGAGAGGATTATTCCCCGTCTGCGTCTGCATAAAATTGCATCTTGTTTTTCTTTTTTTTTCTTTTCTACCCCCCCCCCCTTCTTTTTAAATCCTCTTGTCGTTCGTACCTCTTTGAACAAGTCGCCTGCTGGAGCTGCAGCCAAACATTTTGAGACAAAAAATGCACACACACCAGCCACGGAGGAGGGTGAATGAATCACGTCAATTTAGTCTGTCTCAGTTTCCTGGGCAGTTTCACTAGTCTGGCTCATCCAAATTTCTACAGCCTTCAGTTTTAAAATAAGCAAACAAACCTAGGGAGGAAAGAAAAAAAAATCTGGGCAAGTCTTTCTATGCAGAGATGTGCGGAGAAGAGCAACAAAGATGATCAGGCGACTGGAGGTTAAAACATATAAGGAACGGTTGCTGGAATTGGGTATGTCTAGGTTAATGAAGAGAAGGACGAGGGGGGACATGATAGCAGTCTTCCAGTCTCTCAGGGGCTGCCCCAAAGAAGAGGGAGTCAAGCTGCCTGAGCAAGGGGGTTGGACTAGAAGATCTCCAAAGTCCCTTCCACCTCTGTTATTCTATTCTATTCTATTCTATTCTATTCTATTCTATTCTATTCTATTCTATTCTATTCTATTCTATTCTATTCTATTCTATTCTATTCTATTCTATTCTATTCTATTCTATTCTTATTTCTATTGACAAGAAGGACAAGGGGGGACATGATAGCAGCCTTCCAATATCTCAGGGGCTGCCCCAAAGAAGAGGGAGTCAAGCTATTCTCCAAAGCGCCTGAAGGCAGGATGAGAAGCAACGGATGGAAACTCATTAAGGAGAGAAGCAACCTAGAACTAAGGAGAAACTTCCTGACAGTCAGAACAATTAACCAGTGGAACAACCTGCCTCCAGAAGCGGTGAATGCTCCAACACTGGAAGATTTTAAGAAGAGACTGGACAGCCATTTGCCTGAAATGGTACAGGGTTTCCTGCCTGTGAAGGGGGTTGGACTAGAAGACCTCCAAGGTCCCTTCCAACTTCTGTTACTCAGTTATATATGTAATTTTCTCTGTACAGTCTTGTTCCCCTTTTTGGCTGCAGATTTCAGAAAAGGGAGCAACCGAGAGGAGCTCGCATTCCAGTCGTCTAGCCTGAAAAGTACAGATGAACCGAGGTCATATAGAACATCATCAGAGTAGAAAGGGACCTCGGAGGTCATCTAGTCCAACCCCCTGCTCAAGCGGGAGACCCTATGCCATTTCAGACAAGTGGCTGTCTAAGTGATCTGGTTTGGTTAAAAAAAACAACGCAGATCCTCTCTGCATTTATCCCATTTTTTTAAAAAAAAAAATCCTCAGCAAGAGTTATTGTTTCCTCGGGGGTGGGGGGGTGTCTCTCAAATGGGGTTATTTAAAAAGAAAGGTTCCAAACTCCACCAAATGTTTGAATGATAATTGTTTCAAATCAACAGGATCTGGTTTTTAATTCGCTTCTAAATACAGGCAGTCCTCGGCTTACGACCAAAATCGAGCCCAGTGTTTCTGCTGCTAAGCGAGACATTTTTTAAAGTGAGTTTTGCTCCATTTTACGACCTTTGTCTCCCCAGTTCTTAAGTGAATCACTGCAGTTGTTGTGTTAATAATACGGCCGTTAAGCGAGTCTGGCTTCCCCATTGACCTTTTGCTTTTCCAGAAGGTCTCAAAGGGGTGTGTGTGTGTGGGGGGGGAAAGTCACGTGACACCCCCCCACGACGCTGCAGCCGTCATAAATGTGAGTCAGTTGCCAAGCAACCGAATAATTCACGTGACCCTGGGGATGCCGCAACGGTCATGTGAAAAACAGCCATAAGTGCCGTTTTTCCCCAGTGCCGTTGTTATTTCAAACCGTCACTAAGTGAACCGTCGTAAGTCGAGGACTTGTCTGTACAGCTTCGGATTGGGGATGTGCAAGTGCCTTGCTTTCCTGCAGAGGTTTCAGGTTAACAGGTAAGCCAGTGAGGAGAGTTTTTCTGCCTCTGTTTCCCTGCAGCTCAAGAGGCTTTGAAGTAGCTCAAAAGGAGCTGAATATAACAGCAGGAAAAGTGGGTTCCTTTCCCAGCCGAGCATGGAGAATCCGTCATTTTGAGCTACCAGTAACTCAGTGTAATGTACAGAATTGGTCCTAGCAAAGCAGCTGGACCGCTGTGTTTGAAGGGCAGTTGGCTGGATTTGTCCCTTTAGCTCCTGCATTACAGGTCGACAGGTTGCTGTTTTGACCAGGCAGCATGCTCATGCCTTTGTGTATCACCACGACTTCCTCTCTCCCCCCACCATTTCCAAATTCCTTGCCTCGGCGGCCTCTCCTGCATAACAATTAGGCACTGATTTGATTTCTCTCCTAACGGCACGAACCCCATTAAAACCCAATTCAGCTGATTATCAACAGCTTCCCTTAAATGAAACCACCGGCTCCCTGGGGGATTCAGTTAGAGCCAGACGACGACAAAAATAAAACACACACACACACACACACACCAGGTTGCTACGCAGGGGAAAAAAGGACAACATTGCTATGCTGCATCAGAGCAATGTCCATCGTGTCCGGCCTTAAGGTTTCCAAGAACGGCCCACCCACTCTGGATGTTGTGGATGCTACAGCATTCTGGACAAATGCCCCCCCCCGTCTGTTCTCCTTGAAAACCTCCAGGGGTGGAGCACCCCCAACTTCATATGTAACATGCTTAAATGTGTGCAAACATGTGTCTTTTTTGAAGGGAAGTCCTGTAAACAGTCCACCCTTCATTCGTTGATAATTAATTAAATAATAACAATAACAACAACAACAACAACAACAACAATAATAGAGGTTGGTTGGGCTGAGAAAGAGAGAGTGGCCCAAAGTCACCCAGTCGGCTTTCATGCCTAAGGTGGGACTAGAACTCACCGGCGCCTGGTGATTGGCCCAAAGTCACCCAGTCGGCTTTCATGCCTAAGGTGGGACTAGAACTCACCGGCGCCTGGTGATTGGCTCAAAGTCACCCAGTCGGCTTTCATGCCTAAGGTGGGACTAGAACTCACCGGCGCCTGGTGATTGGCCCAAAGTCACCCAGTCGGCTTTCATGCCTAAGGTGGGACTAGAACTCACCATCTCAGGAAAACCAGGAGTATTTTTACCCCCTCTTCCCCAGTCGCAGACAGAGTCACCCCATCAAAATCAGGAACAAGAACAATGGTGTGTGTGTGTGTGTGTGTGTGTGGTCATAAATATATTTATTGCTCAGTACGCAGCAGAGTCGATGTTTCAGATGATGATGTTGCAGTCAACAACCTGCATGAATTACTTTTTTCAGTGCGGTTGTAACTTCAGCCAGTAAACGAGTGGTTTTAAGTTGAGGACTACTTGTACATCCAACCTGTAGTTCTGGCCAAAGTTTGCAGTCCATGCAAAGCAGAAAGGAAACAGCGTTCCAAGCCCAGATTGGCAGTTTAGCAAGTGACGGTTAAGAAAAACATCAGTCTCTCTAGTCAATTTTTTCCCCCCTACAAGCAAGCAGGAAGAATGGGAAGAGAAGGGAGGGCGGGGTGACAGATTCAAAGGGAAAGGGCGCCCTCTGCTGGCCAAAGCTTGGAAATCTTTTCACTGTCCAATACAACCTCAGCAACTTTAAGAGCAGTGGACTCCCAGAATTCCTCGTGCTGGCTTGGGAATTCTGGGAGTTGAAGTCCACTCCTCTTAAAGCTGCTGAGGTTAGGAAGCCCCGATCTAAGCGGCTCTTTCGACAAAAGGGTCCTCTCCAGTGGTGGGATTCAAATACGGGAACAAACGGTTCTCTCTCTTGGACGCCGCTTCCGGAAGTCCGTTCTGGGCCTGGGCAACAAAAAATTACCTACCAGTTTGGCCGAACTGGTGCAAACTGGCTGAATCCCACCAGTGCTCCTCTCATTTGGCTGTCATAGCAAACTGGACCTTGAGAATTAACTCCAGGAGGACGAAAAGGAAGAGGTCTGTGGGGTCCTTGGTGCTCTCTGAGCTTGGTGGTTCTCTTGCAGACGTTTCATTACCCAAATAGGTAACATCATCAGTGCTAGAAGGGAGAGGGGTTTGTGGAGTGAAGGAGGAGGAAGGGGAGGAGGAGGGGGAGGACTGTGGGGTCCTTGGTGCTCTCTGAGCTTGGTGGTTCTCTTGCAGACGTTTCATTACCCAAATAGGTAACATCATCAGTGCTAGAAGGGAGAGGGGTTTGTGGAGTGAAGGAGGAGGAAGGGGAGGAGGAGGGGGAGGACTGTGGGGTCCTTGGTGCTCTCTGAGCTTGGTGGTTCTCTTGCAGACGTTTCATTACCCAAATAGGTAACATCATCAGTGCTAGAAGGGAGTGGGCTTTGCAGAAAGGAGGAGGAGGACTGGGGGGGGGGGCACTTGCATGGTTGATAATTGCCTCTTCTCCAAGAAAGAACAATAACAGAGTGTAATGTTTGGGAAACTTGCAATGCCTCAGAGACATAGAAAACCTTGCATCAAAAAAATGAAAGGGATAAGGCATTCCATTTTTTGGGGGGGCACCTTGCTGTCTCTGAGCTTGGCGATTTTCTTGCAGACGTTTCATTACCAAACTAAGTAACATCACCAGTGCTAAAAGGCAGCGAGGTTTGCAGAGCGGAGGAAGAGGAAGTCACTCTTTTCTCAAAAACATACACAGCCCATCAGCAAAGTCCTAGAACCGATCTCAAACGATAAAAAATGAGGAGGTTGCATGCTTTGGCTCTCTCTCCCCAGAATTTTTTTTTAAAAAATAATAATGCTCAATATAGTAAGACCCCACTGTCATCTCGACACGTTGCCTTCCATAAATGTGAGATGACACGTTCCATAACTTACACGTCACCCAAAGCCTCTGAAGGACATTGCACCGAGGAAGGCCAAGACAGATTACTTGGCATCCGTCCGTTATGTTATGAAATACATCCCTAATTTTATCTCCTTCCTGGAGCAGATCCCGCTGATCTGTGAAGCGGGGTGGGAGAAGGCAACCCAAGGGATTCTTGAAGACAATTTGTCAGCCAGAGAGACGTCTTCAAGCCGGGCTGACAGAGAAAAATCTACATCTCCATTTGATTAAGTGCCTGCCAAGCTACTTTTCCCCTGGGTGGGTCAAAGGGCCAGGAAATGAAGCACAGGAAAACAACAGCGGAGTGTCTACTCTTGGATATGTATATTTAATCTCCGTTGAAAACACTGGTCCCTTTTGATGTTCGCCTAGCCAATCCTGCAGGATTCTTTTTTAATATATATATTAATGGCGAGGGGGTATTTGATACGCCGGTTATATTGTGCTCCATCACTGGAGGTTTTCAAGAAGAGACTGGACAGCCATTTGTCCAAAATGGTATAGGGTCTCATCTCCTGCTTGAGCAGGGGGTTGGACTAGATGACCTCCAAGTTCACTTTCAATCCTATTAGTCTGTGTTAAAACACACCTCCTTTCAGAGCGTGGCCAGCATGCTTGTCTTTGTATGTAGAAATGAACAGTGGCGGCAAAGATTTTATTTTAATTTTCAACGTTATTTGCTTGCTCAGGGCAAGCTTCAAATCAAACCTTCTGAATTTGGCTCCTGGTAAATTTAAAAAGATTACGCACGATTTCGCTTACAAGGAGAAAGGAGAGCCAGTGTTTTTCCACGCAAGAAGAGCTGTCATCTGATTAAATAAACCTTAGACCTCTTAATTAATCACATGCACGTAAGGTGCTGGCAAATTTGCATACATTTACATATGATTAGAAACAATACTTCTGAAAGGCAGGCCTATTTTTGGATGAAGTCTATTTAACGTTTGGTTCTCTTTTTTTTTTTAAGGAAGAAAAGATAGAACACTTCTCAATAAGCTAGACAACTTAAATGTTGAATGCTCCTGTACAGGAAAAAAAAAACTTTTTAATTTTTTCCAATCGGCTATCCTGGGACATGCTACAGCAGCATCCAGTTGTGATCATGTATCTCCACTAAGGTAAAGGTTCCCCCGCACATGCGTGCTAGTCGTTTCCGACTCTAGGGGCCGGTGCTCATCTCCATTTCAAAGCCGAAGAGCCAGCGCTTGTCCGAGGACGTCTCCGTGGTCCTGTGGCTGGCATTGACTAGACGCCAAAGGCGCACGGAACGCTGTTACCTTCCCACCGTAGTGGTCCCTATTTTTCTACTTGCATTTGTACGTGCTTTCGAACTGCTAGGTTGGCAGAAGCTGGGACAAGTAACAGGCGCTCACTCTGTTACGCGGCACTCGGGATTCGACCCGCCAAACTGCCGACCTTCTGATCGACAAGCTCAGCGTCCTAACCCACTGAGCCACCGCGTCCCTTGTATCTCCACCAGGGGGCAGCAGAAAGTCAGGAAACATTCAAATTCGTCAGAAAAGGACAGAAGGAGCTAGCTTTTGGGGGAAATTGTTGGGAAAATTAAATGTACACCTGTCAGAGCCATACCTTTATTAGGCCAGCGCAAAAGGTCACAAAATAATGTTCAAAACGGTTAACAAGGGCAGGAAAAGCACAGCAAAAGGAGTGTCCGAATGTCTCTGGAGATGCTCAGTCTTCAAAGGGGCTTTTTCAAGAGGCAACTGGACTTTGTTTTTCTTTGAAGACGTTTCGCTTCTCACCCCAGAAGCTTCAGTCAGAGCTGAAGAAGCTTCTGGGGTGAGAAGCGAAAATGTCTTCAAGGAAAAACAAGAAAAGTCCAGTTGCCTCCTGAAAAAAAAAGCCCCTTTGAGACTTGGGAGTGTCCATTTACTTCCAAATACGTGAAAAGGAGTTACATTCAAACTAAATTATGCTAGATGCCACGATAGGTTCAGCTCAGCCTGCACAGCAGTCCTTTGAATTTTATGCTCCTCGCTTAACAACCGGTTGCCTAGCAACTCTTCCAAGTTTCAGCAGACCCTCTGAAAGGTACTTGGGACCCAATTTTGAAGTTCTGGATGCCCACCTCACCCGTTGCATTCATGGGATCGTATCTTGGGTGCTTGGCAATTGGCTCATATTTACAACCCATTGTGACTCCAATTTTCCATGTTTTTTTTTGTGTCTTGCCAGCATTTAACTTTCTAGTTTCCTAAAAACACCCATTGGATAAAATCGATCTGCTTAACCACCACCGCAAAACGGTCATAAAACCAGTCACCAGTCACATGGTGAAAAGCCTAAAAATTGCCATGGCTTACTACAGGGGCCTTCAAACTTGCCAGGGGCAGCCACTGGTGTGTAACCGGTGCAGGACTCACGCTAGGAATAAGGAATCCTTATGAGGATTCCCTGGGTGACTCTCCTAGTGCATCCTACCTTGCAAAGTTGTTGTAATGCTCTCATGTCACCCCTAATCCTTCTCTTCGTTAAGACTACTCCAGGGGTCTTCAAACTTGGCCCTTTTATGACTGGGGGACTTCAACTCCCAGAATTCTGGGAGTTGAAGTCTCCCAGTCATAAAAGGGCCATGTTTGAAGACCCCTTACTTACTATAATAACTCTGGGTTCAATTACAATCATAAAGCCCAGGACTATCCATACTGCAATTTACAACCCGGAGACGTGATAGAAGCCACCTTTGCCTTAATCTAACCTAACCTTGATCTAGTCAATTCCTTCTATTGTGTTTTTCTGCCCATCGAGTTCGATATCGTGCCTTCTTTTTTAGAGAGACCAAGCAGACGGAGAAGCACGAAGCAAACGGTTCACACCCCTCTTCCCACTCCAGAGTAACATGCCCCGATGATTAATAACCGGCAGTAGTCTTCTCTTTCCATAAATCTATCTAATCTTTTTAAAAGCTCTTTCCCCTAGAGACCCATTGCCCATAACTAGACATTCGATTTCTCCGATATTCAAGCAATGTCGAAAGTCAGGAAAAAATAGGAAGACAAAAGCAGATCTCCTGGCTGAAATCCTGCTGGCTGGACATGAAGTTTCGATGTTTCTCAGAAGTCTGGGATTCTCGCAATCTCGTCCCATCTGCCTTCCGCAGCCTATGTGGTCACCCAGCTGCCCTCACAGCCATATCTTGTTGAGAAGGGACGAGAACTGTATCCCAACAGAGGGGACGTCAACTTGGGAAAATCAGCACCCAGTAGAAAACGTGCAGATCATCACCCGGTTGCTGAAATTGATTCTTCTTTCATGGAATTGACGACAAATCCTAGGAAAGGGAGGTCAAAGATCAAGGCAATCCGTTGACCCCAAATGTTAAACTTCCACTTAAGAGGAGAATTTGCCTCCCTTCTCTTTTTCTAATGAATTCAGAACTGTGTCCTGGGGTATTTTAATGCAGATGCCCGTCTACAGTCTTGGCTATTCTGCTGGCTGTCTCGATCTACAAGCGGTCCCACCTGACTGATAAACTGATTAGGAACTTAGTGCCTCTGTCCAAAATTTCAGCTCAGCCCTGGAGGCAAACCTTTGAATCCGGTTATTAGTAGATTTCCACCCATTTTGCTCCGCTTTGCAGCTGCAAGGACTGGGCAACAAGCTAACTCCGTTCTTCCAAAAGGTGAAGTTGGCTGCCGCAAGGAAATCAATCTTAAGCAAAGGAACCCAACCAGTTGGTTGCCAAGTTGTGTGTGTGTGTGTGTGTGTCTCTCTCTCTCTCTGCCACGCTGCAAGTCTCATCTTAAGTCCTTTGTCAGTTTCTATCACACCGACAGAAGGTCTGGGGGGAATTCGCCATAGCAGTATTTTGCAATGGGGTTGCGATAGGTGTTTTCATGCTGCACGCTCTGGGGAGGGAAGACAAGAGAAGAAAGGTTTACGCCAACATCATTCCGGACCAATGGCTGTCCGATCTCTTCTTTGAAACCTCCAGTGATGGAGCACCCATGCAATGTCCCTTCCCTTACCTGTGAGGAGGTCCTGCATTTGGCCAGGCAGAGCTCAAAATGATCTTCCACAGCCATGAAGAGATTGCGGAAGGCCACCGCCGCCCGGCTTAGAAAATGCTCAAGGAGCTGTTGCTATAAAGCAAGAAGGAGAGAGGGGGGGGTGGGAGTAACAAACAGAAAGCTCACAAAAACCAGAAGCGCCCAATGGAGAAGGATTTCATTTAGCTCCTCTCCCTACGACATGACTCAGCCAACCATCTCCCAGGAAACACAGTGGTACCTCGATACTCGTCAATTGGGCGCAACGACGACTACTAAAATCAACAAGTACCAAACCAACGGTGTAACTTAACAGCTGACTCTTTGTTTTTGGCCAGAAAGGGTTGTGACTCAGGAGGCAGCAGACACTGACAAGTTCTAGCTTGCGCGTCGAGTGCTAAACAAATGACGAGTACCGGGACAAAACTTTCATGTCAAAATGCGACAGAATAGAATAGAGCTGGAAGGGACCTCGGAGGTCTTCTAGTCCAGCCCCCGCTCAAGCAGGAGAACCTATACCATCTCAGACAAGTGACTGTCCAGTCTCTTCTTAAAAATCTCCAGTAATGCAGCACCCACGATTTCTGGTGGCAAGCTATTGTCAGGAAGTTTCTCCTTAATTCCAGGTTGCTTCTCTCCTTGATCAGTTTCCAACCATTGTTTCTTCTCCTTCCCTCTAAGTGCTTTGGAGAATAATGTGACCCCCTCCTCTTCTTTGTGGCAGCCCCTCAAATACTGGAACACTGCTATCAGGTCTCCCCTATTTCTTCTTTTCTTTAGACTAGCCAAACCCAAGTCCCGCAGCTGTTCTTCGTATGTTTTGGTCTCCAGGCCTTGGATCATCTTCGTTGCTCTTCTCTGAATTTTTTCCAAACTCTCAACGTCTTTTTTGTGATATGGTGACCAAAATTGGCTGCAGTATTCCAGGTGTGGCCTCACTAGGCTTTTATAAAGCGGTTTTAAACAGGTTTTAAAGCAGTCGAGTACCGAGGTATTCACTGCCTCATGACTTGTGACCCTTTCTGGCCAAACAAAGGGCCAGATGTTAAGTTGCATGATTTGTTTGGTACCTGTTTTTAGTAGTCATAGTTATTGTGCCTCCTGCAATCAATTAACAATGGGTTATATATAAAAGGATTTATATTCTGGTTTCAAGGTGCTGATGTCCTGGCTTCCTCCATGGTCATGCCACTGAATTTTGGGCTCCCAACAACCGGGCCACATTTATAGAGCCCTGAGGTCCCATGACCATAATTTGTGATGTTTTGGCCAACTGCAACTCTTTCCTCCCTCTCCCAAGGTCATTTGCACGTGCCATTACAACCATTTACCTTGTTGGGCTGTAAGCAGCAAGACACACAGGCCTCGTAGACGCTGCAACATCCACTGGGCAGGCAGCTGTCGCAGCTGTACAACTTGACACCGGGCGCCTCCACATTGCAACACCCGTTCACCAGCAGGTCCTTCCTTTCGCAGATGTAGCCTGTCGCAGAAAAACTCCAGATGATGCTGAGCAGGAGGAGAACGGAAGGCTCTGCACCACAGCGCAAAAGCCGAAATGCTGGGCTGAACACTGATTCCATTTACCCTCGAAGCAGTTTTCACAGATTCCAAAGAAGCCAGTTATTTGAATTTT
Source organism: Vipera berus (assembly GCF_964194415.1). NCBI lineage: Eukaryota > Metazoa > Chordata > Lepidosauria > Squamata > Viperidae > Vipera > Vipera berus. The sequence continues at coordinate 9,951,341 of NC_138217.1, read as the reverse complement.
TCCACAGGCTCAGAGGCTTGGTTATTCTGAAGGACACACATTCAGTTTTGTAGCTACCAAGATTGTTGGGCGAGCAGGCACAAAAACAGCCAGGGAAGTGACTGAAGCCTGGGAAACAGGTGCCTTGTCAGTCAACAGGAGTGCTAATTTACCACCAGCTTATCCAGTACTTAGGAAGTGAGGGCTGGGCAGCACAAGCAAACAACTTAATAGCCAGCCATCCACACACCACAATCAACATCTAAAAAGCCACATACAACAGGCACTAAAATGCCACACGCAGAAACACACTCTGCTAGAGAGAAGTTCCCTAAAGATGGGCTACAGCACAAGTCCAAAAGTTTGGAAGACAAAATCGTTGGTCCCAGTGACAGACCCAGATTGGATTATCCCGGGACACGTATATTCTCTTTCATTCGTGAGAACCTTACCCAACTCATCTGTGATCAACAATTTTCCTTGGACAGAGTTCCGACATTGGTTATTTGGCTGGCTGCTGTTCCCCAAGCTAAAATGGACTTTCCAGGCAATTGGGCGGCCTTCGTCTTGATCTTGGGGGAAATTCCGATCCCGCAGGACTCTTTCTTCCTAAAGGCAAATATGAGACACATGGAACATGAAAGCAGAGGTTTGATCTTGTTGTGGGGTGGAATCAGAGTCAATTGTCTTGTGTATTGTTTTAAAATCCCTTGCCAATGCCAGATTCTTTGAGTGACACCTCTGAAGGCTACTTGAAGTAAATTCATTAAGTAGCTTATTAGTTCCTGGATGAAATGTTGGCAAATGATTACTCCTAGTTAAAAGGTAAGTTGATATTGGCCAGGACCTTGTTAATGGTATATATATTTCCCCGCTTCTAATGCAACTTTCAGCCCAGTTACCTCCAAAGCTTCTGAGGGCAGGACAAGAAGCAATGGGTGGAAGCTGATCCAACTTGGAACTAAGAACAATTAATCAATGGAATGGCTTGCCTCCGGGCGTTGTGGGTGCTCCATCACTGGAGATTTTCAAGGAAAGGTAGTTTGAAGTGGTCGCGGGCCTCCTGCTTGAGCAGGGGGTTGGAAGAGAAGACCTCCAAGGTCCCTTCCAGCCTTAGGATTCACCCAGCTGTCTTTCATCACTAAGGTGGAACTGGAACTCACAGCTTCTTGGTGACTGGCCTAAGGCCACCCTTTCACGCCTAAGGCAGAGCTAGAACTCTCCGTCTCCTGGTGAATGGACTAAAGCCACCCAGGCAGCTTGCATGGCTAAAGCAGAACTAGAACTCACTGTCTCCTGGTGACTGGACGAAAGCCACCCAGGTGGCTTGCACGGTTAAAGCAGAACTAGAACTCACCGTCTCCTGGTGATTGGACGAAAGCCACCCAGGTGGTTTACACGGCTAAAGCAGAACTAGAACTCACCGTCTCCTGGTGATTGGACTAAAGCCACCCAGACGGCTTTCAGGGCTAAAGCAGAACTAGAACTCACCGTCTCCTGGTGATTGAACTAAAGCCACCCAGGCAGCTTGCACAGCTAAAGCAGAACTAGAACTCACCATCTCCTGGTGATTGAACTAAAGCCACCTGAGCGGCTTGCACGGCTAAAGTAGAACTAGAACTCACCATCTCCTGATGATTGGACGAAAGCCACCCGGGCGGCTTGCACGGCTAAAGCAGAACTAGAACTCACCGTCTCCTGGTGATTGAACTAAAGCCACCGGGGCGGCTTGCACGGCTAAAGCAGAACTAGAACTCACCATCTCCTGATGATTGGACGAAAGCCACCCAGGCGGCTTGCACGGCTAAAGCAGAACTAGAACTCACCGTCTCCTGTTGATTGGACGAAAGCCACCCGGGCGGCTTGCACAGCTAAAGCAGAACTAGAACTCACCGTCTCCTGGTGATTGGACGAAAGCCACCCAGCTAAAGCCAAACTGGAATTCAGAGTCTCCCAGTTTCTAGCCTGGTGCTAGAAACCACTAGGCCAAAAACTCACTCTTGAGAATCCAACAGAATGTTCCCAGGATCTGTCAGGGACCCCTTTCAGCCTCCCAAAGCCCTCCGCCCGTCCGCCTGCGTTCTCCCAGCCTGGCCACCGGCCTTCCTCGCAGGGGTGTTGGGAAGAAGAAAGGAGCGCGCGTCGCAAGGGAGGGGGCGAGGCAGGCGGGCAAGCCAGCGCGACTGACCTGCTTGAAGGTGCTGTTGAGGAAGTAGATGAGCGAGAGGCCGAAGACCAGGCCCAGCACCCATCGCTTGCGCAGCAGCCTTCGCCACAGCAGCGCTACCAGCTGCACCATCGGGAGGGAGGCGCCGAGCCAGCCAGCGGGCGGAGGATCCGGCCCTTCCTTGGCCTCGCGAACCCGGCTGACAATCCGGGCTGGGAGGGAGGAAAGGACCCCCCCGCCCCATTCCCAGGGCCGTCAGCCCCTGGGAGACCCCCACCCCCACCTACCTACCTACTCCACCCCTGGCTGGAGAGACCACCAACCCCCCCAGAAGAGGAGGGAGAAAGGGTGGGCGGTGGCAGTTGCAAGCAAGAAGCCCCCCCCCCGCTCCGGAAATCCGCCTCCCCCCTTCGGCTCTTCCCGAAGCCCCCAGCCCTCGCCTAGCAAAGGGGTCGAGGCTAGCAAGGAGCGCCGGCGGCGGTGGAAACGGGAGAGAAGGAAGAAGCGCTCCGGTTCAAAGGGGAAGAGAGGAAGAGAAACTGATCCGGTTTAAGGAGGGTGCCAGAGGCCGATCCGAAGCAAGCAGGAGAAAGGAAGGAGGAGAGAAAAGAGAAAGAAAGAAAGAAAGAAAGAGAGGAGGGGGAGAAGCAATCCTGCGGTGTTCCCCTCCCTCCTGGTCGCCCCCGCGCAAGGCCAGAGAAAACCCGGGGGTGGCTTCGGGTCTACCGGAGCAGCAAAGACCCGGGGAGGGGCGGAGTCGGAAGTCACATGGTCGGCTGGAGGAGGGGGGGGAGGGGAAAGGAAAAGCTGGGGGAGGGTCAGACCGGCCGGCTCTCGGGGACCAGGTAAAGGGCTACGTGGGGACCCTCAAACACGTTTCGCAGCGCGGACCGGGGAAAGCCGCGTTGGTTTCGCCCTCTTTCGATTCCCGGGGTCGGGGTGGGGGGGTTCAAAAGGAAAATCCGGAGGAAGATCGCGGGGTGGGGGCGGGGTGGGGATAGGATGGGATGCTGGAGCGAAGCAGCGATCGTGGCCTCCCCTCACGCCCACCCCCACTCGGCCCTCAACTGGGGTCCTTCCTTTGAATCTCTTGCCTTTGAACTTCGCCGGATACCCCCAGGCCAGACTAAAAGAGGGGTACCCTGACCCAAATATTTACTAGGATACTTGCATCTGCACTCCCATGTGACCAAACGCCCCCCACCCGCATGTTGAGGGCCTGACCTGGAGTGATGGAAGCTTTGCAAGTTGCACGCCTGGAAGCTGCACACCTGGAGATACAGTTTGGCTGTCCTGGCCATCCTTGGCGATCAATTAACCCAGGGGTCTTCCAACTTGGCCCTTTTAGGACTTGTGGACTTCAACTCCCAGAATTCCTCAGCCAGCCTGGCCGAGGAATTCTGGGAGTTGAAGTCCACAAGTCCTAAAAGGGCCAAGTTGGAAGACCCCTGAATTAACCCAAGGATCACTGATCTACATTGGCTTCTGAATCTGATGGGAGCTTTGAACCCAGGCGCTGAACAGGCTTCCCAGTGGTAAAGAGAGGCAGTCTCCTGTTGTGGTTCAGGTGCTGGCCTAGAAACCGGGAGATGGTGAGTTCTAGTCCTGCTTAAGTAAGAAAACCAGCTGAGTGACTTTGGGCCAATCACCAGGAGATGGTGAGTTCTAGTCCCACCTTAGCCAAAGTCCTAAGGTGACTTTGGGCCAATCACCAGGAGACGGTGAGTTCTAGTCCTGCTTAAGTAAGAAAACCAGCTGAGTGACTTTGGGCCAATCGCCAGGAGATGGCGAGTTCTAGTCCCACCTTAGCCAGAAGCATTCATAGTTTGGGAAGTTTGATTTTTATCTCTTGATTCATGCTGTGGCCTTTGGCTGCTCTTTGTTGCAGGTGGGACTCTCCAGGCTATGTCTTTGAGGGCCCAGCCCCCTCCTTGGAAACCCATAATCCTCTCTGAAACCAGGTGTCCTTGATCTCCCACGTTGATGTGGGGCGTGTTGTGTTTCAGAGTGCTAAGAAAGATGCAGCGACGGCACAGCAGCATCACCGACGGTCTTCCACCTGAGAGGTAAGCACGCCATCATTCGTGCAGGTGAGTTATGCCCCGGAAAGCACCTGTTGCAGTAGACAAGCCAGGCATTAAAGCAGATCATCCATTACCATACCTGCTGGCTGGCTGCAGCATTCTGGGAGTTGAAGTCCACGAGTCTTAAAATTGTCAAGTTTGGAGGCCCCTGGATTAAGCTACATCACATGTTAACCTTACAATAATACACCAAGGGCTGTCGTTTAAAATATTAAGAACATAGATTGTTTTAATAACAGAATTGGGAGGGACCTTGGAGGTCTTCTAGTCCAACCCCTTGCTCAAGCAGGAGACCCTATACCAGGAGTCCCCAACCCCCGGTCCGTGGACCGGTACCAGGCCACGGCATGCCAGCAACCAATCCGCACAAACAAGCAAAGCCCCATCCGCAGGATGCAGGCAGCACACAAAACCACGGGAAAACTGCTCTCCATGGAACTGATCCCCGGTGCCCCAAAAATTGGGGACCTCTGCCCTATCCCATTTCAGACTAATGGTTGTCCAGTCTCTTCTTAAAAACCTCCAGCGATGGAGCACCCACAATATCTGAAGGCAAAGCTGTTCCACTGGATAATTGTCCTCACTGTCAGGAAATTCCTCCTGAATTCCAGGTTGCTTCTCTCCTTGATTAGTTTCCATCCGTTGCTTCTTGTCTTCCCTTCCAATGCTTTGGAGAAAGGGTTATATTAATAACTGTCTGCTTGTCTGAATGCACCACTCTCAGGAATCTGTTGGCCTCCCACCAGTTTCTCCAATCGCCCTGAGCATGTTTCCGGATGAGCGCGTGGAGACCACCTCATGTGTGGGTTAAACCGAACGGGACTCTTAAAAGCACCCTCTCGTTAACTTGGGACCTCAAGAGCCACTTCTACAAAACCTTGTTGCTTTCTTGATTCAGGTTAGAAGCATCTTCAAATAACAGGCGTGTAGCATTCAACACCAAGCAGATAAAATAATTAAAAAAGAAAAAGAGGTCCTAGAAACACAGCACACGTAAACAGCAGGCGAAATAAATAGGATTAAAAGCAAACCACCTTCGCCCAGTATCGGGCCATTTTGACTGGACCTTTGCTTATTTATTTATGTATTTAATTTAATTTGTATACCGCCCTTCTCCCGAAGGACTCAGGGCGGTGAACAGGGCAATAAATACCAAAAATACAAAAATTAAAAACAGATTAAACCATAGTGCCCAAATACAATAAATAAATTACTTAAAAACAATAATTAAAACCCCAAACCCATCAGGCCAGGCCGGCTTGTTCAAACAAATAGGTTTTTAGATCACGTCGGAAGGAGCTTATCTTCTTTGTTGAAAAGCCTCGTTACGTATAGATGGCAACCTAGCTATAAAAATCTCGGCTTAGAAAGAGGTGCCCGGGGAGGGTTTGGCATGGTTTGAGAGATCTAGAGAGGAGGGCTTGGAGCGGCGGAAAGCTTTGGGGAGAAGGCGAGAGTGGGGCCAATTCCCTTCATGCAACCAGCAGCTCTAAATTTAGAAAGCTCCCGAGGCTTGGCAATCCGGAGAGATTTCGCAACATTGCCGAACGTTGGTAAAGTCCCTTTTCAACTCTCTTTTACTGTAGGACATTTCTGTCCACTGAATGTTTCTTTTCCATTAAGTGGATGGCTTTGCACAGGGAGCCCTTGATTTACAAGGACTTCTTTATGACAGCCTGTCAAATATTGGAACACAAACAGTAAGGAAGGGAAAGGAAAGGAAAGGAAAGGAAAGGAAAGGAAAGGAAAGGAAAGGAAGATAAAAGAAGGGAAGGGAAAGGAAAGGAAAGGAAAAGATAGAAAAGGAAGGAAAGGGAAGGAAAGGAAAGGAAGATAAAAGAAGGGAAGGGAAGGGAAAGAAAAGATAGGAAAGGAAAGGAAAGGAGAGGAGAGGAAAGGAAAGGAAAGAAGGAAAGGAAAAGAAAAGAAAGGAAAGGAGAGGAGAGGAGAGGAAAGGAAAGGAAAGGAAGATAAAAGAAGGGAAGGGAAGGAAAAGAAAGGAAGATAAAAGAAGGGAAGGGAAGGAAAAGAAAAGATAGGAAAGGAAAGGAGAGGAGAGGAAAGGAAAAGAAAAGATAGGAAAGGAAAGGAGAGGAGAGGAAAGGAAAGGAAAGGAAAGGAAAAGATAGAAAAGGAAGGGAAGGGAAGGAAAGGAGAAAAGAAAAGAGAAGGAAAAGAAAGAAGGAAAGGAAGAGAAAGGAAAGGAGGAAAGAAGGAAAGAAAGAAACAGAAAAAGAGAAAGGAAGGAAAGGAAAAAAAGAAAAGGAAGGAAAGAGAAAGAAAGGAAGGAAAGAAAGAAAGAAAGAAAAAGAAAAAAAAACTGTCAGGAAATTCCTCCTTAGTTCCAGGTTGCTTCTCTCCTTGGTTAGTTTCCATCCATTGCTTCTTTTCCTGCCTTCGGGCGCTTTGGAGAATAGCTTGACTCCCTCTTCTTTGGGGCAGCCCCTGAGATACTGGAAGGCTGCTATCGTGTCCTCCCTCGTCCTTCTTTTCATTAGACTAGATGAAAAGGCGAGGAAACTGCAAAGGAAGACAAACATTAATATCCCCAATGATACATTCTGGGTTTTGTTTAGGTGAAGAGATACTGTGTTTCGGTATCGTTTTGGCAAGACTGTTTTCTCACTTAATTTGGTTTGGGAGCTTTTTGGATTTGCATCCCGGGACGGAATAAAGTATAAAGCACAGTGTTGTTGTTGTTGTATTTCCAAATTTGGCAACTTTTCAGATGTGTAGACTTCAACTCCCAGAATTCCCCAGCCAGACACTGCGCTTTGTAAATCATACTATACGGCTTCTAGAACTGTTTGTGTGTCTCTCGGTCATTCCAAGCTGTGATGAAAAAAAAAAGTGAAATATTTATTTTCTTTTTACCCTACTGCAACGTTGTGACTCTTGGCTATTACAAAGCTGTAGTTGAAAAACTAGAATAGAATAGAATAGAACAGAACAGAACAGAACAGAACAGAACAGAACAGAACAGAATAGAATAGAATAGAATAACAGAATGGAATAGAATAGAAAATAGAATAGAATAGAATAGAATAGAATAGAATAGAATAGAATAGAATAGAATAGAATAGAATAGAATAACAACTTTATTGTCACTTTAAATGTACGTTAATCAGCGTACATTAAAATGAGATTTCATTGCATTCGTCTCTCAAAGGGTAACCCCCTCCAATATACACTGCATAAACATGACCAAAATAATAATAATGAATAGATTGTTTAAATAACTGTCTATTTGTCTGGATGCACCACTCTCCAGAATCTCCCATCGGTTTCTCCCAACCAACCTGGACTTATTTCTGAAGGGCAACCGAAAGTTATAGATGTGAGGACTACCTGCGCTGTTTCTCCTCCCCACTCACCCCCCACCCCACCCCACCCCCCATGCCTTCCAGAAGCCGGAGCCAAGCCATCCCCTCGGAGGCCAGCGTGGACCAAGGGGGAGTTTTCGAAAGCCTGAAGACGGAAGCCCCCTCCTCTCCGCAGCTCTTCTCGGGGCTGGGGGGAATCCCAGCGGGCAGCATCTCGGCCACCCCTTTCCAGTCGAGTTTGCTCCTTGGGTCCTCAGCCGGAGGGGGCGAGGTCTTCATCCAGATGCCTGCCCCCCGGGAGGAGGGGCCAAGCCGGACAGAGGCGGGGCTCTATCACTATCGGCCAGCCCATCATTACCATCACAGCCACCAGAGAGGGCCCTCCCTGCTCCATATGAGTGGCACTGACCGCCACGGCCATGCGGAAGAGACCCACGATGACCAGCCTGGCACCCCGGCCCCGGCTCTCCCCGAGTTGAAGGTGGTCATCTCCTGGCTGCAAGACGGCTTGCCCTTCATCGTGATCCTGCTGGCTAAACTTTGTTTCCAGCACAAACTGGGTAAGGGGCTTGACGGAAGGAGAGAATGGCGGCTCTTCCCAGAAGCGGTTTGCACGCATTTGGCTATATTTCACCCCTCCCCCTCTTCTTCTTCTTTTTATTTTATTTATTTATTTATTTATTTATTTATTTATTTATTTATTTATTTATTTATTTTAATTCCATTTATATCCCGCCCTTCTCCGAAGACTCAGGGCGGCTTACAAGCTTAGCATTAGCCTTCATTCTATGTATATGCCTGCTTATTAGGGCTTTCACACACACCCCCAAGCGGCATTATTACAAAGTCAGCTTATTGCCCCCAACAATCTGGGTCCTCATTTTACCTACCTCGGAAGGATGGAAGGCTGAGTCAACCTTGAGCCTGGTGGGACTCGAACCTGCACTAATTGCAGGCAGCTGGTGTTACTTAAGGAGGCATTCGCCCACTGCTCCACCAAGGCATTGATTATTAGTATTTATGTGCATTTATGGGCTGCCCAAGTTTGCCTTACTGAATAAAAGTACTTGGTTAACCAGCTAGGTGCAGGGGTTCCCAACTGGGGGGGGTGCGAGACGATATTCCAGGGGGCGCAAAAACTTGGCTTTAGAAATTTCAAAATTATGCTGTGCGTGCATAATTCAGTGCCGTTATTTCAGGCTTTTGTAAGGGGTGCGAGAATATTATGAGAAGCGTTCTAGGGGTGCGGGGTATAGAAAAGGTTGGGAACTGCTGAACTAGAGAGATCAGCATCTTCTTGCCCCGGTTATAGCAGTCTTCCACTATCCGAAGGGTTGCCCCAAAGAAGTAGTAGTCAAGCTGTTCTCCAAAGCACCTGAGGGCAGGAACAAGAAGCAACGGATGGAAACTAATCAAGGGGAGAAGCAACCTGGAATTAAGGAGAAATTTCCTGAGAGTGAGAAGAATTAGTCGGTGGAACGACTTGCCACCAGAAGAAGTGGATGCTCCATTGTTGGAGGTCTTTAAGAAAAGACCGGGGAGGGTTGGGCATTTTGTCTGAATTAGTATAGGGTCTTCTACTTGAATAGGGAATTGGACTAGAAGACCTCCAAAGTCCCTCCCGATTCTGTAATTATTTTTTTCCTGCTATTCGGTTCTCATGTGTCTTCGAACCTGGATGACGAAGGCGAGGCAAAATTCCATCCTGGTGCATGGGAACCGAAGGATCCTGTCTGGGAACGCAGAATGAAACGGCTGTTAAGGCCATGAACGTCAGACTGAGCGCTCTCTCTGTTTCCCCTTACAGGGATTGCCCTCTGCCTGGGCATGGCCAGCACATTTGCATATGCAAATTCAGCCCTTCGAGAACAAGTCTCTTTAAAGGTGGGTGCGGGCCGCGATTCGGGAAGTAAGAGGCCGAAACGGGCCTCTCGCAAGACACATGGCATAATTTTGCTCCACCTGTCATGGAAAGACCTTGCCAAACGGGGAAGTTGTGCCGCTGGAGGGAGAGTGAGATAAGAGACGGCGTAGCCCACAGCTGTATAATGGCTGGAGAAACAGGCTCAGGAAGGACCCTCCCTAGTTAATCAAGCTGTAAAGGAGACAGGGGAGATTCTACTTGCAAGATTCACACACACACACACACACACACACACACACACACACACACGTGAGAATGACCGTGAGAGTCAGAAGGACAAGGGATGTTGCCTCGGGGATGGTCAGATAAGAGATGGCATAGCCCACAGCTGCATAATGGGTGGAGGAAGACACTCAGAAGAGACCCACCCTACTTTCTCAGGCTGTAAAGGAGATAGAGGAGATCATACTTGCAAGATTCACATTCTCTCTCTCTCTCTCTCTCTCTCTCTCTCTCTCTCTCTCTCTCTCTCTCTCTCTCACACACACACACACACACACACACACACACACACACACACACAGAAATATGTTGGTTGCTCTCACAGCTACCGAGTTTAGCTGAAATGTTAGAAGTTGGAGAGTCGCATATTGTGGTTTTTCTTTCCTTCTAGGAAAAGAGGTCCATTTTCGTGGTTTTCTGGATCTTGGTCTTCCTTGCAGGAAACACCCTGTATTTGCTCTACACCTTCAACTCCCAACAGCTCTATAACAGGTGAGTCAACAGCTTCCTCCTCTTCTGACAAAAAGGGACTGTTCTCTTCATCTAATGCCAACGTCCTGTCCTATTAATTATCCTATCCTATCCTATCTAGCCTATCCGATTAATTGCCCTGCCCTGCCCTCCTTTGTCCTCCCCTCCCTATCCTATCCTATCCTATCCTATCCTATCCTATCCTATCCTATCCTATCCATTATCCTATCCATTATCCTAACCATACCCAAGCACTCCGAGTTTCTTGGTGATGTCCATTTTGCTCTCTGAGTTCATGGTGACCTAACCCTATCCCTAAGTTGAATTTTCCTCCAATGGGATTTTCCCATGTATTTTTACAAGGAGACATAGATAGGGCAGCCTAGAAAAGTAAGTGCTCTCTTAACCATACCCAAGCACTCTGAATTTGTTGGCGATGTCCATTTTGCTCTATGTGTTCTGTTCCAGCCTACAACCGGCCCTGCAGAAATGTCAGGGACAACCCCTTTCTTATATTCAAGAGGCTTGAATTAAGCCATCCAAATTTATTTACAAAAACTAAATGAAACAGTTCAAAACAGTAAAACAAATACAGACCAAGACTATATCAGAAGCTCTGCAAACGGTTGCCTTCAGCAACCAGCACCTCCCACACATTTTAAACAACAGTCTCAGGGCGTGGCTTCTCTTTGCCTCCTCCCAAGGTGCCTCATTGCTTTCCTTTGTTCACTTCTGCTTGTCTGCCTCCTGCTTCGAGCGTCCTTGAACAAAGCCAGCTGAGGATCGTCTTCGTCTAATCTTTCAGGCTCACACAGCTGGGTCTGAGGAGGAACAAGACGGGAGGGGCCTGGCTGAGAGCTCTGTGATGCATCTGCAACCAAAGGCTCTCCAAACCCCTCCTCCTCCTCAGAATTGTCCGATTCAGCTGCTGAAACCACAGGCTGACGCTGAATCACAACACTATGAGTTCATGGTGACCTAACCCTAACCCTAAGTGGAATTTTCCTCCAATGGGATTTTCCCATGTATTTTACCAGGAGACATAGATAGGACAGCCTAGAAAAGTAAGTGCCCTCCTAACCATACCGAAGCACTCTGAGTTTGTTGGCAATGTCCATTTTGCTGTATGAGGTCATGGTGACCTAATCCTATCCTACCCATTATCCAGTTCTATCAATTATCACATCCTATTAATTATCCTATTCGATCCATTACCCTATCTATCTGCCAGGATAATACTTAATCCCAAACTATATTTATGGGTGCAGATTTTTAATCCATCGGATTATAAGAATTTCCCCAAAAAAGCAGTAAAATAAAAGAGACGAGCTTCCAATTGAAATCTGAATTGCTACAAAGGAATAAAGTCGGTTTCATATCTCCTTGCCCTCTGTTCTGTTCCTCTTTTTGTAATCTCATAGATCTAATTGTGTTTTGAGTTTTCCTTCATTTACTGTCATCTAATGTGGATTTCATTTTTTTTTTAAACTAGCTCATTCATTTTGGCTTATTTGGTTTTGTTTTTTAGGATTTAATTTTACCTGTAGTGCTGTGCCATATTGTGAGTACTTTGGTTTTGGTTCTCCCTTCCCTCTGTTTTTTTATTTTATTTTATTTTATTTTATCACATCTCATATGAAATTGTGCCGCAACCAAATTTGAAATGTAGTTTGAAGTCTGCAGAAGATGTCAGTCGTTGCCCTTGAAAGTGACACAAATGGACTTTTGTGTTTCTTGAGAATTTTTTTTTTTTTTGAATGCTCGTGTTCCAGGTCCTTCCATGATTATGTTAACTTAATTTCAGATTTTGTCCTTGTTTGCCTTTTATTCAGAATTGCCTCGCTGGAAAGATTTATTGCAATATTCAAGCGGGGATTATTTCTGTTGCAACGTTTGAAAATATGATTTGATTTAGGAACACGGACACATTTATCTTTGTTTTACCGGCGTACTTAAGCTTACTTGTAGCTTCACCGTTGAGTTCACCTTGCTGTTTTCCAGCCTCATTTTCCTGAAGCCCAATCTGGAGAGGTTGGATTTCTTTGACCTGATGTGGATGGTGGGCATCACAGATTTTGTCCTGAAGTATCTCACCATCGCTCTGAAGTGCCTGGTGGTGGCCCTGCCCAAAATCATCCTTGCGATGAAATCAAAGGTAGTAGCGCTGTGATCTTTCTCTGCTGGGAGTGGGGCTCTGTTCTTGTGAAATATTGTCTTAAAATGGGGAGGTTTTTTTTTTTAGGCTTCCAGAACGATCCAGGAGTTACTTAAAAATCCAGGAGTTACTTAAAAATCACAGGGATGGCTTAACCACCTGGCAGAAAAGGTCAGGGGTGACTCACTCAAGAACAACCTTGCAAAAGTTCCGGTACACATTGTAGTCGTAAAGTGAGGACTTCCTGGGTTATGCCTTGGTTTAGGTCTGGGTGTGTGGACCTCCCGCGTCTGCTAAAAAAAAGCAACGGCTCTCTCATCCTGTCCTTTCCCACAAATACAGGAAGTCCTCAAGTTACGACCACAGTGCAGCCCAACGTTTATGTTGCTAAGTGAGGCATTTGTTAAGTTGAGTTTGGCCCCGTTTTTTTTTCTGTTAAGCGAGACAATTGTTAAAGTGAGTTTGGCCCTGTTTTACGATCTTCCTTGCCGCTGTCATTCAGGGAATCGCTGCAGTTGTGGTGCGAGTAACACGGTCGTTAAGTGTGAAAAATGGTCATAACTCACCTTATCAGTGCCGTCGTCACTTTGAACGGTCACTAAGCCAGCTGTTGTAAGTCAAGGACCACCTGTCTTGCTGCGGGATCTAAGGCTTCATCAATCTACCCTTTTCTTAATAACTCAGCCCTCAAACAATTTCTTATCCGTCTTGCTTGCTAGTAACTGTTTGGCCAAACAACAGTTGTGTTTTCGTGGACAAAAATGAGAGCGCTTGAAGTCCAAATCCCTTAATTCTCCTCCTGAGACCACCCAGGACCCTCACCCAAGTCTTCCCAGTTTCTTTCCATTTTTCTGCTCTCCCATCTCCGCCAGTGAACTTTGGCGATGAAGATAAATGGGGCTTCAATGAAAAATACTCAGTTTAATTACTCTGCCAGGGCTGAAATCTCCATGATGGAGGTGTCGCCTGGAATGGTTCGCCCCTGTTCTCCAGAGTGCTCAGAAGGACTTTTAATTTCTCTCTGGCAGGGCTCCAAGGATATTTCTCCCCTGATGATGATGATGATGATGATGATGATGGTGGTGGTGATTTTATTTGAGGAGATTAATGGGCTGGGGCACCAGATAATCCAGTGAAGGAGAGGGGAAAGGAAAGCGAGCCGATAAGCCATCATCGGTCCAAGACAAATGGCAAAGCTGGAAGAGGTTCACAGCCCTTGCTTGCTTGTCTACGAGCTGTCCCAGGTTCTCATTAATCCTTGTCCAGCAGAAGAAAGAGCTTGCATCTGTATTTCCAACCACATCAGGGGGGCTGGCGAGATTGCATCTGTCGAGGGTCCCCTAATAGCTCACAGCACAGATGCTTCTTCAGAATGGCATCTTCTGATTTGGGACGCCGGTCGCTCTTGAGTTGCAATTGTTTGGCCTTGTTTCATGTTGGGCACGTCCCTCTATCTTTGTGCGTGTGTGGTCTTTGCAAAGTTTGGTGGATGGGGCTTAGCCCTGTGGACTGCGCAAAGAGCTTCTCGCAAGTTGTGCGTAGCGTCCAAACAAACTTAAAACTCAGCGTAATTCTGCCGGCGCGTCCGTTAACCCAGCATATTGGTCAATGATCAGAGAACTGTGGCAAAAAGCCGTTCTTTGATGTGGTTGGCAGCTGGAATTGGGGCATCTTCTGCCACCCAACATGGACGTTCAGCCACAAAGGGTAGACAAAGAGTAATAATCGGACATTTATTTGTATCCCACCTTTATTATTTTTGCAAATAACTCAAGGCAGGGGAACCTATCCAACACACCTTCCTATTTCTCTCCTATTTTCTTCACAACGATGTCCCTGTGAGGTGGGTTGGGCTGATTTCATGTCTTAGCAACTGTCTTGTACAGTGACCGTTGGCAGCTGTGACGCAGATGAATGAATGAACTTGATTTTTATCCCTCCTTTCTTATTGTTTATAAATAACTCAGTAGCAAACGTACCTCATATTTGTTCCTCTTCCTATTTTCCCCACAACAAGAATCTCTGTGAGGTGACTTGGGCTGCGAGAGACTGATCCAAGGTCACTCAGCCGGTGTTCATGCCTAAGGCAGGACTAGAACCGGTTGGGTTTCCTTTCTAAGGCTGGACTAGAGCTCACCGTCTCCTGGTGACTGGCCCAAAGTCACCCAGCCAGCGTTCATGCCTAAGGCAGGACTAGAACTCACCGTCTCCTGGTGACTGGCCCAAAGTCACCCGGTTGGGTTTCCTATCTAAGGCAGGACTAGAACTCACCGCCTCCTGGTGACTGGCCCAAAGTCACCCAGCCGGCGTTCATGCCTAAGGCAGGACTAGAACTCACCGTCTCCTGGTGACTGGCCCAAAGTCACCCGGTTGGGTTTCCTATCTAAGGCTGGACTAGAACTTACCGTCTCCTGGTGACTGGCCCAAAGTCAACTCACCCAGCCGGCGTTCATGCCTAAGGCAGGACTAGAACTCGCCGTCTCCTGGTTCCTAGGCTAGCCCCGAAACCACCCTAGCAAACTTGCTCTGGAGGAGTCTTTGAAGTTTTCTCGACTGAGGAAGGTGCGAGAACCCCATAACTCTCCACGAGAAATGTGTCAAAGCATTTTTTTTCCTCTGTTTTTTTTTTGTCTTTTCTTTTTTTAAGACAAAATTGAATGCGCCTGTTTGGAAAGCAAACCCGTAAGTTATTGTCAGCCTGGCAGTAGCAGGACGTTGCTGCTGTATGTTTCGTGAATATTTAGCAAAATGATTCAGGAACCGGGCAAGTGAGAAATCCAGGCATCTGGCAGTTCCTAAATTCCCACTACTAAGAGTATGCCTTTCCTTTCCCCCACCCCTCACCCCCCACCCCACTCCCCTTCCTCCTTCTTGCTTCACACCCCTCAAGCTGTCACTTCTTAGCCGAGCAAATGAAATTCTGTCATTTGCCTGGTGGAGAACAATAGGTCCCTGCGGCAGCCACATGGCTCGGGCCGTTTTAATTTACTTTAATTCATTTTCAATGGGAGCAAAAAACGGCAACGGCGCGTTGTTTGTTTTTAATCGGGGGGGGCGTTCAACTTTGGAGAGGGGGGCCCGTCGTATTCCTCCCGAGGAACAGAAGGACGCACCTGCTCTGTGCCACTTCGTCACAACTTTCCTGGATGCTCTTCAGCTTCCCGGTTTAGAACGAAGGGGGGAAAAAAAAAAACCTCATCGCCCTAAGTCTGCATTTCTAAGAGGCACACAAGAGAACATTTGGCAGGGCCCTGAGTAACATGGTGAATATGGGGAGGGTTGGTTTTTGGGTTGTTGTTGTGTGTTGTTTTTTTTTTTTGTGATGGATCGGCTGGTCTCCATCGGGTGTGTTCCAAAGGAGCGGCTGCCTTTTTTTTAAATGGGCTAAAAAAACCGCTTTGTCTAAGTTTGGGGGAAGTTTGCACATTACGCAAAGCCAGCTCCGTCCTTTAGTCAAGGTTTGATGAATCAAAGGAGACCACTTGCTAGAGAGAGAGAGAGAGAGAGAGAGAGAGAGAGAGAGAGAGAGAGAGAGAGAGGATAATTTTTTATTTTACTTTTATTTTAATTCCATTTATATCCCGCCCTTCTCCGAAGACTCAGGGCGGCTTACAAGCTTAGCAACAGCCTTCATTCTATGTATATGCCTGCTTATTAGGGCTTTCACACACACACCCCAAGCGGCATTATTACAAAGTCAGCTTAATTGCCCCCAACAATCTGGGTCCTCATTTTACCTACCTCGGAAGGATGGAAGGCTGAGTCAACCTTGAGCCTGGTGGGACTCGAACCTGCACTCATTGCAGGCAGCTGGTGTTACTTAAGGAGGCATTAGCCCACTGCTCCACCAAGGCTAATATAGGTAGTCCTCAGCTTATGACAGCAATTGAACCCCAAAATTTCCGTCACTAAGTGAGACATTAGTTAAGTGAGTTTTGCCCCATTTCACAACTTCTCTTGCCACAGTCACTAAGCGAATCGCTGCAGTTGTTTAGTTAGGAACCCAGTTGTTGAACCTGGCTTCCCACATGGACTTTGCTGGTCAGAAGGTCGCAAAAAGGAGGATCACGTGACCACCACCACCACCACCCCCGGGACACTGCGACCGTCGTAAATATGAGTCAATTGCCAAGCGGCCGAATTTTGATCAGGTGACCACTGCTGCAGTATGAAAAAAAGGGTCCTAAGTCCCCTTTTTCCAGTGCCATTTTAACTTCGAACCCTCACTAAATGTTGCAAATCAAACTACCTGTAGTTTTTTTTTGTTTTGTTTTGTTTTGTTGTTGTTGTTGTTGTTTTACTCAACGTTATTAAGAGGCATAAAGAGGCATCAGCTACAGCTCACTTCGTCGGGTACACAGAGTGGCCAAACTGACATAGTTTCAACCACGTACGTTTAGCCAGCTTGTTGCATCTTTTCTTCCCTGGGGGAAGAGGAAAAAACCTCATTCCCCCCCCCCCATCTGCCTTTAACTTCAAGGTTGCTCCAAACCCTCCACATTAAATCTGCTAAGTGGCCTCGCCCTGGGACTCCTCTTGGTTGCCACTGCAGATATGTGGCGCTATGTCCCCCCCCCCGGGGTCTGACGGCTCGGCTCGGCTTTGGAGCAGGCATGCTGGCGTGACTTCACTCCGCGTTCCCCCAGGATATGAGATCATGAGAATGCCGAAGTTCTCTCTGGGCTTCAGTGCGTTCAGCGGACAAGAACAGCCTCCGAGTGATCTCATCCGGGCCGGGGGGGGGGGAACAAATAGGAGAAACTGGCAGGGCCTGTCGCTGCTCTTCTCCTGGCCCCTAAGGGGCGCTCTCTCATCTTCCCCCTCCCAGTTCCTACTGGTTTCTTGCTGGACTGGAGGTTGCTCGAAACAGCTTTCTCCAGGATCCCGACCTTTGTCGAACCGAGGCTGAGAAGGTGCACGGGTTGCGGGCCAAGGGGAATATCGAGATGATGCCGTGCCCTCGTTTTTAAGGAGAGTCACAGCAGTTGTTATGTTAGCAGCAGGGTTGTTAAGTCAATCTGACTCCCCCCCCTTGACTTCAATTGTCAGAAGGTTGCCAAAGGGGATGGCGTCACACATACACACACACAAACACACTCACACACACACCCGGGGACACTGCGACGGTCATAAATACGAGCCGGAGGCTGAGCGCCTGAATTTTAATCCCACGAGCACGAGGATGCTGCAGTGGTCATAAGCGCAAGGCGATTTGTAAGTCGCTTTCCCCTGTGCCGTTGTAACTGTGAAGGGTCACTAAAGGAACAGTTGTCAAGGCAAGGACCCCTGTACTATGAAAAGCCCCCCCACCCACCCCCACCGATTGCTCTGCTTGGGTAGCCAGGAAAGAGGGCGAGGGAGGCAAAGTTGCTCTAAGCAGGAGAGGCGAAAGGGCAGCAATTCCCCAGAAAGGAAGATATGACGACTTTATTTTCAAATTGTCCTTCCTTTCCCAAAGGGGCCGCCGAGCAGAAGGTAAACACCGATCAAAATTGCTTTGCAGCTCCCCGGAGAGAAGGCTTGAGTTCAGCCAAGCAGCCTCTGTGTTGGAACAGTTAGACAGTCCTGAATTGCCTCTAGTGGCATCTTGAGTTTTGGAGGGTCCCTTTCGAGCCAAACAAAACAACAACGGGGGAAGCAAAACGAGGAGACACGCTCGCTTTCCTTAAAAAAACAAAACAAACACGCAACCAACACATCTCGGCCTGCTTCTGGATGATGGAAGCTCTTCAGACGTTATTGTGGGTGACTTTGAAAGCAGCCTTGCACACCGAAGCTGACTGCCTGTCTGTTTAGAAAAGAGGGACTTTCGTTGTACGGAGAAACATTAAACCGGGGGGGGGGTGTCCAACCTTGGCCACTTTAAGGCTGGTGGACTTCAACTCCCAGAATTCCCCCGCCAGCATTTCCTCAGCCTTTACCTATATTATGAGGTATTTAAGGGCTCCTCCAAATAAGACCTACTTTGTTCCTTGGGCCGGATTCTCTTGCCAAAGGGAGCAGAAGTTTTTTGTTTTTTTTAAATCCCATTTATATCCCGCCCTTCGAAGACTCAGGGCGGCTTACAATCTAAGAAGCACAAATCAATGTGCTTAGCATTTGATGCCTCTTCTCCTACTCCTGTTTTCTCCTTCTCTCTCTTGCAGGGGAAGTTCTACCTGGTCATTGAAGAAATAAGCCAGTTGTTCCGTTCCCTGGTCCCAATCCAGCTGTGGTATAAGTACATCATGGGGGATGATCCATCCAGCAGCTATTTCCTGGGGGGAAGTCTTATCATCATGTACAGCCTCTGCAAAGTGAGTGGTCACTCTGAATGTCTATGGAGATCCTCCGTCATCCCAGGTTGCCCCAAAGGTGCTCCTTCAAAAGGCAACTGGACTTTGTTTTTCCTTGAAGACGTTTCGCTTCTCATCCAAGAAGCTTCTTCAGTTCTGGCTGACCCTAAGCCTGGGTTCTTTAGTCAGAACTGAAGAAGCTTCTTGGGTGAGAAGAGAAACATCTTCAAGGAAAAACAAAGTCCAGTTGCCTGCTGAAAAAGCACCTTTGGTTGCTCTGAAGTTGTGCTGCAATACTTTCCCCCAAAACTTGTCCCCCTCTTAAGCAGCCATACTTGTTGCTCTTCAGTCATTAGACTCCAACAACACGACAATATTTTTCTTAACCCAAAGATCAAAACAAAAGTTTCGGAGATGGGACATAACTTGTGCTTCTTCAAAAGAGAACGGGCAGGCCAGAGTCTTAACTTTTGAAGGAAGGGCCCAAAGATGACGTTTTCTGGGTGTCAACCACACTTTTAAAAATGACCACTGGGACCAGGGGTTTTGTCTTCCAAGCTTTTGGATTCGTGTTGGAGCCCATCTCTCTAGCAGGGTGTGTGCCGTTCTGTGTGCGGTATTTATACTGCCCGTCGTAAGTGGCTAAATCTACTGAATCCCCTGCACGGATTGCCCCTGTGACTATGTAGGACAGATGGGGAGGAAGTTACCCACCAGATTGCAAGAACACAAGTGAGAGGTCAGACAAGGAGACTCAAACTCATGGAATAAAGGACATACATTCAGTTTTGAAGCTACTAAGATTGTCGGACGAGCAGGTACAAAAACAGCCAGGGAAGGGATTGAAGCCTGGGAAACAGGCCCCCCTCATCAGTCA
Source organism: Vipera berus (assembly GCF_964194415.1). Classification (NCBI taxonomy): domain Eukaryota; kingdom Metazoa; phylum Chordata; class Lepidosauria; order Squamata; family Viperidae; genus Vipera; species Vipera berus. The sequence goes on along the minus strand of NC_138217.1, from coordinate 9,931,864 downwards.
ATGGGAGGGCTGATTTACCACCAGCCTATCAAATACTTAGAAGGCGAGGGCTGGGCAGCACAAGCAAATGACGACTCAAAAGCCAGCCATCAACACACCCCAATCAACATCTGAAAAGCCACTTAGGGCAGGCAGTATAAATACCGCACACAGAACAGCACATACTCGGCCAGAGAGAAGTTCCCTGGGCTCCAGCCACGAGTCCAAAAGCTGAGAAGTCAAAAGTTGGTCCCGGTGACCAACTCAGCTTGGATCCGTGATAAGCTTTGCCTGCTGATTCTTGTAAATCAGGCAGCAAAATTATTTCTCGGAAGTCATTTAAATATTCATTTTACTCGAACCAACCTAAAGAAGCTGGTGGGATTTAGCTGAGCCTGGCTGGCATCAGGATGACTTGCCACTTTCACTTAGCAAGGTTGTGATAACAACTCTGGCCATCCCATTAAGCGATCCATTCTTTATGCCAAGCTGTTTTGGAAAAAGAAGCAATTTCCTCCCCCCCCCCTCATTTTTAGTTAAAATCATTTGTTGGCAATCACTCTTCAATCAACATTGAGCCTGTTTTGGTGCCAACCTAGGCACGAAACAGAGAAACATGGGTAGTAATAATAATATGTCATTGTGTATAACTTCTGTGGAGTCCACCCCAAGCAACAAGAGAGATTCAGGGTCCCTGAAAGACTTCCAAATTTATTCTCCGGAAGAAATTGACATGAATACGCTTGCACTGATCAGCTGGCTTGGGAAAGCTTGTACAGTCATAAATGTGTTGAAGCCTTTAAGATGCCACATAGTTCTTGGCTGTTTGGTTAGTCGTCTGTGAATCTTTAATACGTATAATTGTCTTCCTGTAAATGCAAAAAGAAAGAAAGAAAGAGAGAAAGAAAAAAAGAAAGAAAGAGAGAGAGAGAGAGAGAGAGAGAGAGAGAGAGAGAGAGAGAGAGAGAGAGAGAGAGAGAGAGAGAGAGAGAGAGAAGGGCTAGAGGCATTTTTAGCAATTCCAGATCTTCCTCCTTGCTGGATTGGATTCAGTTTCTTTTGAGTCAGGCACTGGAGGAAAAGGAGGGGCAAAACCTGGAGGTGGAGTCAAGAGGGGCATCAGCCTAGAATCCCTACGTAGCCACAAGTGAACTAAATCCAACCTCCCTTGAACTCTATTGATCCTTAACTAACTCCTAGCAGGCTGCCAGCCGTTAGTTGGGAAGATCCTGTGCATAGGCATGAGCAACACTCAATCGGTTTGATTGGACCTTCATACGTGAACCTGGTCTTTCACACGCGACTGGCACAGATTGACCACTGAACATGGCTTAATTATGTGACGTGAGGGCAAAAGGGTCACAACGAGAAGGTTCCCCCCTTCCTATGAAAAGGACCAGAGAGGAAGGTGGGGGATCCTCTCTCCCAACAGCCACTGCCTTTCAACTCAGGTAATAAGGAATGAAAATAGATTTTCAGGGCCCCAGCTGCCCTTGATAGCACCCGCGCAACTGATAGCAAAGGGGGCCAGTTTTGACGGTGCAATTTAAAATTGATTTTGGAAGTAGCAAGGAGCCATCTCCCACTTGGAGGCCTTCTGCTCTCTTCCCCATTCTTAGAAGCCCATGAAATGGGACCCACCCACCCCCAATCAGCCACACCCCTTCTGTTGACTTCACCTGTTTATGGACGACTTTATGTGGTCCTCCAGATCAGGGGTCCCCAAACCCCAGTCTGTGGACCGGTACCGGGCCACGGCATGCCAGCAACCGGTCTGCACAAACAAGGAAAGTCCCATGCAGGCAGCACACAAAACCACTCACTCTCCGGTCTGTGGAAAAAACCTCTCTCCATGGAACCGGTCCCTGGTGATGCCCAAAAGGTTGGGGACCTCTGCTTCAGATCGCTCGATGATCTTCTGTAGTCCTTCTGGAGGCTGGGATCTCAGATGTGATCTCATCCTGTTCAGATGTGGCCTACTCCTTGTATAGACAGACCCTCTGATCTATAGAGTAGGATTCGGCATCCCATGGTGCATGGAAATCAAACCTGGCTTACTAATTTTGGCTAAGCCTGCTAGACCAAGGGTCCCCAGCACCCGGTCCCTGGACCATCACTGGTCTGTGGCATGTCAGAAACTGGTCCAAGCAAACAAAGATGGTTAGAGGACTGGAGGCAAAAACATATAAGGAACGGCTGCTGGAATTGGGAATGTCCAGTTTAATGAAGAGAACGACGAGGGGGGACATGATAGCAGCCTTCCAATATCTCAGGGGCTGCCCCAAAGAAGAGGGAGTCAAGCTATTCTCCAAAGCCCCTGAAAGCAGGACAAGAAGCCACAGATGGAAACTAGTCAAGGAGAGAAGCAACCTGGAACTAAGGAGAAACTTCCTGACAGTTAGAACAATTAACCTGTGGAACAACCTGCCTCCAGAAGCGGTGAAGCCCTTTGTCTGAAATGGTATAGGGTTTCTGCCTGAGCAGGGACCTCCAAGGTCCATCATCATCATCATCATCATCATCATCATTATAAGCGAAGCCCCATCCATGGGATGCAGTCAGCACACAAAACCACATCCCACCTCCGGTCCATGGAAAAGCCACGGAATCGGCTGCCCGGTGCCCAAAAGCTTGGGAGCCGCTGTGCTACAGGGCCATCTCCTGTCTTGCCAGTACCACGTTTGCCCCTTGCGTCAGGAAAGGCATTTTTTTCTTCCCTCCCCTCTGCGTTTTGTCCTTTGAATTCTCCTGCATTGTGTCGCGTCATACCCGGCCTGGCAACCTGCATTAGCAGTTCAGCTCGAGTACGTGGCCAACGAAAACTTTTATCCTCCTCCGTTGCAGCCTCCCCCCTTCACCTGACTTTCTCCTTCTCCCTCTTCCATTCTAGTCTTTTGACATCTGCGGCCGAGTGGGAAGCGTGACCCGGGCCGTCAGGGTCCTCTGTGCGCCGCAGGTGGGTAAGCAGCTGTTCGCCATTCTAGACTTGAGGTAACTCTACCCTTTTGGCAACTGCACAGGAAGTTGTTGTTCTTGGGTTAAGTGGAGAGGTGGGGCTTGGAAAACTCAGCCCTCCCGATTTCTGTGGGGAGTTTGAGTTTGAGGACCCAGATTGTTGGGGGCAATTAAGCTGACTTTGTAATAATGCTGCTTTGGGGGGGGGGGCGAAAGCCCTAATAAGCAGGCATATACATAGAATGAAAGCTACTGCTAAGCTTGTAAGCCGCCCTGAGTCTTCGGAGAAGGGCGGGATATAAATGGAATTAAAATAAAATAAAAAATAAAGCTCCTCACCTCCGACCGGTAAGGAAGAGCCGAGTGTGGAATTCGCTGTCAAGCCATTTTGATAATAATAATAAGAATTGTTTTTGAGGATTTGAAGGAGGGATGGACAGGCACGAGGGGAATCAGCTGCCACTGGCTGCTGATATTATGATTTTCTACTCCTTCCTGAAACGAAGGAAGCGCCTTCAACACTCACGTCGGAGAAGAATTGAAGCAGGAGACCGCGTCTGCCTTCCAGTCCCCCTTCTTTTTCTGCCTTTTGTCTCCCTCGAGAAATTATGCCCCCTTTCTGCTCGCTGGCCCGTATTCTTAGCTTGGGCACCCAGATTTCAGACTTATCCTCCGAGCCTTTTGATGCAGTGGCTGAGCGCATCACAAACTTATTTTGTTTGTGTGTGTGAGTGAGTGAGTGAACAAAATCGCGCTCAGGAAGAAACAACCATCCCTTGTTTTCAACTGGAAAGTCTCTGGAAAGAGTGCAGAGAAGAGCAACAAAGATGATCAGGGGCCTGGAGGATAAAACATAGGAAGGACGGTTGCAGGAATTGGGGATGTTCAGTTTAATGAAAAGGACCAGGGTGTGTGTGACTGGATAGCAATGTTTTTTTTTGTTTTTTGTTTTAATTCCATTTATATCCCGCCCTTCTCCGAAGACTCAGGGCGGCTTACAAGCTTAGCAGTAGCCTTCATTCTATGTATATGCCTGCTTGTTAGGGCTTTCACACACACCCCAAGCGGCATTATTACAAAGTCAGCTTAATTGCCCCCAACAATCTGGGTCCTCATTTTACCTACCTCGGAAGGATGGAAGGCTGAGTCAACCTTGAGCCTGGTGGGACTCGAACCTGCACTAATTGCAGGCAGCTGGTGTTACTTGAGGCATTAGCCCACTGCTCCACCAAGGCTCTTGGTGGTTCCAATATCTCAGGGGTTGCCATAAAGAAGAGGGAGTCAAGCTATTCTCCAAAGCTCCAGAAGGCAGGAGAAGAAGCAACGGATGGAAACTAATCAAGGAGAGAAGCAACCTAGAACTAAGGAGAAACTTCCTGACAGTGAGAACAATTAATCCGTGGAATGACTTGCCTCCAGAAGTTGTTCCATCACTAGAGGCTTTTAAGAAGAGATTGGATAGCCATTTGTCTGAAATAGTTTAGGGTTTTCTGCTTGAGCAGAGGGTTGGACTAGAAGACCTCCAAGGTCCCTTCCAGCTCTCTTATTCTGATTAGTCTTTACTTCAGTGTTTCCTTCCTCTTGTGTTTTATGCAGAATTTGAGGCGTGGTGGGAAATGAGTCTCCCAAGGTTGAGCTGCTGTGTTGGGGATCCAGCACAGGGGCGTCTGGATCTGCCATTCCTCTTCTACACTACAAAGATCACGTAGCCCAGGCCTTTTCTTCTATCCATCAGCTAGCGTCTCCTATCAAGGCACCTGTCTTGGTGCCCATCTCCACATCTTCCTCCAGCGATGTGTCCTCTTAACTCTGAGCTTTCTTCCCTTCGACAGAGCTACGGGGTCCGCGCGACCAACCAGCAGTGCAGCGAAGCGGGAGACATCTGTGCCATCTGCCAGGCTGAATTTAGAGAAGCGGTGATGCTCTTATGCCAGGTAACTATGAGGGTTGGTTGTTCATTGTGGCTTCTGGAGAAGCCCAAGACGATTGGGACCCATGAAACTCTGATCACGGTAGTCATGGGGGATAGAGCAGAGGAATTGGGGAGGGGGGTGGGGAAACGGCCAGAAGGAGAAATAATGTGAGCTTCCAGTTTTGTTTTGTTTTTAAAAAAAGGGGGGGGGGTCTTCTTCAGATCTAGCTCCGCTGACAATTTCATGGAAGATCCACACATGTTCTCTTTGGTAACGACAAGGAAGCCAACAAAGAACGGACGTGGGTTTGGCCAGTCTAAAGAAAAGAAGAAATAGGGGAGACAGGATAGCAGCGTTCCAGTATCTGAGGGGCTGCCACAAGGCAGAGGGGGCCAGGTTGTTTACCAGAGCACCAGAGGGAAGGACCAGAAACAAGGGTTGGAAACTGATCAAAGAGAGAAGCAACCTGGAATTAAGGAGAAATTTCCTGACAGTGAGGACAATCAACCAGTGGAACAGCTTTGCCACCAGAAATCGTGGGCGCTCCATCACTGGAGATTTTTAAGAAGAGGCTAGACAGTCACTTGTCTGAGATGGTGTAGGTTCTCCTGCTTGAGCAGGGAGCTGGACTAGAAGACCTCCAAGGTCCCTCGCAGCTCTATTCTATTCTAATCAAAGAGAGAAGCAACCTGGAATTAAGGAGAAACTTCCTGACAGTGAGGACAATCAACCAGTGGAACAGCTTTGCCTCCAGAAATCGTGGGCGCTCCATCGCTGGAGATTTTTAAGAAGAGGCTAGACAGTCACTTGTCTGAGATGGTGTAGGTTCTCCTGCTTGAGCAGGGGGCTGGACTAGAAGACCTCCAAGGTCCCTCCCAGCTCTAGTCTATTCTATTGACCATTGCAGCCGTCTGCTTCAACTTAATGGTTTAGCCTGGGTTCCTCTGGTGACGTCGCCCGTCCTGTCCTACCCACGTGTTCTTTTTTTCATCTTTGCAGCATGTTTTCTGTGAAGAATGCCTCTGCCTCTGGTTTGACCGGGAGAAGACCTGTCCACTCTGCCGCTCTGTAGCTGTGGAAACCCTGCGGTGTTGGAAGGACGGCACCACTTCTGCTCATTTCCAGGTGTACTGACTTGCAGGATACTCCATGAGATGTTTGCCGAGAAGACATCCTAGCCAGGAAGGGTAAGAGGGAGCATTCTTCAGAATATCTCTGTGGAATCGCTGTAAGCTTCCCCTTCCTGTGTCAGGCAAGTTGCTAGTCCTTCATCTTCTCTCTGGAGCATCAGTAATTAATTGGTGGAAACTTGAACATTGACTTCCTTTTGGTCCTTCCTTGCTCGTTGGACTGCTTTAATCCAAAACAACAGGGTACTTACTTGAGATACCGAGTACATCTGTTCTGTCACCAGGAGCCCTGGGGGCTCAGTGGTGTAAAGTGCAGCATTGCAGGCAAACTCTGCCCACAGTCAGGAGTTCGATCCTGACAGGCTCAAGGCTGACTCAGCCTTCCATCCTTCTGAAGTTGGTAAAATGAGGACCCAGATTGTTGGGGGCAAAATGCTGACTTTGTAAACCACTTAGAGAGGGCTGTAAAGCATGAAGCGGTATATAAGTCTAAGTGTTATTGTGATCTTCCTTCCTTCCCCCTCTCCTTCCTTTTCTTTCTTTTCCTTCCTTCCTTTCTCTTTCTTTCTTTTTCTTTCTCTTTCCTCCCTCCCCCTCCCTCCCTCTCCCCCAGTGGTTAGAATGTAGCATTGCAGGCTGACTCTGCCCCCTGCCAGGAGTTTAATTCTGACTGGCTAAAGGTTGATTCAGCCTTCCGTCCTTCTGAGGTCGCTAAAATGGGGACCCAGCTTGTCGGGGGCCATATGCTGACATTGTAAAGCACCCAGAGAGTGCTATAAAGCACTATGAGGTGGTCTAGAAGTCTAAATGCTATTGCTCTCTCTTATATAGCTTTTGAGAAATATAGGGGTGGGGAGGGAGAATCACAAAGGTAGGTAATTAACTGATGGCACTCACAGTGACAAGGTGTGGAGTTGGGCCAGTTCCACAAATACCTCTACCACTGGCTACTAATTGTGAGGTCTAAATAGACCCTTTATATCTAGAGGTATTTAGTCATACAGGATACAGCAGTAGGAAAGGACCACTGTCTTCAAGGCCTGAGCGTATCCACATGTGGAAACAAAGACTAGATGTCAATGAATTTCATCTCTAATCCAGCAGGATCATTTGGATGTTGTGAGAGAAATTTTGATTTCCTTTCGTCCAGATGAGCTGCTTTGAAAAGATGGTCCCAAGTGATTGTTGTCATCCCTCTGTTTGTATGCGATGGTCTGAGAATACAGCATCTGCCCTAGTTCCCCTGGGCTTTGTCGTTCAGAAGTTGGGTGGAATATTTATTTCGTTGTGTTTCACATCTAAACTGCTAATAAAACTTCATTTACCCAGATGTATTGAGAACAAGTCAACTGTGCACACCTCATTCACAGTCTGAAGAAAGCTAAGAAGAAAAAATTAATTTGCATGATTTGGTTTGGAGGTGGCCTCCTAGATTTGCAATTTCCTGTGCACCAAACGATGGCAGGATGGTTTTGGAGATGGTTTCGAGAAAGCTAAACTCCAACGCCATTTTTTTTAAAAAGACAGGGCTGAGGAAACGATTGGTGGGAAGAAATTGCAAAATACAGAGTTTTAATCTTTGCTGCATACAATGGGCCCGTGGTGCCCTAACTTCTGAAACATTTGAACACAAAGGCAAGATTTGTCTGGTTTTATGTGGGGTCCTTGGTGCTCTCTGAGCTTGGTTCTTTTCTTGCAGATGTTTAGTTCTTTTCTTGCAGATGTGGCAGCCCCTGAGATACTGGAACCCTGCTATCATGTCACCCCTGGTCCTTCTCTTCATTAAACTAGACTTACCCAGTTCATCAATGACATGATTATCACCCAGTTCACCCCACGATTATGGGGATGGCGGTTGTAAGTGTGAGGACTGGTCTCAATGCTGTTGTACCTTCCAACAGTCGCTAAATGAATGGGTTGTAAGTCAAGGACTTGTATTTCTGCTGTGAGGAGGAGGATCACGTCAATGGCCACCAAAGTTGTTATGCTTCGCCCTAATTTAGCTTGCAAGATGGACATTGTGTGTGGCCTTGTGTGTGTAATGAATGAATTTAGTACGGACCGACATCTAATTTCATAGGAATGCAAGCTTCTTCCTATTCCCTCCCGCAAAGGTTTCATTTGCACAGATCCCATCTTTCGGCACGCTCTCTCCGAATGTTCTGAAGAATGAATTGACACAGAATAATAATAATAATAATAATAATAATAATAACCATAAATAAATCCAACAACTGGAATCTTATTCTTATTATTTTTTTTAATAAAGTCAATATAAATATGTACAAAGTCTCCAGCATAGGAAATTCCTTTTACAAAAGGGGGAGGAATAAGCCCTGTCGAACCGCAGATGGAATTTTGAAACGTATTCCATTCCATCTGCAAGATACCTCAATGAGATTTGAAAGGGATTCTAAATTCAAAGTCTTTCATATCTTGGAAAGATCACACAGCTGCCTTTTAATCTGGTTGGCTGTTTGTCAGCAGTTCCTTATCTCTAGGGTAGAAGCCATTTCTACCTAAGGAATTTTTGAAAACCCATCCGTAGCTTCTTGCAGCCGAAAGTTTCCCTGCGTATTTATTTGAAATATTTAGTTCTTGCTTGTTTGGCATGTGTTCCGACTAACTTTTAACTTAGAGAGAGAAACCTCCTCATGCCATGGCATTAAAAATCGGATGGAGTGAACGTTAATGTGAAATGGCCTCATTTCACATTAACGGAACACCAAGAGAGGAGAACCTTTGTAGCTCAAAGTTGAAATAAGGGGTCCTTGATGCTCTCTGAGCTTGGTGGTTTTCTTGCAGACGTTTCATGACCCGAACTAGGTAACATCATCAGGGCTAGCAGGGAATGGAGATTGCTTTCATTTTCATTTTTATTTTATATAAAGCTCACTGGTTTGTCTACTCACCAGTAGATTAAAAAGGACGGCAAACGCTGCTCCATTCTACCACTGATGATGTTACCTAGTTGGGTAATGAAATGTCTGCAAGAAAACAACCCAGCTCAGAGAGCACCAAGGACCCCACAGCTGTTCTCCTCCTCCTCCTCCTCCTCCTCCTCCTCCTCCTCATCTCCACAAACCCTACGCCCTTTTACCACTGATGATGTTACCTAGTTAGGCAAGGAAACGTCTGCAAGGAAACCACCCAGCTCAGAGAGCGCCAAGGTCCCCACGTTAATGAAATAGCCTGGTGAAAGACACCTCTCGATGGCCTGGTGAAACAAATTTATCTATGGTGGAAATGAGATTTAGAAACTCGGAGCATCTCTTCAAACCGTGTTTTCTGCTTCACCCACCAAAACCTGTCCCGTAAAACGGTTGGCGGATTTTAATCGGAGATCCAGAATGGAAGAGAGGATTTGATCTATTTTAAGGAAGACCAGGAAAAGAGAGAGAGAGAGAGAGAGTCAAACAGGTGAAGGTTTGGCCCATGTTGTAAAATTTAAGTTTGACCCGTTCGATGAAATTAACCAATCAAATGAACAAACAGGGAAGGCCAAGTTAGAATTGGCCTGACAATGGTGAGCATCGCTAAACTAGTTAACTTGACTGTTAGTTAGCTGTCTTTCTTGGGGGGTGGGTTGGGGAGTGGGAGGAATATACATTGCCAGGGCAGAATGATTTTTGCGTGTTAAATTAATTTCAGGTGGGTGTTTCCGCGTGTTTGGTTTCGTACGCAAGACTTTTGCCATTCTGTACTCTTTGGAATCTGGAAGGGGTGTTTTTACTGTGTGGGGAAGAAAGAAACAGGGACCTTGGCCCTCAGTTTCTTGATGTTGTGCAAAAGGCCTCTCTTTCCAAGACTGGCAAAATTTGTGACTTCTTTATTTACGTTGCACCCTGCTTACAGCCTTCATGGACAAAAGGAACACATCCTGGTTTCTCGAGTCTTTTGTAGAGAAGAAGTATTTAAAAGGTAGCGGCTGTAGCACCGTGGGAAAATGGTCTTCATAGAGTTAAGGTGGGTTTTAGAAGCTACTTAAGGAGTTCCACCTGCTGCGGAAGTTTGCTTAGGTACATTCAATGGAATAAGAGGTTTTCCCTTCATTTCTCTTTTGTCAAACTAAAAAAAAAAAGAAATCGTTCGGATTTTAAGCGTCGCCAACCCCTTCAAGTGCTGAAGCGTCTGGAGACAAATGAATCCGTTAATATAAGATTGGATTTAAGCGTGCAAGGAAATGGATTTTGACCCAGCACGCGGAAGAAGATCCTCACCTTGCCAGGAATTCAATAGCTTGGCTTGGGAAGAAAGCAATTTTTGTTCATATCACAGGAGGTTGCGGGGGGGGGAGGTGGCTTTCAGCCGAGAGGCTGGCTGAGATGTATTGGTTGAAACTGGAGTTGCCTTTTGCACTGTAGGTCTCGTTTGAAGAAGGGGGTGGGCTATATGGCCTCTAGGCTTTCTTTCGCATGCTAAAAAACGTTTCTGTTAAATCACGATTGAGGATCCACTCAACACAGCAATGGAGCTGAGGCAGAGGGGGCATCCCACCCGTCGGCGGTTTCCCCCTTCAGCTTTGCATTCATGAACGTGAAAGAATTGACACCGTTAATGTCTACACTTACAGATCCCAGCGTCGTCTCCCCAGGACCCCCCATGCACCGAACGGAGGACAGCTTTAAAAAAACAAAGCTCTCCACCCCCACCCCACCCTTTTGACTATCTACAGAGATTGAAAGCTGAAAAGGATGGCTTGCAACTATCAGCAAGTATTTTTTTCCTCTGGTGTTGTTGCAAAATCAAAGCAAAAGAGGCTTTCTAGAGAAAGGGGAGAGGGCAGCGCAATTGAAGACTGGCATGTTATGTTATCATTTTCTATGCGGTTGTTGTAGAACTCAACACTATTGGCTAGATCTGCCCGTCTATCTACAGTCGAGTCTGAATAGAAGCACTTTAGAGCACTATTTTTATTTTTATTTTTATTTTTTAGAAAAAAAAATCACCTCGTTCTAGTGCTAAAATCTATTCGGGTTTTTTTTCTGAGTAGACTTAAGCCTTGACTTACGACCGCAATGGAGCCTAAAATATCTGTTGCTAAGCCAGGCGGTTGTTAAGAGAGCGTCGCCAGCCCTTTTTTTGCCACAAACCGCTGCAAGTTGTTAAGGGAATTGCGCAGTTGATCAACGACTTTGCTTGCCGGAAACCTGCTGCTGAGAAAGTTACGAAAGGCGATCGCATGACACGCGACCCCCCCCCCCAGGACAGCGCAACCGTCACAAGTGCGTGCCAGTTGCCAAAGCGCCCGAATTTGGATCGCGTGGCCACGAGGATGCCGGGACGGTCATAAGTAAGACAACCGGTCAGAAGCCACGTTTTGGTTGTTATTTTTTTTCCCCCAGTGCCGTCGTCACTAAACCCACGATTGTAAGTCAAGGAACCGCCTTGTGTTTGGAGCGCAATGTTTTCGTAGCCTTGTCCGATGCCCGCGTTTGTGCAAAAAGCTCCAGGAGAATTCCTAGGCAGGCAGGACTGAACTGCCCAGTGAGTAGCTAAGATTGCTAGGTAGGTGTTAGGACAATGCAAAAAAAAAAACAAACCAAAAAAAAACAAACAAACAACGAAATAAAAAAAAAACCTGGTTTGGTTTGGTTTCAAAGAGCAAGAAGAATAGCACCACGGAGGCAGCCCTGCTCAGCTCTCCGAATACAAGTCGTGAAAGATATCGCAAGGTCCGCCCTAGACCTTTAGACAAAAGAGAAAGAGAGACACCTATATACATAGACACCCCCCACCCATATGCAGAGAGAGAGAGAGAGAGATATAATACACCCACTTAGGCTGCCTCTCTTATAAGGCTGCGAAAATCCTGCCCTCCCCCCACGACTGGCAGGCGCCGGGCAGCAGAGCTTGAGGGGCTCCTGTGGGGACCCATCCAAGGAGGAGCCCGCCCGATGGTCAACGTGGGCATCCCCGCCCTGCAGCGGAAGCGACTGCAAGGAATGGTACCCCCAACTCCCGGCGACTCCCCTGCCCCTTGGGCCTCCGCTGTACAACAAGACCCGCGCGAGGGCTGTGGGGAATGGGCCTTCTGCCTTGGCCGCCGTCTCCGCCGTCTCCGTCTTCTGTACAAAAGCGTGCTCATTCACACACACACGTACTGGCTTGGCCACTGGATCACCCCGGCGTCGCTCTCCGTGGACCTTCTTCCGACTTCCTGGCTGCTTAACATTTCGCCTCGGTTGGCTGTCGAAGGCCTGCAATCTACCGGAATGGGACCACGCCCAAGTGCCCAGATCTTCCTTCAGCCTGATTTTTTAAAAAGAGAGAGAGAGAGAGAAAGAGAAGACGTTGAGTGGAGATTGAGGCAAACAGAATAAAAGAGTTGGGAGGGGACCTTGGAGGTTTTCTAACCCAGGGGTCCCCAACCCCCCCAGTCCGGGCCGCGGCATGCCAGCAACCGATCCACACAAACAAGCAAAACATCTATGAGATGCAGGCAGCACACAAAACCACACGGAAAAACCTCTCTCCAAGGAACCGGTCCCCAGTGCCCAAAAGGTTCGGGACCTCTGTTCTCACCCAAGGGTCTCCAACCCCTGGGCCGTGGCCTTTTTGGAACCGGGCCACATGAGCAACAGGCCAATGCACGGAGCACGGCACAGTGGGCCGGCGCACATTCACACAGCTCCATGTCTATGGAGATTCTCCGTCGTCCACAGGTCGCGGTTGTCCCAAAAGTGCTTCTTCTTTTTTTTTTTTTTTTTTGCACAAGGCAACCGGACTTCCTTTGTTTTTCTCAGAAGACCTTCAAAGAGCTGAAGAAGCTTCGTGGATGGGAAGCGAAAGGTCTTCCAAGAGAAACAAGAAAGTCCAGTTGCCTCGTGGGGGGGGGAGGGGAAAAAAAGCACCTTTGGGATTCACCAAGCTCGACTTGCATGAGTGTGGGGGGGAGGTTGCCTTCTTCCTCCCTTCCCGCTGGGCTGCCAAGCCATAAAGGCTGGGGACGAAACAGGAGACCCTATTGTACCACTGCGGACAAATGGTTGTCCAGTCTCTTCTTAACCACCTACAGGGACGGAGCACCTACAACAGACATGTCAAACACAAGGCCCGGGGGCCAGATCCGGCCCGCGAAGTGTTTTCATGTGGCCCCCGAAGCCATCCTGGAAACAGTGAGGGAACGGCCCCCACTGCCTTGGCCCTGGCCCAGAGACCCTCCTTCTGCCAGAGACCCCAAGATCTGTCCCACTCCTGCCCAGGCCCCCATAGGCACCCTTGATGCGAACGATGTAGAGCTGGCCACGCCCACCCAGTAGGCCATACGCACTCTAGCCACGCCCACCCAGTAGGCCACGCCCACCCTGGCCATACCCACCCGGCCCCCTGAGGGCAACCGCAATGCTGATGCGGCCCTCAATGAAATTGAGTTTGACACCCCTGACCTACAACTTCTGAAGGCAAGCCCTTCCACTGATTCATTGTTCACCCTGTCAGGAAATTTCTTATACATATATATATATATATATATTCTTTACACATATATATTAATTTTCCAAACAACGTGCGAACTGAGTTCATGATTCATTAATACACATACAAATCTCACTCTTTGGTTCTCTTTTCCAACCATTTATAAAATAATATTCTGTTTCTTCTCTGCCTTTTAGTCTCATAGTTAGGTCTGTCCATCTCTGCGCATTCCAATATCTCAGGAAATTTCTCCTCAGTAGAATGACAGAATTGCAGAGTCGCAAAGGACCTTGGAGGTCTTTTAGTCCAACCCCTTGCTCAGGCCGGAAACCCCGTTACCGTTTCAGACAAACAGCCGGCCGGCCTTTTTCTTAAAAAACCTCCAGTGTTGGAGCATTCACCGCTTCTGGAGGCAAGTCGGTCCACTGGTTAATTGTTCTAACAGTCAGGACGTTTCTCTTTAGTTCTGGGTTGCTTCTCTCCTTGCTTAGTTTCCACCCACTGAATGGTCTCAGCCTTCATCCCTTCCTTGGGCTTCGGTGCCACTCCAGCCTTGGTGGAGCAGTGGGCTAATGCCTCCTTAAGTAACACCGGCTGCCTGCAATCAGTGCAGGTTCGAGTCCCACCAGGCTCAAGGTTGACTCAGCCTCCCATCCTTCCGAGGTAGGTAAAATGAGGACCCAGATTGTTGGGGGCAATTAAGCTGACTTTGGAATAATGCCTCTTGGGGGGGCGGGCGAAAGCCCTAATAATAAGCAGGCATATACATAGAATGAAGGCTATTGCTAAGCACATTGGTTTGTGCTTCTTAGATTGTAAGCCGCCCTGAGTCTTCGGAGAAGGGCGGGATATAAATGTGATAAAAATAATAATAATAATAAAAAGAGTTGGGTTCCGGAAGCCTCGCCGAGCCAATTTTTTGAAGGCAGATAATTAACTCTGCTGAACATTTTGACAGAGCAGCCCCCTCCACTAGCCCAGCAGCTGATGGCAGGGGGAAACGCTTGGCAAGACCCCTCGCCAGAGAGTAGGCAGGGATGGCGCTGGCAGAGGAAGGCAGGGTTTTAATTTGACACGCTGTGCCGCTTCTAGGCTGATGGAGCAAGATACAACAGGCACGGTATGCCAGGTTGGCATCGGCCAGCCTAGCTGGGGGCCTTGCAAGGTGATGTCAGATTGTGTAGTTAACAACTGCAATCCGCGGAGTGCTTTCGCTCTCTTCTGAAGCCGGGAGCTCGAGATGCAAATCCAAAGATGGGGATCGCTTAGCTTTTCTAGGTGATCGAGCGAGAAATTGTAAAAAAACAAAAAACGATCCAGCGGAGAGGGATAGCATCCCTTTAAAAAAAAAAGTAAAAGAAGACACAGATGTGCAACTGTTCTGACACTTTTGAAGACTTGGAAATGCAGGGGTTGTTTTGTTGTTGTGCACTGCCCAGAGCGGGGAGATGGACGGCCGTATAAATATGATTAATAAATAAGGAAAAGACACTTCAGAGAGAGAGAAACAACAACAACCACCCTTCCACTTATTTGGAAATCTACAAAACGGAGCCAAATCCCATAAGCAACGTACTACAAATTTGTCGGGAGCAATGTTTTTTTCAACCTTGGCAACTTTTCAAGATGTGTGGACTTCAACTCCCAGAATTCACCAACCAGCATGGCTGGCTTGGGAATTCTGGGTGTTTGAAGTCCGCCCCCTCTTAAAGCAGGCTGGCTGGGAAATTCTGGAAGTTGAAGACCAAAAGCCTTAAAGTGACCAAGTTTGGCGACTCCTGATTTTAGAGGACCCTCACTCTCCCAACATTGGAATTTCTCAGCCTGGTTTAAAATATAAAATTTCCAGAGTACGTTTAGCCGAGTAAAATTCGGAGACGTATTCCTCGAATACATCTGTATTTCAGTTTAATGGGTTTAATGGGTTTCCCATTCATCCCAGAGGGAGAAGATATTTAGGGTGAGTTCACAGATAATACATAAATGACGGTTTACTCATCTGGGTGCACACAACACATTAGGGAATTAACTACCTTATTTTGATTGTACAACTAGCCTTTTCTGGTTTGGGCAGTCATCCAAAAGAGTCTGGGTGTTGGAATAGTGTAGGTGTTGGAGCAAAGAAAAGCCAGCTTTGAGTCCTGCTCAGCCCCGGGCCACCCAGGGCAACTCTGAGCTTTTGTCTCAGCCCAGCTCACCAGGCAGCATGGTGCAGTGGTTAAGGTGTTGTTGAACTAGGACTTGGGAGAGCCAAAGTCCTCCTCAGCATGGAAATGGATGGAGTGATTTGGAGATGGTCACCTTTCTTCAACTCAACTCATCTTGTAGGGATGATGTTGTGGAGATAATCTGGAGACCTTCAGATAAGATCCACTGAGCTCTTCAAGGGAATGTAGACTTGGTCTAGCGGTTAAACCAGGAAAGCAGAAGATTGTGAATTCTACTACCGCCTAAGGCACAAAAGCCAGCTGGGTGACTTTGGGCCAATCCCTTGGAGACGGAGAGTTCTAGTCCTGCCTTAGGCACGAAAGCCAGGTGGGTGACTTTGGGCCAATCACCAGGAGACGGTGAATTCTAGTCCCACCTTAGGAATGAACGAGAGCTGCAGAGCTTCCAAAATTAAACTAGAAAGAGATGGATGGCAAGGAAAGTGATGAAGCCCGAGATGGAAGAAACAATATAAATCAAGACAGATGGTGAGGTGGGATGGGTAGGATTGGGGCTTTAACGGCTCGTCTGGTTAATTATCTTGTCATACAGTTAAAATTTGCATCTGCATGGCAACCTTGGAACTTCACCAAGAAGGACTGGGTGGCTTTATCTCCCCGGCAAAAGGAGCCAAAGGCAGCCAGAGTTTCATCTGGCCGGCTCTCTCTTATTCATTCGGCTTCGACGCGAAAATTAAAAATAATAAAAGTTTCAAAGGTTACCTGGAAACCAGCCACGTTGGCTGCACAATCGGAAGGCCTCCTACACCACTGCTTGCTTAAAAGTGGCAGGTTGCGTGATCTCGAGTTCGACCGATTCATGCTGCACACTAAAGCTGTACGGGGGGGACCTCCCAAACCACAGAGGCTGACTTGTTGTTAGCTGCGAAGTCGTGTCCGACCCATCGCGACCCCATGGACCACGTTCCTCCAGGCCTTCCTGTCCTCTGCCATCTTCTGGAGTCCATTGAAGCTCACGCCTCCTGCTTCAGTGACTCCATCCAGCCACCTCATTCTCCGTCGTCCCCTTCTTCTCTTGTCCTCAACCTTTCCCAGCATGAGGCTCTTCTCCAGTGAGTCCTTCCTTCTCATTAGGTGGCCAAAGGATCTGAGTTTTAGCTTCAGGATCTGGCCTTCTAAAGAGCAGTCAGGGTGGATCTCCTCAAAGTGTTTCATGGCTTACTGTAAAGAGTTAATCTCGGGTAATCGGTCCATGTCTTTCCCTATTCCAAGATTACCTACCTTCCCGGCTCTCTGAACAGATTCTGAAGCTCACATTAAATCTGAAAGGGTAATTACAGGAGGGAAGGTCTACCACCTGTGGTCCCCAATCCTGCAGGGATCCTGCCCCCAAGCAAGCATCGGAGTTAGTCATTTTTCTAATAGTTATAACAGGGGCCAGGCACCAGGAGAGATGTCACCCTCTAACCACAAAACGCAAGGAAGAATGCAAAACAAATCCAACGGGAAGCGTGGAAGGAAAAGCAGGATCTGTCGAGAGGGATAGCAGACCCCAGTCCGAACCCACAAAAGCGGCCCGCAGAACTCAAGTCCCATCATTCCCAGCCCAAAGAGCTTTTTTGGGAAATAACACCGGAGGCAGAAGGACTGGATATGCCAGGGGGGCTTCAAACTTGGCCCTTTTGTGACTTGTGGGCTTCAACTCCCAGCATTCCTCAGCCAGGCAGGAATTCTGGGATTTGAAGTCCACAAGTCATAAAAGGGCCAAGTTTGAAGACCCCCCCCCCTTGTATATGCCAGCCTGAACTTCCAAAGAAAGATGAAATGTAGCTGATAATAATTTACACAGCTGGGATAGCGCAGAAGCCGTGGTTTACTAAACCTCAATTATTAACTAAATGACTGAACAACACGCTAAAGAAAATGGCTAGTAGCCTAACTCCATTTTTGCTTTGGGTAATGCCGGTAGCCCACCTGGAGTTAGAACATTTGTTTGTTCAAAGTTTCAATGGTCCTGGAAACAACCCTGACTTGCAACCAGTCCTTCCCCTTACGACCGTCACAGCATCCTCGCCGTCACAGGATGAAAAAGTTGGGCAGTTGGGGGGGGAATCACGTGATCCCCATTTCCAACCTTCCCAGCTGCCTTCCGATATGGGGGAAGCCGAGTCCGCTGAACGACCACACGCTTCACTTAACCACCGCAGCAAAAAAAAAAAAACATGTTATAAAATCAAGCGCCATTCACTTAACGGCCACCTCATTTAGCAAAGGAAGTTCTTTCAATTGTAGTCCTAAGTCAAGGACTGCCCGTATGGGAATTCCAACGTGTTAACATTGCAGGAAGGTTTTGAGGGATACGCTGAGCAGGCAGGCTTATCTTTGGTAGGTGACCTTTTGCAAGTCAAAATGACAACAAGGTTCATGGCGTCGGCGATGCATGGTTTGAATTAGGACCGCTGTTTACATTCACACGATGCTATCGTACGGTGATGATCCTGCTCCCTTCTTGGCCTCGTTTTCTTGCAGACGTTTCATTACCCAACTAGGTAACGTCATCGGTGCTAGATGGGAGTGAGGTTTGCGGAGTGGAGGAGGACTGTGGGGTCCTGGGTGCCCTCTGATCTGGGTAGTTTTCTTGCAGGCCTTTCATTACACAACTAGGTAACGTCATCAGTTGCTAGAAGCGGGAGGGAGGTTTGTGGAGAGGAGGAAGAGGACTGACATTGTTAGGTATTCAATTTGGAGCAAGGCTGTTTGTGCCTTGAGTAACGACTTTGGTTTGATTTATTCGGTGATCCACTGATTCGTTTTCTTGGTTGTCCACGATACCCTTAGAAGCAGCCTTATCAGAGGGGCCTGAATTGGCTTTAGCTGCAATCTCGAGGGAACAAAGCCCATCGCTCACTTTCAAGGGGTGGGCTGCCTGCAGCTTTGGGATCGAAAACATGGCCCCTGGATCGATTCCCCCACCCCACCCCACCCCTTTTTTTTTACTATTTCCTGCAGTCTGCTTACCCTCCGAGCATTTTTTCCCCTAGTTTGGAACATGCTGGGAAAGTCAAAATTCCCTAGGATGGAAGGCCACTGCTTTTTAATTCGCATTGGCTTGTGGTTCGAGGCAGCTGGAGAGCCAAGCACGGGAGAGAGAGGGTTGATGGCACGGACATCTTCCCCAGCCCTGCTCCAAGCTGTTGACTTTTTTGACCAGATCTGGATCCCCTGTCATGCTTTGGGTTCAGAGAAATGGGTCTGAGACAGACCAAAGACAAAAAACCAGCACAAGCGATATACGAAAAGAGGCTCTGTAGCCGGAAGGATGAAAACAAAAATTCAGTTGGGTTCCTTTGAGTCCAACACAGGGGTCTCCAACCCCTGGTCCGTGGACCGGTACTGGGCCGCGGCATGCCAGCAACCGGTCTGCACAAACAAGCAAAGCCCCATCCGCAGGATGCAGGCAACACACAAAACCATGCACTCTCCGGTCCGCGGAAAAACCTCTCTCCACGGAACCGGTCCCTGGTGGTACCCAAAAGATTGGGGACCTCTGGTCTAGCAGGAACTGGAAGGGAAGGCAGCTCTCTACTTCCTGTTCTCAAGTTCTTCCTGTCTTGTTTGTAGAGGTGAATCAACCCACACGCCTCCTCCAGTTCACAGCCATCACTAAGATAACTCAGCGCAAGGAGGGCAAAGTAGGAGGATAGAAAAGAAGATTTATAGCACAGGGTTGAAGTGAGGGGTCTTTGGTGCTCTCTGAGCTTGGCGGCTTTCTCGCAGATGTTTCGTTACCAAACGAGGGGGTTGCTAAGAAGAACGCACACTGGCTTGACGGCACATCAATCAATCCATCAATACAAAACCCCATCCAGTCAGTCTCCACTCTCAGCCACCACCTAGACAGATTTCCCCCATGACGGTCTATCGCCGGGGGTGGGTGGGGGGGTGTCTTCCAACTTGGCCCTTTGATGACTTGTGGACTTCCAACTCCCAGAATTCCTCAGCCAGCGTGCCTGGCTGAGGAATTCTGGGAGTTGAAGTCCACAAGTCGCCAAAGGGCCGCGTTTGAAGACCCCTGGCCTATCCCAACTTGGTCCTTCAGGTCTACCAATGGCGCTCCCATCGCCGCCCGACCTGAGACCGTCCGTTTTGATGGAGAAGTTTCTGATTCTGACAAATGGAGGAGGAGGAGGACCAGCTGCCAGGTGGATGGACTCGGTTTACAAGGGGGTGGGGCCCCCACTGGAAGACCTGTAGGCTCAAGTGAGGGACCGTTCCTCACCGAGGAAACGTGCGGTTGCTAAGAGTCAGCCAAGGCTTGATGGCCCATAATCCCTCCGTCTGATCTTGCTTTACTCCAACAGAGCTGCTTGCACAAGAATTGTCTCACTTCTGCCACTCCACTCCTTTGAAATGGAAGATATGAGAAAGCAGAGCGGAGAGAGCTGGCGTGCGGTGCGCAGGCCTTCCTGAAAGCCTCTATTAAGGCAAATAGAAAATCCACACTCTTCTCCTACTGTAAAGATAATCCCAACTTAGGGAAAGAGGACACAGGCAGCTCTTGGTGCATGCGTGCGCACACGCGCGCACAATGTGTAGCGTACGGCCAAACTGAGAAATCAGAAGTTCCTGGCTCGGAAGCTGCAGCGGTCTCTTGATTTTGGATCTGAGATTGGAGGAGGAGTCTTTATTTTGAACTTTGCCCCTCCCCCATTGGGTCCCCTGCCCCGTTCTCAACCTGACTCAGCCCAAGTTGGTGACCCATAAAGGGAAAAGTGTGTCCTCAAGTCAGTTGTGACTCCTGGTGAGAAGAGGTTGGCTAGTAATCCTGCGGCTTCAAAGGGGAAGGAGATTCAGAATACAGAATAAAAAAGATTTGGAAGGGCGGGGTTGGACTAGAAGACCTCCAAGGTCCCTTCCAACTTGGTTATTCTATCATATGCCTCGTTTCCACCTCTTTCAGTCCTCGGATCGAGAAAAAGTGGGATGCTAAGGACGTTCCTACCAGCCATCGATTTTAATTTTAATTTAGGATGTGGGTTTCCCCCCCCCCCCCCAGCTATTTATTCCTGCAGAGGGCTGTTTTGTTTTGTTTTGCTTTGCTTTGCAGAGGGAAAAATCGATCAGGTTGATGCGTGGATTAGAACGATGTCTTTTTGGCTTGGTTGGCAAGTAGCTTGACTAGGGCGACTTAATCAACAAATGGCAACTTAACAAAGGGTGTTTTACTGGTGATCCCTGGAGCCAGTTGTGGTTGCAGAAGGCTTAACTTCAGTGTACTCAAGCAAATGCTGGTTTGGAGGCAGCCAAAAATTCAGCCTGCAAGGGATGGTAGCCCAATATGGCTTCTGAGAACCCCCCCCCCTTTTTTTTTTTTACACTCACAAAATACACGAAATATAAACGACCGCAAGAAGCGGAGGTTGCACATCCCTCTCAAATTCCTTCGCGGAAGCGACCCACGATAAAAAGTCATCAACTTTAAACATAAGCTGCTAGGTTTCGAAGCACAGGCAAGATCTGCAGGCTGTTTGGGGAGCTGCTCTATAGCTCCATGCTCTGGAGGGGACTCCAGAGGTCTTCTAGTCTAGCCCCCTTGCTCAAGGCAGGAGCCTTATGCCATTCCAGTCAAGCGGCTGTCCGATTTATTTTTTTAAACCCTCCAGCGATGGAGACCCACAACTCCACAAGACAAGCCCGTTCCGTTGATTAATTGCTCTCGCTGTCAGAAAATTTCTCCTCCTGGGCTGGATTTCTCTTTAAAGAGGCTTCCATCCGGTAGCTTTTGCCCTGCTCTCTGGTGCTTTCCTTTCCTTTCGAGAAAGAACTTTTACAGGCAAAATTGCGGCTCTGGCCTGGAGCAAAGATCCTTCTCCATTTTAGCCCACAGCCCAGAGAAACGTAAAGCTGGCTAACAAAAGACACACCTGTCTAGGAAAGCTCAGCGTCCAAAACTGCCTGTGACCTAGGCTGCCTCCAGCTCCGTCCGTAATGCCAATTGAGGTTTTGCAGAATTCAGGGCCCGCAGTGCCAGGCGAGGCAGCTGGAACCTATTCCTGGCTCAGACTGGCAAGCCAAAAAAAAAAAAACCACACAAACCAATTCCTGACCTCAAAAACTCTTGATCTTTTTCACCTGGGCTAATCTTGATTGCTCCCTCGGAGTGGCAATTGATCCCTTCTGGCTTGAAGATGCCACCTCTTAGCCCAGAGCAGAGATGGGAAGGGCGAATCTGACAGGTATGTGCCTGGGCACCCAATGCCCAGCTTGGACTGCCATGCTCCCCTTTTGGCTGGCTAGGAAGAAGCCGATGCCCGGCAGGGTAAACAGATCCACACAATTTTCAAGAGCCACATCGTTTCGAGGGCTGGGAAATTAAGAGCCCTGGAGGGCCACTCAACTTAGTCAGGATTCTAGCCACCCTTTCCCCCCCCCCCGTCAACTGCAGAAAAACAAAAACAACCCCCCCACACCTGCCTCTTGAGAAGTCCCCACGCAAACCTCAGGCTGCCCTTTTTGATGGGAGCTGCAAAACGTACCCTGACAATGTTCCCTAGTTTGGGTCATGAAACGTCTGCAAGAAAACCACCAAGCTCAGAGAACGTCAAGGATCCTTCGTTTCCACCCCGAGCTACAAATAGTCTCTTTTATTGATACCTGGAAGCAGTGAAAAGCTTTGCACCAACCTCCCTGACAGAATAACAAGTTGGAAGGGACCTTGGAGGTCTTGTAATCCAACCCCTGGCTCCTGGGGGGGTCTGATACATCTGCTTTGCCCAAAGATGCTTTTTTTCAGGAGGCGACCGGACTTTCTTGTGTGTGTGTGTGTGTGTGTTTTTCCCCCCTTTGAAGACGTTTGGCTTCTCATGCAAGAAGCTTCTTCAGCTCTGACTGGATCATCTGTCTGCAAGGAGTATAAATCCTTCCCTTCCCCACCATCCGGTCGGAGCTGAAGAAGCTTCTCGGAGGAGAAGTGAAAGGTCTTCAAAGGAAAAACACACACACACACACAAGAAAGTCCAGTTGCCTCCTGAAAAAGCATCTTTGGGACAACCCTGACCTGGAGGACGGAGAATCTTCATAGAATCTTCCCCACAGCCAACAGCCATCTGCCGCCCGCACCACCACCCCCGGGACCTTGTGGCAAGGAGTTCCACCGGACATGCACTTTATTTACTTTAGTTCAGGACATTTTCCATCCAGAGAGAATTCTCACTGCACCAGCTTGCAGGATGCTTTCCAGGGGTCCCCAGCCCTCCCTGCCCACCTTCGGATTGACAAGCCTCGGGCTCCCCCATTTGACCGGTTAAGGGGAGAGAGAAAGGTGGGGGGCGCAGAGCAAGCTCAGCTCCCCCCAAGGTAAGCTCCGGAGCTGCGGGCTCCGCCGGCCAGGCGCTCCGGATTGCGCGGAAAAAGCCGGAGCAAAAAGGCGCGCTTGCTTCCTGGCGGGACGGAGGCAGGAGGGCTGGGGAAGACGGAAGGCAGAAGACGGAAGGCAGGCGGGCTGGGGAAGATGGGAGCTGTAGTAGCGCAGGAGAGTAGGGAGACCCCCAACACACACACACACAAACACACCGACGCTTCCCCCCTCCTCCACCGCCGGGGGACCCCAGGTAGACCCCCAAACAGACCCACCCAAACGCGATCCCTCTGGCGCGCCGCCGCTCACCTGACTCGCTCGGACCCCAGGTAGACCCCCAAACCGACCCCCAGACCCCCCCAAACGCGATCCCTCTGGCGCGCCGCCGCTCACCTGACTCGCTCGGACCCCAGGTAGACCCCCAAACGCCCAAACCGACCCCCAGATCCACCCAAACGCGATCCCTCTGGCGCGCCGCAGCTCACCTGACTCGCTCGGACCCCAGGTAGACCCCCAAACACCCAAACCGACCCCCAGACCCCCCCAAACGCGATCCCTCTGGCGCGCCGCCGCTCACCTGACTCGCTCGGACCCCAGGTAGACCCCCAAACACCCAAACCGACCCCCAGACCCCCCCAAACGCGATCCCTCTGGCGCGCCGCCGCTCACCTGACTCGCTCGGACCCCAGGTAGACCCCCAAACGCCCAAACCGACCCCCAGATCCACCCAAACGCGATCCCTCTGGCGCGCCGCAGCTCACCTGACTCGCTCGGACCCCAGGTAGACCCCCAAACACCCAAACCGACCCCCAGACCCCCCCAAACGCGATCCCTCTGGCGCGCCGCCGCTCACCTGACTCGCTCGGACCCCAGGTAGACCCCCAAACCGACCCCCAGACCCCCCCAAACGCGATCCCTCTGGCGCGCCGCCGCTCACCTGACTCGCTCGGACCCCAGGTAGACCCCCAAACACCCAAACCGACCCAGCCAAACGCGATCCCTCTGGCGCGCCGCCGCTCACCTGCCACGGAGGTGGCTGACTCGCTCGGCCGCCCGTCTAGGGGCCGCTGGCTCCGGCCGCCCTACATGCGGCCCCGGCGGCTCAGCCAGGCCAGGGCGGCCAGCAGCGCCAAGGAGGTGGCCAGGCCGGTGCCGGCCGAGGCGCGGCGGCTCCGCGCCGCCCTCCGCGCCGCCGTCCGCGCCTGCAGCTCATCGCCGATGGCCTGGAGGCGCGCCGCGGTAAGCTGCGCTCCGGAGACGCGCGCCCTGCCCGGGCTGCTGCTGCTGCTGCCGTCGCCTCCTCCTCCTCCTCCTCCTCCTCCTCCTCCTGCTCCTGCTCCCCCGCCGTGGCCGTGGCCGGGGCCGCTGCAGAGACAGCCGGCCGGGGGTCGGCCGGGCAGGGCGCAGGGGCACATGGCCGGGCCCGCCGACGGCGCGACGCTGCTCCAGCCGCTCCCGCTCCCGCCGGCCAGCCCCGCGCCGAGCCCCAGCCCAGCGCCCGTTGCCTGCGCCGCCAATTCGCCAGCAGCCGCCGCCGACGCCTCCTGCCGCGGCCGTCAGTCTGGCGCGGAGCGAGGCGCGCTCGGGCGTCACATGCTGGCTGAGATCATCCGCCTCCGCCTCCTCCTCCTCGACGGGGCGGCCGCAAGACGGCGGCGGCGGCGGCGGCGAGGGAGGCGGATGGAGAAGCTTAACTCTTCCCTTCCCTCTTTCCCTTTCTTCCCCCTTTCTCGTTCCCTCCCCCCCCCCGCATCTCTCTCTTCGACATCTTTCCTTCCCTCCTTCCTTCTCTCACCTTTCCGTCTCCTTCCCTCCCTCCTTCTCCGTCCTTCCGTCCCTCCTTTTCCTTCCCCTTCCTTCTCTTCTATCCTTTCATTCTCCCTCCTTCCATCCCTCCTTTTCTTTCCTTCCTTCCTTCACCTTTCCTTCTCCTTCCTCCCCTCCTTCTCCATCCCTCCATCCATCCTTTTCTTTCCTTCCCTCCTTCCTTCCCTCCCTCCTTCTCCGTCCTTCCGTCCCTCCTTTTCCTTCCCCTCCCTCCCTTCTCTTCTATCCTTTTATTCTCCCTCCTTCCATCCCTCCTTTTCTTTCCTTCCTTCCTTCACCTTTCCTTCTCCTTCCTTCCCTCCTTCTCCATCCCTCCATCCATCCTTTTCTTTCCTTCCCTCCTTCCTTCCCTCCCTCCTTCTCCGTCCTTCCGTCCCTCCTTTTCCTTCCCCTCCCTCCCTTCTCTTCTATCCTTTTATTCTCCCTCCTTCCATCCCTCCTTTTCTTTCCTTCTTTCCTTCCACCTTTCCTTCTCCTTCCTTCCCTCCTTCTATCCATCTGTTTCTTTCCTTTCCTTCTCCCTTCCTTCCTTCCTTCCTTCTTTCCTTCCACTCCCTCCCTTTTCCTTCCTTCCTTCTCACCTTTCCTTTCCCCTCCTTTCCTTTCCTTCCTCTGATTTTTCTCCCTTCCCTTCTCTCTCATTTTCATTCTATTCTTCATTTCCCCCTTTTATACCTTTCTCCTCCTCCTCCTCTTCCTCTCCAGCTCTTCTTCCTTTCCCATTTCCCGTTTTCATTTTTTCTTCTTCTCTTTTTGGCTCTCTCTGCTTCTTATGTTTCTTTACCTCTCTCTTTTCATTCTCCTCCTCCTCCTCCTCCTTCTCTTCCTCCTCCTCCTCTTCTCCTTAATTGTGCCCTTCTTAAAAGTCAAGCAAATTCATCACCATTTATAATCCTTTTGTGGATTTATTCCACTTTGCCAGGGACCAGTGGACCTGTTACACTTTCAAGCACCACAAGTTACGTTGCTGTGTCCCTCATCTAGCTCTTACACCCTGCAAAGCCAGGAGCACCCCAAGCAATAACCCCAAACCAAGCGATGTAGATGCTATGATTTAATTTGGAAATGTAAGCACAGTCTTCATCTTGGCTTGTCCTACCTCACAGGGTCGTTGCGAGGATCAAATGAGGGGAAGCCCAGGTATTTGCCACGGGAGACTCTCTGAAAAACGATGAAGATGCTTTGTATGCAGAAAAAAAATGGGGAAGAAAGTGCTTTCCACGTGGAAAAGAGGAGTAAGATGTTTTCCATGTGGGGGAAAAAAACCCACAATGCTTTTTGCACAAACAGGAGTGGAAAGGTGCCTTCTGCATGGAAAGGTATGAAGAAATTGCTTTCCATGTGGAAAGGGGCCCGATTCAGCTTCCAGGGAAAACAAGGAAAAAACCCCTATCTAAGAGTGAGTGAGTCACTTCGGGTTACAGTAGAATATGCTGAACTCAGATTCTGAATATCTTGTCGGCTTGGGTTAAAGCACTGTCAATAAAGGAGAATATTTGTAGCTCGAGGTTGAAATGAGGGATCTTCTGGTGCTCTCTGGGCTTGGTGGTTTTCTTGCAGACGTTTCGTCACCAAACTAGGTAACGCCATCAGTGCTAGAAGGGAGTGGGGTTTGCGGAGAGGAGGAGGAAGACGACTCTGGGGTCCTTGGTGCGGAGATGGAGGAGGAGGAGGAGGAGGAGGAGGAGGAGGAGGAGGATGACAACTGTAGAGTCCTTGGTGCCCTCTCAACTTGATTGTTTTCTTGCAGACGTTTCATTACCAAACTAGGTAACGCCATCAGTGCTAGAAGGGAGTGGGGTTTGCGGAGAGGAGGAGGAAGACGACTCTGGGGTCCTTGGTGCAGAGATGGAGGAGGAGGAGGAGGAGGAGGAGGAGGAGGAGGAGGAGGAGGAGGAGGAGGAGGATGACGACTGTAGAGTCCTTGGTGCCCTCTCAACTTGATTGTTTTCTTGCAGACGTTTCATTACCAAACTAGGTAACATCATCAGTGCTAGAAAGGAGAGGGGTTCGCCTTCTGTTTATATACAAGCATTTCCTCAAAGAATCACCAACTCACAGAGTCAAACAGTGAACAACGCGTGCCTGGCTGAGGAATTCTGGGAGTTGAAGTCCACAAGTCATAAAAGGGCCAAGTTTGAAGACCCCTGCTTTAAAGCATTGTCCTATGGTCCTTCCAGGTACATAATAATGTACGAAGCAGCCACCCTCTGTGCACATTTGAAGCAGGTTTTTGCAAAGGGATGAGAAAACACGTTCTTTAGATGATGGGGGTGATTCAAGGGTATCTCCTAGTCCTTGCACACTTACACACTCCAACTTGTGGAAAAGCACAGCTTAGCATTTCATGCAAGGTGTGAAGCCACCCTACATTTTAAAATGTTTGACATGGGAGTGTTAACTTTTAACTGCTGAGGAATTACAAGCCCCCCCCCCCCCCAATAGGCAATTCACCCGCAGGATGAGCTGAGTGCTTGACAAATTGCTGATTTTTTTAAAAAAAAAAGTTCGCAGTTTTGAATATGTACAAGCAAAGAGAGACAGCAAATCGAGAGAAAAGAAGAGTGAGGCATATTAATTAAATGTTAAAATATATTGAAAGGCTAGACAGCTTTGTATTTTGAGATTGGACATGAATGGATTGTTTTTTTAAGACTCACCTACCTGCTTTAACTCCTTTTGACAAGAATAAATAAAGCAAACATTCCAAAATAAAGGAAGGCTCCAGGCAATCAGACTCATCCCTGAAACACCTTTGGAACATTATAATAAAAACGGTAGTCAAGACTCAAGAAGCTCGACTGTCGAATCAATTTCACAAGCCAATTTGCGTAGACGGTCTGATTTTCTGCTCGCTTTCACAAACACAAAGGAACACCCCTCTCTGCTCCCACAGCTTTGGATAAGGCAAGTGGACATTACTGCATGCTGGCTGGGGGATTCTGGGAGTTGAAAGTCCACACACCTTAAAGTTGCCAAGTTTGAAAAATACTGGCCTAAGCCCACGCCAAGACCTCTGGGTATTGTGAAGTTCAACCTTAGCAAGCACAATCAAGGGTGCAACCATGTGGCCCATGGGTTGGACTACAGATTCCATAACTCCTAGCCGTGGTGGAGACAAGAAAGAACTAGTGTCCAACACATAGTGGCAAGAACGCAGTCACCGGAGGCTGCTTTGTCTTACACAGTTCCATCTTTAATTTTCTGCTGCTGGGTTCCTCCATCGCAGTCCCCAGAGATGAATTGCCAATCGCCAAGTGGCCAGTAGATGGCAGCCACGGGCTATGGCAAACTCAATCTCTGTGGTCACCTGGTGGTCCCCACCAGTTTTGCAGAATTTTCATCTGTAAGGACCGAAAAGAGGAAAATAACAGAAGAGGCAGAAGGGACCTCAGAGGTCTTCTAGTCCAAGCCCCCTGCCCGAGCAGGAGACCTTTACAAAATTACAGAATAAGAGAGTTGGAAGGGACTTTGGAGGTCATCTAATCCAACCCCCCCTGCTCAAACAGGAGACCCTTACAGAATTACAGAATAACAGGGTTGGAAGGGACCTCAGAGGTCTTCTGGTCCACCCCCACCCCCGAGCAGGAGACCCTTACAGAATTACAGAGTAACAGGGTCGGAAAGGACCTCAGACGTCTTCTAGTCCAACCCTCTGCCAGAGCAGGAGACCCTTACAGAATAACAGGGTTGGCAGGGAGCTTGGAGGTCATCTAGTCCACCCCCACCCCCCGCCCAAGCAGGACAAAAGGCTGTTCTTGAAAACCTCCAGTGACGGAGCGCCCACCACTTCTGGAGGCGACCCGTTCTAACGCCAAGCCTCCCACCCCGAGTCGCCCACGGAGGACTGTGGATTGGACCCGCAGGTCGCGGTGGAGGGGGGGAAAAAAAACTCCGAACAGGCGAAACGCTGCACGCGAACTGCCTCGCCCCGACACGTGACGCGCAGGGAACGGGCGCTCGGCAAGCTCCGGGATTCGGGGTTGTTTATGTTGTTGTTGTTGTTGTTGTTTTGGGGGGGCGGCGCGGGGTTTTAACGGAAACACCCCCTTGCTGGGCGGAACGTTCGCGCGCCGGCCGCGGTTTCCCTGCCGGCCGCCTTTGCGAGCCGGACCGGCGCGGCCGGAAGCGGTCCGTCCGTCGACGCGCCGCCCTTCCGCCATCATGGTGGAGAATGCGTCGGCGGCGGCGCTCGACTCGTTCCGCCGCCGTTGGCAGGCCGAGCTGGCCCGGGAGAGTCCGAGGCGGCGGAGGAGGAAGAGCGGCGGAGGCCGGAAGAGGCCGCGAGAAGCGGAGGGCGAAGAGCCGCAGGCGGTGCGAGGCTGGGGCGGCTACGGGGGTCTCCTTGGGGGGCTGCTGGAGGAAGAGCCGCCGCTGCAGCGCCTCCTCCGCATCTCTCCCGTGCCGGGCCCTCAGCCCCAGCCCGCTGCCCAGAGCCCCGGAGGAGGAAAGGAGGACCTGCTGGGGCAGCTCATCCAAGACTTGGTACGGGGAATCTCGCCTCCTTCCTGGCTTCAGCAGCCTCCCCCGACCCCCCCCCTCCCCCGTCGGCTTTCGGGGCCTGGAGCCCCCCCCCGCCCCTCTTTCCACAACTCGGCGCCTTCCGGGGAGGGGGACAGAGCCCATCGTCCCCTGCCTCTCCTCCCGCTTTTTTATGATGGCTGTTGGATTCAACAGCACTGAAAACCGAGGAGGGCCCCACGACAAAGCAAAATGTAGACACAAACACCCCCCACCCCCGTGTAAAAGAAATAGCCGGATGGATGCATATAAATGCTGGGAGGAGGAGAATCAGCCGCATTTGGGGGGGGGGGGAACCAAAGCAAACCTGCTCTTTAAAAGCTGGAAGATTAAACTTGGGGTAAGGGGTGCTCTTCCGAAAGGCAGGAGGATCTGACCTACTGTACTATAGGATAGGACAGGATAGAAAAGAATGGAATGGAAAATGGAATGGAATGGAATGGAATAGAATAGAATAGAATAGAATAGAATAGAATAGAATAGAATAGAATAGAATAGAATAGAATAGAATAAGGAATGGAATGGAATGGAATAGAATAAGGAATAGAATAAGGAATAGAATAGAATAGAATAGAATAGAATAGAATAGAATAGAATAGGAAATATGGAATAGAATAAAGAGAGATTGGATTGGAATAGAATAGAATAGAATAATTGGAATGGAATGGAATAGAATAGAAGATGGAATGGAAAATAGAATAGAGTAGACAATATGGAATAGAACAGAATAATAACTTCCGAGGTAGATAAAATGAGGACCCAGATTGTTGGGGGCAATTAAGCTGACTTTGTAATAATGTCGCTTGGGGTGTGTGTGAAAGCCCTAATAAGCAGGCATATACATAGAATGAAGGCTACTGCTAAGCTTGTAAGCCGCCCTGAGTCTTCGGAGAAGGGCGGGATATAAATGGAATTAAAATAAAATAAATAAAAATAAATGTACACTAATCAGCATAGATTACAATGAAATTTCATTGCATTCGGCTCTCAAAATGGCAACCATCTCCAATAGTACACTGCATGAACGTGACAAAAGATTGTGCTTGTGCTTTTATTGCCCTTGACTACTGTACGTGATAGCCTACATTTTTAGAGAGGGGGTTAAGATCATATTCACTTCACCACCAGCCCAAAATTAGTCAAACCCCCCCCCCACCCACCCCCAAAAATCCCTTCAGAAGATTAATTGGACCAAAGGAATAAGGACTGGCCCAAAGCCACTGAATCAATGGGGATACTGGGAATCTATGGCCCTGCATGCCTTGGAGTTGTTGGGAAATGAGTGTGGTGTGAAATCTATTCCCCATTGGCAGTGTGTGGCCTTTTCTGCCTCTATTCCTGATCCCCCAATAGCCAGCAAGTGAAGAGGCTGTCTTCCAGGGGTGTTGGAATTGGGGTGGGGTGGGGTGGGATGGGGGGAAGAAAGCCATTTGTTCAATGTAGCTGAGGATGGATATGAGTATAGACAATAGGAGACTAGATGAAGTCAATGGCCTTGGCACGTGACTCAAAGATGCTTTTATCTGGGTTGCATGGTTTCTTGTGTACGTGCATTGGAAGCATGATTTTTGTGTGATTTGAACCCAGGTCTCCCCGGGTCCTAATTCAGCCACATATTACTTGCACCACACCAGCTGATTGTGGAACTCAGTCATCGTACTTAGTAAAACCATGGTTAGCGGTTTGCCACGTGTGACATTTTAAGTTTGCGGTTACATGCACACTGTTGTTGTAGAGCTAGCATTCGACTCACGGCCACAATTCAGCCCCATATTTCCGTTGCTAAGCAAGACAGTTGTTAAGTGAGTTTTATCCCATTCTGTGGCCTTTTTTTTTGCCACAGCTGTTAAGTGAATCCCTGCACTTGTTAAGTCAGTAACACGGTTGTGAATTGTATCTGGCTTCCCAGATTCATAACAATTCATTTAGTGACTGTTCAAAGTTACAATAGCACTGGAAAAAAATGATTTATGTCATGGTCACGTGATTAAAATTCAGACGCTTGGCAACTGACTCATATTTATGATGATTGCAGTGTTCCAGGGTCACGTGATCCCCTTTGGCGACCTTACGACAAGCAAAACCAATGGGGAAGCCAGATTCACTTAACAACCGTGTTACTAACTTAACAACTGCAGGGATTCATTTAACAATTGTGGCAAAAAAGGTTGTAAAATGGGGCAAAATTCACTTAACAAATATCTCACATTTGCAGAAATTTTGGGCTCAATTATGGCCATAAATCAAGGACTTACCTGTATGTACCTTAACTGTCTCTGATATATAGAGCTCTAGATGGCCTTGGGCTAGGCTGAAACAGGAAATAAGATTTGTCCCGTTGTCTGGGACTAAGCAAGTGTATTCTGAATGCTTAACAAATAGATAGATAGATAGATAGATAGATAGATAGATAGATAGATAGATAGATAGATCTATATCTATATATCATCTATATCTATCTATCTATCTATCTATCTATCTATCTATCTATCTATCTATCTATCTATCTATCTTAATGCCATGTATGCAGAATTTAAACGGTGTGTACTTCATCCTCTCCATTCTAGCGAGCTGCACGTTTCTTTCTTTCGCTCCTTCTAAAAAGCCGGATTAAATTTCTGATGGCAGTGAATTAATCCATTTAGTGAACTAGAGTTCCATTAGTGCACTGATGTGTAAATGTTTGTCTCTAAGGAGCAGGTGCCAATGTTTATCTTTTGGATTTTGTCCATCACATTAAAAAAAGAAAGAAAGAAAATGGAACTATTTTAGCCAGATAGACCCTTCCCTCCCTCCTTTTTTTTGCCTCATTTTTTGTGTTTTGTGCTAATTGACATTCAGATCTTGCAATAGGCATACAGTAAAAGTAATGACACCACTCAGAAATTCTCTCGAGTTCAAGTTATTTCGCTTATGGGCTTATTTGTAGCGGCAGCCACGTGTAGGGACGGAGTGCGGTTTTTCTTCTCGGCTGCTTGAATCCCTTTTTCCCACCACAAGCTTTGCGGATAACAAGGGACAAGATGCTCACACGACAATAAACCGCAAAGTGGCTTGTTTGCCTTTGGATGAATGTGTTGGATGAGCATCGCTTGTAATATGGAAAACACAGATTAGATTTCACATGCTTACAACCCACACAGTTGACCGAGGCGTAATTAGCCATCTTCGGCCACCCTAGAGGCACGTTATATTACTTATTTATTGGGTGGTGATTTATTCATTCACTTTTCTTGCCACCAGCCTCCAGCCGAGCGGGCAACTGGTAACGCAGGCAGGCCTTGACTTACAAGCATTCAAAGTTACAACCGTGCCGAAAAAAGAGTAACATGTGACCGTTTTTCACACACACCATTGCAGCATCCCATGGCCACCTGGTCAGAATTCGGCATGTGTTTATGACGGTTGCCCTGTCCTGGGGTCATGTAATCCCCTTTTGTGACCTGATAAGGGAAGTCAATGGGGGAAGCCAGATTCAATTCACAGCTGGGTTACTAATTGAACAGCTGCAGTCATTCACTTAAAAACTGCTAAGAAAGGTCCTAAAATGGGGCAAAACCAGTAGTGGGATTCAGCCGGTTTCGCACCACTTCGGCAGAACTGGTAGCTATTGTTTTTTTTGTCGCCCAGGCCCAGAATGGACTTCTGGAAGCGGCATCCACACAGAGAACCGGTTGTTCCCCTATTTGAATCCCACCACTGGGCAAAACTCGCTGAACTGCCTTGCTTAGGAAAAGAAATTTGGGGCTCAGATTGTAGTCGTAAGTCGAGGACTTTGGTCTCAGTCTTATTCCAGTCTTAAAAATCCAGAAGAAAAAGGCTTGCTTAGAAACATTCTTTATAGGCCAAATCCTTGCTAACTTTGAAGCCCTGATTCCAGAAGCTGTTAAAAGTTTCCTTGTGGTCTCAGAGAGGACATTTGAGGTTAAATCTTCCCCCTCTGAGGTGAATCACTTTTTGAAAAGTCCGACAGCCCTCGGGAGCCTAAATGCACTTTATTGATTCTCCCCCCTTTAATAAATATTTCAGCAACTTGTGGATGTTGGAAAAAAATGGATTGAGATGTTCATGCAGCACATACAGTTAAATTGTTCTGCTAGATTTTACCCAGTTTTAAAGCCACTGAAATTGTTCTGTTTTTCTGGGAAACTCATTTCACGTGCCTCAATTTCTGTTACCTACGAGTAGCCGAACAGAAAAGTTACGTTTGTTTAATTTTGTCGTTCCCCTTTACCCCCTTTGCAGACCAAGCCTTTTGCAAAACCTGGTGCAAGTGGTCCTCAGCCTGGGATCACAGTTCAGCCCAAAGTTCCTTCTGCTAAGCAAGACGCTTGTTAAGTACCTTGTGTCACATTTTATGACCTTTCCCGCTGCAGTTGTTAACGGAATCGCTGCAGTTGTTAAATTAGTAGCACGGTTATTGAGCGGATCTGCTTTGCCCCTTGACTTGGCTTGTCAAGAGGTCGCAAAAAGGGATCACGTGATCCTGGGAATGGCTGCAACAGTCATCAGTGTGAAAATCGTAAGCCACTTTTATCAGTGCAGTTGCCACTGAACAGACGGTTGCGTCTGTTAAAATACAACAAATTCTCTAAAGTTATAATCGCGCCGGGTTAGATGTCAACGATGAAACAAGCTGCTATAATTTGAGATGGCGTTACAGCCGAATATGTCAGAGCAATGAGAATTGGGAGTGTAAGTAAATAGAATGGGCTGGCTCATGAAAAAGGGTCATCTTGAGGTGGAGGGTCTTTTTAACAGAATAACAAAGGTGGAAGGGACCTTGGAGATCTTCTAGTCCAACCCCCTGCTCAGGCAGGAAACCCTAACCCTAAAACCTCAGTATTCAGGTTAAATTTAAATTTTAAGATTTAAGGTGCTGGTACTTACCTTTAAAGCCCTACATGGCTTAGGCCCGGGATATTTGCAGGACCGTCTGCTACCGGGGACGACTTCCCATCGCCCGGTGCGCTCACACAGAGAGGGCCTCCTCAGGGTGCCGTCGGCCAGACAATGTCGGCTGGCGACCCCCAGGGGGAGGGCCTTCTCTGTGGGAGCACCAGCCCTTTGGAACCAACTCCCCCTTGAGCTTCAGATGGCCCCGGACCTCCGGTCCTTTCGCCGCGACCTCAAAACATTTTTCTTCCATCAGGCTGACCTGGATTGATGATGGGTTTTTAAATATGTTTTAATTTTTAACTGTGTAGTTAATTTATTTTGGGGCTGTTATTTAATTCTTTTTTAATTTTTGTATTGTTGTTTTTTATTGTTGTTAGCCGCCCTGAGTCCTTCGGGAGATAGGGCGGCATATAAGTCCCAAAAATAAATAAATAAATAAATTGCCGTGTTGGCACTTTGTGATAAATAAGTGGGTTTTGGGTCGCAGGATGGGCACTCGGTCTCTAAAAGGTTCACCATCACTGCCCTAGACCATTTCGGACAAGTGGTTGTCCAATCTCTTCTTGAAAAGCTCCAGGTTGGAGCACCCACAACGTCTGAAGGCAAGTCGTTCCACTGGTTGATTGTTTTCACTGTCAGGAAGTTTCTCTTTATTTCTAGGTTGCTTCTCTCCTTGACGAGTTTCCATCCGTTGCTTCCATCCATTGCCTTCCGATGCTTCGGAGAGTAGCTTGACCCCATCTTCTTTGTTGTAACCCTCAGATAGTGTAACACTAGAATCATGTCACACACACACACACACCCATCCCCACTAGATAACCCCAACTTAGCCATCATCGTTCCCATTGTCAGGAGAGAGTCATTTTGCAAGCCATGAAATAAAACCTCTCTTTCCTTTTCCTTTGCCTCTTTTCAGAATGAAATCAACGAAGTTCCCTTTTTCGACGTGCAGTTGCCTTACGAATTGGCATTAAAAATATTTCAGTCCCTCGGAAGGCTGGAGTTGGGAAGGTGCGCTCAGGTAAGGATCTGCTTCTGATGACAGAAATCAGCAAGACATAATGGGAAGGAGAAAGCCACACAAGCGAGCGATGATACTTCGACACTTTTGGGACAGAGAAGGCCTTCAGTTAGAATTTGGAGCTGTAGCTGCGTTTGACTTTTTTTTTTTAAGCCTTATTATTATTATTATTTATTAAATTTTTATACCGCCCTTCTCCCGAAGGACTCAGGGCGGTGAACAGGGCATATAAATAGAAATACAAAAGTTAAAAAAGGATTAAATAATTGCCCAATTAAAACAATCAGAATATAAAACCCATTAAAACCCTAACGTTCCCCCATCAGGCCAGGCCAGCTTGTTCGAATAAATGGGTCTTTAACCCGCGCCGGAAGGAGCGAAGATCCGGTGCCGTCCGGAGCTCAACCGGCAGTTGGTTCCATAAAGCCGGGGCGCCCACAGAGAAGGCCCTCCCCCTGGGGGCCACCAGCCGGCATTCTCTGACCGGAGGCACCCTGAGGTGTTTCTTTTTTTTTTTTAACCCACCTCTCTTTCCCAAGATAAACCGAAATTAGGCGAAAAAGTTCTCTCACACGTGTGCAGGAATTCTGCACTTTTACCTTGACTGGCTTAGCATTGGTAGTGCACGTTAGGGAATGAAATAATTGGAAAAGGTCACCACTGTTCCATTGCACGCCCGGTGCCAGCTTTCTAGGCTGAAGTATTCCTGCTAGGAGGACGTTCAACTTTAAAAACACCCAGTGAAGGGAAATTGGATCTTCTGTCAAAGGCTTTTTATCGCTAAGGAGGTTTTCCTAACGTTCAAGCCAGAAATGCTTTTCCTGTCACTGTTATTCTGGTGTCTGGGACGGTGAGCGATTCCTGCCCACCTCACCCGAGTTTGTCTTCAACTATAGGCGTCCTGGCTGCTTTTTTTCTGCTAGGGGTTGCCGATATTAGGGGGCGGTGCTCATCTCCATTCAAGGCCATTAAGCCAGCACTGTCCAAAGAGGTTTACACGGTCATGTGGCCAGCGTGATGTCGCGCAGCGCTGTTACCTTCCCATTGAAGTGGTACCTGTTTATCTACTCGCTTTTGCAGGAGCTGGAGCAAGTAACGGGAGCTCACCCCATCGCATCGCGCTCGG
The DNA here is from genome assembly GCF_964194415.1 of Vipera berus. Taxonomy (NCBI): domain Eukaryota; kingdom Metazoa; phylum Chordata; class Lepidosauria; order Squamata; family Viperidae; genus Vipera; species Vipera berus. The sequence continues at coordinate 9,895,552 of NC_138217.1, read as the reverse complement.
ATCTCAAACCTCGGCTGCCAGCTTTCCAGTGGATAAGCCCAACATCTTGGGTGGCACAGTGCTCAGCGGTTAAGATGTTGGGCTGGTTGGCTGGAAAACCAGCAGCCCACGTTTGAGGCCCTGTCTTAAAAGTATAAACACGCCAAATCCTCTGGATCTCTTCCATCGGGGCCTACGTTCCAGTTCCTTGGTCATCCTCAGGTTTACCAATCTGTTCCAAACGGGTCTGTATTCATTGTAAAACATGGCCCTGTAAAAGAACTTAGTGGTGAGCTTGGAGAAGGTCTGAAAGAACCACAAAAGAGGGACTTGGAAGTGTGATGATCCACAGTAGTGTTTCTCAACTCTGGCAGTTTCAAGCTCCATGGACATCAAATCTCAGAATTCCCCAATCAGCATGCTGGGAGTTGACGTCTTAAAAGTTGCTAAACTTGGAGAAACAGCAATCCAGAGATTGAAAAGTGTGTGTGTGGGGGGGGAAATTCAGAACAACTGTGCCTTGATTTTTTGTGGTGGAAGATGGATCAGGGAGACACTCGGACACGCTCTTGAGGTGATGTCAGCTCTTCAAGGTAGGCTAGGGTCAAAGAACAGGCGTAGGAGGGATTCCAGTTGTGCTGTCTTGTTTGTGTAGGTGCAATGATAGAATCTTGAAAGCCCGTCCAAGTTCTTCTCTGATTCCTCTTACACTAAAGAATAGCAAGGGAACTTGTTTATTTTGAGTTTCTTTCTCATCCTTGCTTCAATCCCTACACTAAGCAGGGGGGTTGGACTAGAAGACCTTCAAGGTCCCTTCCAATTCTGTTATCCTGTTCTATTCCATTACATTCCATTCCACTCTTTCTGTTATTCTATTCTATTCTATTCTATTCTATTCTATTCTATTCTATTCTATTCTATTCTATTCCATAATTCTATTCTATTCCATTCCATTCCATTCCATTCCATTCCATTCCATTCCATTCCATTCCATTCCATTCCATTCCATTCTATTCTATTCTGTTCTGTTCTGTTCTGTTCTGTTCTATTCTATTCTATTCTATTCTATTCTATTCTATTCTATTCTATTCTATTCTATTCTATTCTATTCTATTCTATTCTATTCTATTTCTATTCCATAATTCTATTCTATTCCATTCCATTCCATTCCATTCCATTCCATTCCATTCCATTCCATTCCATTCCATTCCATTCCATTCCGTTCCGTTCCGTTCCGTTCCGTTCCGTTCCGTTCCGTTCTGTTCTATTCTATTCTATTCTATTCTATTCTATTCTATTCTATTCTATTCTATTCCCATTTCCATTTCCATTTCCATTTCCATTTCTATTTCTATTTCTATTTCTATTTCTATTTCTATTCTTTCTGTTATTCTATTCTATTCTACCACGGGATCGCTTCTCCAAGCCCTCCTTAACCCTTCTTTTATGTTTTCCCCAAGATCATCTTTAAATTCCTTGATAAATATCCTGAACTTGAGGCAATACTTTAGGTGGCGACTGATCAATACTGAATAAATTGGGCATTTTGGTGCCTTTGACTGGGAAATTAACCTTCTCCTGATGCAGTCCACAGCGGCGTTTGCCTTTTTGGTAGTCACATCCTGCAGTCGATTCACAATTAAATCAATTACAGTGTTTGTTGTTTGTTTGTTGACATATCTGTGAAACCCACCAAGGGATGTTATTGTATATATTTCAACATTTTAAGGTAACGCTGCTGACTTGGATACCAATGTTACACACACATTGACAAGAAGCGTCACGGTTCTAAATGTGTAACAATCCTAAATGTGTCTTTTTCTGACTGCAACAATCCTCAATGTGTCTTTTTCTGAGGAAAATAATAATAATAATGTTGATACAAAGATCCCAGAAGATTTGCCTGGGTCACTCCAAATATAAATTCTAAAATGAGGGTAAAAGCGTGTGACGAAATAAGGAGGGAAAACGTGATTAAAAAGGTTTCTCTCCCCCCCCCCCCCCCAATAGCTTTGGGTTTCTGTTTCCGTAGATTGAGAATTTTTTCCTTACAGCACCGGTCATCTTTTACAGGATAGCCGTGCCTCTATCAACCTCCTCAGTTTCCCAAAACTTTTTTTCCCCTTATTATTCAGGTGTTTCTTTTATAAATGGCTTTATCGTATACAACAAGGACAATGTCAGCAGAAGCAGTCCCTGGATAGTTTGGGCGTGAGGGGAGGGCTAAGCAAAGTTCGAGAGTTTTGCCAGGCGTTTGAAGTGAGATGAGGTAAGCCCAGGCTTTTAGCCCAAAGTGATCCAAGCAAAAAGCAAAGCCGTAAAGACGAAGGCCGTTTTTTTTTCCCCCTTCATTTTTCTCTTGGTGCTTTTGATTTTTGAACGACGGCAAGAGTTCTTCAGCTAAATGGAACGCCCTGCTGTCTTTTCATTGCCTTTGTCATGGATTTTCAGTTTTAGTTTATTTTTTTTTTAAAAAAGAGGTCGGTGGCAGAATTCATAAAACTCTGCTAGTTAATGGGACTGGTTAGCTTAGCAGAGGAGTCCCCGGAGAGAGAGTTTTCAAGCTTGGATGGCTGCCAAAGTGGTAGCTGACTGGTAGCAAAAAGAGAGAGAGAGAGAAAGGAGAGAGAGAGAGAGAGAGAGAGAGAGAGAGAGAGAGAGAGAGAGAGAGAGAGAGAGAGAGAAACAGGAGAAAGGAGACAGAGAGAGAGAGAAACAAAGAAAGAGAAATGGGAGAGAAAGAAAAAGAGAAAGAAAAAGAGAGAGAAAGAAACGAGAAAGAAAGAGAGAAATGGGAGAGAAAGAAAAAGAGAAAGAAGAGAGAAACAGGAGAGAGAGAGAAAGACAGGAGAAAGAGAACAAGAAGGGAGAGAGAAACAGGAGAAAGAAAGAGAGAGAGAAACGGAGAGAAAGAGAGAGAGAGAGAGAAACAGGAGAAAGGAGACAGAGAGAAAGGAGGAAGAAAGAGAGAGAGAAACAGAAAGGAGAGAGAGAGAAAGAAACAGAAAGAGAGAGAGAAACGGGAAAGAAAAAGAAAGAGAAACAAAGAGAGAAAGAAACAGGAGAAAGAAAGAGAGAAATGGGAGAGAAAGAAAAAGAAAAGAGAGAAACAGAAAGGAGAGAGAGAGAAAGAAACAGGAGAAAGAAGAAGGGAGAGAAAGGAGAGAGAGAAACAAAGAGGAGAGAGAAAAACGAGAGAGAGAAAGAAACGAGAAAGAAAAAGAAATGGAGAGAAAGAAAGAAAGAGAGAGAAACAGGAGAGAGAGAGAGAGAGAGAAAGAAACAGGAGAAAGAAAGAGAGAGAGAAACGGGAGAGAAAGATAGAGAAAAAATAACTCCCTCCTTCAAAGTCTGCAGAATTGAACTCTGATTGTCACACAAAAGAGAAATGACAAACTCTGCCTTCCCTGCCAGCGTCGATCCCCTTTTAAGCTACATCTTTGTTGTCACGAAGGGCAAAAAACCCACAACCCCAAACTCCTTCTATTGTGTTAGAAGTTACAAGCTCACCTATTCGAAGAACGTGTCTTTCTTGAACGCAATTCAAAATCTCCGTGCTGAATCGGAGACCGGAGGGTTTCTCAGATGAGACGAGAGATCTCTTTTGTGGTTCCTTCATTGGGACTTTCTGAAGTTGCGTCTCCTAGCCGTAGGTAGGATAAGATCGATAACAAGGCTTGGATTAAAAATAGCAATCTGGAGCCCGCGAACGATTTTGCGGCTCCAGATTGGCATTCATCAAAGAGACGCCTCTTTGGGAAGATTTTGTAAGAGTATAATAATTCACGAAGCCAGGTCTGAATGTGCCTTCCTCGGTCCTGTCCTGCCAGCGGGCTGTCGTATTTCTGCCTGGTTTATATTAAGTAAAATTCCCCTTTTGTGTCAGAGCCAGAGAACCCAAATTCCGTGCCAATTAACGAGCGAGGATTACGTTACAGGTAAAGTCCTCTCCGTAACGGCCTCATTTGGAATCAGAATTTCCCTCACTAAGGAAAGCAGTTGTTCAATGAGTCGTCCTTGATGTTACGACCTTTTCTGCCACGGCTGTTAGGCCGTTGTTAAGTGAAACAGGTGGTCACGAAGCAAATCCAGCTTCCCCCATTGATTTTGCTTGTCGGAAGCCGGAAGCAAATGGCGGTCACGTAACCACCAGATGCTGCAACGGGCGTAAATACATGGGGGTTGACAAGGGCCTGAATGGTGACTTGGGGGACGCCGCCTTGGTTGTCAGTGTGTGGAGCAGTCGTGAGCACTTTTTCCCCAGTGTTGTCGGAACTTTGAACAGCCGCTAAAGAAATGGTCCTAAATCAGGGACCATTTCCACCTGATTGCTCTCCTGTAGCGGTCATCTGGATTCTTGTCTCTGCAGCCTTGGCTCCGTTCAGGGTGGGCAGCTGATGCAGAAGCTTGGAGAAACGACAACTTTTTTTTCCCCCATTTGATCCCCATTCTCCCAACCGCCCTCCCTCCCCTCCCACTTGTTCTGAGCATCTTAAAATAGAATAGAGCTGGGAGGGACCTTGGAGGTCTTCTAGTCCAGCCCCCTGATCAAGCAGGAGAACCTATACCATCTCAGACAGGTGAATGTCTAGTCTCTTGTTAAAAATCTCCAGCGAGGGAGCGCCCACGATTTCTGGAGGCAAAGCTGTTCCACTGGTTGATTGTCCTCGCTGTCGGGAAGTTTCTCCTTAATTCCAAGTTGCTTCTCTCCTTGATGAGTTTCCATCCGTTGTTTCTCATCCTTCCCTCTGGTGCTTTGGTGAACAACTTTGTGGCAGCCCCTCAGATACTGGAATAACTGCTATCATTTCTCCCCCGTTTATTCTTTTCTTTAGACTGGCCAAACCCAAGTCCCGCAGCCGTTCTTCGTATGTTTTGGTCTCCAGGCCTTGGATCATCTCAGTTGCTCTTCTCTGAATCTTTTTTCCAAACTCTCAACATCTGTTTGGTGGTATGGTGACCAAAACTGGCTGCAGCAATCCAGGTGTGGCCTTACTAAGGCTTGGTTAAGCCTTCCTTGGTCTTTCCATCACAAAACTGCTAAGAGACGAAAACACTAATAATAGCCAAGGGGGGGCGCTTTTTCAGGTCTTTTGGCCCTGAGCTGCTCACCTGTTGTCGCCTCCAGCCACGGTCCCGGGTTTGGGTTGGCGCCAAAGGCATGCGGGCGCGGGTGTTAAATGGAGCCGCTCACGGTAGTGTATAAAGTGCTTAAGACACTTTCCATTAGGGCTGTCTTTTTTGCAGCTGCTACTCATCGGCTCGGCTGTGCCGCGTTAATGGCCCATTTCAACTTGGAGGCGTCCTTAGAAATTTCAGCCTGATAAGCCCGCAGGGCTAGAAGTAACCTGATTAAAATCACAGCGGGGAATAAACTATCCTTGTTTTACTCGTCCCTTCCGTGACCTGGCCTTTTTTTTTTTACGGTGTTTCTGAAAAGCGCTTCCTTCACTTCAATTTCCCACCCCCCCCCCAGAAAAAAGAAGTGACTTCAAAAGATTTCTCCCTTCTTCTGCGTTGCCCCATCCTTAAGTTTCGAACTAGCCGCGGTTGGCCAATCCTTTCCGTTTACCCACTGAGTTCACAAATCAGCGAAAAGAACCTCCCCGCCGAAGCTGAGCGCGAACGTGTTTTTTCCTTTTAAACAACTCGGAGTAATTTTACTCCTGCCAAGCAGCTGCCTCTTGGCCTACGGCAGGCCGCAATCCTTCAAAACGCCTCGGTGGCCCACAACTAAGAGCACGGGCAGCGTGGAACAGTTTACTTCTGGGGGGGGGGGGAAACGTGGTGGTGGTGAAAAGAGGGGGGGGGAAATGGGCACAAGGGCTGGGGTTTTCATGAAGGTCCAGCTTGCAGAACTGGTTTTGGGGCTAAAGTAGAACCACAGCCCCTGCGACAGGGAAGCGAGATGGAACGGAGGGCTCTTTTTTTCCTCTTATATTTATATTTATTAAATTTATATTTATTAAATTTTTATACCGCCCTTCTCCCGAAGGACTCAGGGCGGTGTACAGGGCAATAAGTATTAAAAGACAAAATACAAAAGTTAAAAAACAATTAAATATTATGCCCGATATATACAATAATTAAAAACCATGTTAAAACCCCAACCCCTAAGCTTTCTCTTAGTGGGAAAGCTACGTTTGAGAAGACCGTTTGGTGTCGTGGTTAAACCGTCAAGACTACAAACTGGGAGACTGTGAGTTCTAGTCCTACCTTAGGCCGGAGGCGACGGGCTGACCTTGGGCCAGTCGCTGTGTCTCAGCCCTGTGAAGGAGGCAATGGCAAGCCACTTCTGAAAATTTTACCAAGGGAAACTTCAGGGCCTTGTCTAGGCAGTCTTTGAGAATTGGATATGCTTGTACAGGGGGAAAAAAAAATCAGCGGAAAGAGCTAAAGCAGGTCAGAGCTGAGGACCTGGCTAATTCTCAGCGTAGTCCTCCAAAATCTCTGTTGCTAAGCGAGACAGCTCTTGAGTGAGTTTTGCCCCGTTTTGCAAGCTTTCTGTCCGCAGTTGTTAAATGAATCACTGCAGAGGCTAAGTCCGTTAAGACGGTTGCAAAGCGAATTTCCCCTTTGACTTTGCTCGCCGGACACGTCGCCGAAGGGGATCACGGGACCCCTGGATACCGCGACCGTCACAAATGCCTGCCAGTCGCCAAGCTTGATCACGCAACCTCCAGGGATGCCACAGAGGCCGTGAGTGTGAAAACCGCTCGTAAGTCCCTTTTTTCCCCCGTGCCCTTGTAACTTGGAAGACTTACTAAACGAATAGTTATAAGTCAAGGACTACCTGTCATACGTGGAAGGGAGACCATCAAGGATAGTATTTGACTGGTCACCTCCCCCCCCCCCCGTGGTCACATGACCACACTTAGGCCACACAGCCTGATTGACAGCCGTTTGCCGCATCCCGCAATCGTGACTGCGTTTTATGTCGGTTTTGCCGAAAACCGGTACTTGTTTCCAGTTTTCGGCCAAACGACATCCGTAGCAAACAACGGGCTCACGCAACCGCTGCACTTGCTTAACAACCGCTGCAAAAAAAAAATGTTGTCAAGTCAGATCGGTTGCATCAGCGACCTGTTTTATGACCGTTAGGACTTCCAGGCTCCGTTACAGATGTAATTGGAGGACTACCTGTACATTTGTCCAGCCAGGACCTGTTGGGCCAGCATCTTTTCCCTCATGTGCTCATTTCTTATTTGCAAGGAAAATTCTCTCTCTCTCTCTCTCTCTCTCTTTCTCTCTCCTGTTTCTCTCCTCTTTTTCTTTCTCTTTCCTTCTATCTTTCTCTTCTCTCTCTTTTTCGTTCTCTCTCCTATTTCTCTCTTTCTCTTTCCTTCTATCTTTCTCTCTTTTCTCTCTTTTTCTCCTGTTTCTCTCCTCTTTCTCTTTCCTTCTATCTTTCTCTTTCTCTCCTCTATTTCTCTTTCTTTTTTCTCTTTCCTACTATCTCTTTTCTCTTTTTCTTTCCCCTTTTTCCTTTTTCTTTCTCTTTCCTTCTATCTCCTTTTCTCTCTCTTTGTTTCTCTCCTCTTTATCTCTTTCCTTCTATCTCTTTCTTTTCTCTCTCTTTTTCTTTCTTTCTTTCTCCTGTTTCTCTCCTTCCCTCTCTCTCTGTCTCTGTCTCTCTCTCTCCCCCCCCCCCAATACAAGGATGTAATTATTGTGAGAGATTAAAAATGTCATGTTTTACCTGCAGGCTGAAGTCTGTTTCACATTGCTATCTCATTAGGCCCTAAACGTAGACTGAGCCATTGTGTGGGAAGGACGCCTTGCTCGCTTCGTTTGCATACCCGAGATTTTCATAGCAACACTTCACATCTCGGCTTTTCCGTCTTTGTAACTAGAGGCAACCAATCTCCAGCCTTTTGAGTGTCACTCTCCAGACTTGCCCGTCTCTGCCCCTGGCGCTGGGCTTCGCTGTGTTTACATCGCTTCATTATTTGCATGGTTATTTTTTGAGAAAAGTAGGAAAAAACACTTCCGGGCTTGTGTTTCAGTGCTCTTCTTCTGCAGAGTTTTTCAGCAGTAGCTTGCTCATTTTGGAGCTGTTTGGAAATTAGTTTCCCCGAGATGTTTTTCCCCCCGCCCTGCTAGTCTGCCTTTAAAATATAAACAAATTGGAATTTAAGCATTCAGTGAGATGTGGGTGTCTTCAGTGTGAATTCCTTGAGTAAATAAAGTTGAGCCTTGAATAGAGTAGAGTAGAGTAGAGTAGAGTAGAGTAGAGTAGAGTAGAGTAGAGTAGAATAGAATAGAATAGAATAGAATAGACAGATTGTAGAATAGAATAGAATAGAATAGAATAGAATAGAATAGAATAGAATAGAATAGAATAGAATAGAATAGAATAGACAGATTGTAGAAGAGTAGAATAGAAGAATAGAATAGAATAGAATAGAATAGAATAGAATAGAATAGACAGATTGTAGAATAGAATAGAGTAGAATAGAATAGACAGATTGTAGAGTAGAATAGAATACAATAGAATTCAATAGAATACAATAGAATAGAATAGAATCTGGAAGGGACCTTAGAGGTCTTCTAGTCCATCCCCCTGCTCAGTCGTCTTATACGCCGGAAAATACAGTAGATTCCTAGACTTGGCCATGCCATTTATCTTTTAGCAATAAAGGAGAATATTTGTAGCTCAGTGTGGAAATGAGGGGTCCTTAGTGCTCTCTGTGCTTGATTGTTTTCCCGGAGACATTTCATTACCCAACTAGGTCACATACATTTAAGAATTTTTTCTAAATCCTGTTTTAATATTAACGCAGGTCTTCTTTTGAGGTGACGCACACCATGGTCACTGAGAGCATCGTGGTTTTTTTCCCCTCCCCCTCCCTCTGGTTTCAGAGAGAATTCTCAGCAATGAGCATTTGTCCCACTTTTAGGTGAGCCGAACGTGGAAGATACTGGCTGAAGACCAAGTCCTGTGGTACCGGCTTTGTCAACAGGAAGGTTATCTGCCCGACAGTCAAGTCTCAGACTTCCCCTGTTGGAAACAGACCCTCCGAGAATGTCGGCAAAAGGAGAAGACTTTGCGAACCAACTGGAAAGTAAGGGAAAACAACTTCTCATTTGAGACAATACTATTCAGCCTTGTTCAAGAGAGGTCCAACCTAGAAATAAGGAGAAATTGCCTGACGGTGAGAACAATCCGTGGAACAGCTTGCTCCCCAGACTTGTGGGTGCTCCATCGGTGGAAGTTTCCAAAAATAGATTGGACAACCATTTGACTGGGATTGTTTTTCTCTTGCCTTGAACAGGGAGTTGGACAAGAGACCTCCGAGATCCTTTCCAGGCCTGTGATTCTATGCTCGATAGCACTAGCAATAGCACTTATATACCGCTTCATAGTGTTTTACAGCCCTCTCTAAGCGGTTTACAGAGTCAGCCTATTTGCCCCCCAACAATCTGGGTCCTCATTTTACCGACCTCGGAAGGATGGAAGGCTGAGTCAGCCTTGAGCCGGTCAGGAACGAACTGCTGGCAGTCGGCAGAATTAGCCTGCAATACTGCATTCTAACCACTGCGCCACCATTGCAATAGAATAGAATAGAATAGAATAGAATAGAATAGAATAGAATAGAATCTTTATAGAGAATAGAATAGAATAGCAGTAGCACTTAGATTTATATACCGCTTCACAGTGCTTTATAGCCCTCTCTAAGCGGTTTACAGAGTCATCCTTTTGCCCCCAACAATCTGGTTCCTCATTTTACCAAACTCGGAGTCAGAGTCGAGATGCTGTAATACCACTTGAATGTCAAAAACCACAGTTCGTGGGGTGGGGTGGGGTGGGGTGGAGATTTTTGAGGGACTACTAGACCAAACCCATGGCTTTTCCTTGTCTTGCTCTGCAGAACCGTGTCGGGGCTATGAGCCAGTTGCAGCACGAAGTCGGGAACATTCTGTGTGATGTGCATTCATGCAACGGAGTAGTCATTGCAGGGTGAGTCTGGGACCAAGAACGCTTTGTGCAGCTAGATTCTTCTCCTGCCTGAAAGGAATTACTTCGCATTTAAACCAAGAGTTACGGTGGCTTATGATATAATGACAGTTTTTTTTTTAAAAAAAAACAAACCTCAAGAGTGAACATAGGGAATCTTACAACTCATGGAAACCGATGGGTAGCATTTGATTTAGCTCCTGATAGATCACTAGCTTAATGTTTTCCGACCTTGGCAACTTGAAGATGTGTGGACTGCAACTCCCAGAATCCCCTCCGGGAATTGAAGTCCAAACGGTTTCGAGTTGCCAGGGGCGGAAAAACAGTGAGCTAGATAGTCAGGTTCATTGTATGCTATTCATGCTTTAGGAATTTGGCATTCCCTTCCCCCTCCCCCCTTTGGCACCTATTTGCAAATTTAAAGGAGCCTGCCAAATAATTATTATAATAATAATTCTGAAGTTAATTCACTGGCACATGAAATTTCCTGCCGTGGCTCCATTGCATACTGCTGGACGGGAGTCATAATAATTCTGGTTGTTTTATCCCCGGCCATTAAAATATATGTATAAAATATATAGTAGAGACAAACTTATTGCCCTGGCTTTTAAGTAGAAATGATTCTGCTGTGAAAGCCGTTAACAGCAAAACGGTTTTTAATGCCCGAAACAGGCGCTGGCATCGTAGTTCTAAATATCTCCCTTGTGCTGCATTTTCTGAGTCATTGAGAGATTTCAGCTCTCCTGTAATGGGCCATCATTTCTATTTATCACCACCCGGGCTTTATCTGCAATGCAGGGTTTAAAAGGGTTATTTCTTTTTCGGCCTCTCCATGTCATGAACCTCATTAGCTTTGTTTCTGCGCTAAAAACAGTAGGGAATTTCAAGAATGGATCCCCCAGGATAACCGCTAATCTTCTTACTCCAAACCCTGGTGGGGGCTGTACGCGGCGGTGTGTTTAAAGGTGGGGGTGGTGGGGTGGGGGAGAAGCCTCCCACCTCTTTTGCAGCTTCACAGTCCCGAAGTCACAACACCAGGCAGAGAAGAGAAGGGGATGATGTCATTGGGGGCTGTGAAACTGGCTCTCGGGCCTCTCATAAATCAACGTATGGCGTTTAAGAGCAACACTTCATTTTAACGATGCATTTTTGTGGAGAAGAATTAGAGTCAATTGTCTTGGGTGTGTGTGTGTGTGTGTGTGTGTGTGTTTCCCCCCTCCGCCCCGCCCCCCTTCTTTTTTCAAATCCCCTGCCGGCACCAGATTCCGTGAGTGACACCGGGGAAGGAGGCCACTTGAAATAAATTCAGAAAGTAGCCCGTTTGTTTCTTTCGGGATAAAACGTGGGAAATTGACGACGTCGTGTGAAAAGCTAAGTTGAGGTGGACCAGGTGGACATTGTTAAGGCGGAGGTACTCCTCGAGGTAGCCACGACCGTTCAAAGTTTTAACAGCACGGCAAAAAAGTGACGTAGGACCGTTTTTCACACTTAACGACCGCCGCAGCATCCCTCTCCCCCCCCCCCCGTGGTCACATGATCAAAATTCTGGTTCATTATTTTGTGACGGTTACAGTGTCCCGGGGATCACGCGATCGGGCCAAGCCAGATTCCCTTAACAGTTACGAACCACCTGTATGCAGAAGGCATCCATAAAATTTCTGGGGCACTCAGAGACAATACAGCCGAACGGTTGCAGATTTGACAATAGGTGAAATGTCGCCTGTCGTATTTTACCCTTAGGGAATTTGCTAAGCCAGGATGCAGTGGGCAGCCTAACATTTGGTGGTCTGAAGGGTGCCAGACTGCGGGCTGGAAGATAAAACCTGCAGCGGCTTGTAATAATCAAGAAAACTGTGTTTTTTGTTCATTCTTTTTTTAATTCTTCCAGCGGTAGAGGTTGTTTAAGTTCTTTGTGACCCATTCTCGGTTGTGGTCTTCTCCCTCCCAGAAGTTCTTGTGCGGGCTGGATGCGGGATGAAGCAGGTCTGATCCTACAAAGCTCTTTTTATGACCTAATCAGAGATTATTTTAGCAGCGAGCGATGGCGTGACACCTCCGGTGTGGTTGAGCATCGAGAATCAACAGGGCTAATTTTAGAATTCCGTAACGAGAGCTTAGGATCTCGTGGGCATTACGAGTGTTAACTGCCTTGCTTTCTTGATACACACCAAAGCCATCGAGGGTGGGGAACATATTGTGTCATTCTTTTCTTTGCTGAAGAAAACCAGTCCATACCAGGAGCTCTCTCTCTCTTTTTTTAAAGTGGAAATGCAGCCCAATCTTGTTTTTTCTGGACTTGGGCTGAGCGGTATTTGCCCACCACAGAGGAAATTCCGTTGCGTGTTCTCTGTGCAATGTTGCCATCATGCAAAAGGCCTCCTTAATGTCCTCTTATGTAATGATGTCATCACCCAGATGTCATAACACAAATGATATCATTTGTATCTTGAAGTTGCCCAAATGCAGATTTGAGTCAGTCAGACCTCGGGAGAATGGTAGATAACACAAAACGCCATTAATCAATTAAAATAACATTTCAGCTGCCTTGGATCGGATGAAGCTGCCATGTAGGTTAGTGGTCTAACTAACCCCCATTATCCATTACGATTAGGCGACAGCTGTTCAAAATCTCAGGCCGAACACAGTTGAAGCTACTTAAACGGGATCCACACACCGCATTAAGCCATCATGTCGTGGGTCTATTTCTGTCTGAATTTTCCGCGCAGCTCCAGTCAACTGCTAATCAGTGCTTAAGAGTAATTCAAATGTGTCCTTAAGCCTTCATACAGCTTTCAGTGGCTTAGTGTAATGTCTGAACCCATACATGATAGCCAGTCCGTCACAGCTTCTGACTTAACTTTTTGTGTGTGTGGCAACCAATTGTGGTTTGGTGAATAAGCCAACCACAACTTTTTTTTTTTAAAGTGGCAGGCAGGGCTTCACTTTTCGTAGGTCCCTTGCCCCCAAGTTCTGGTTCTGATTTTGTGCACGGCGTTATCTCGCAAAAAGAAGACCGTTCGACGCGTACCTGATCATTCTTACCTGTCGGCTGCCTCGTGCCTACCTTTTTTGTTTGCAGCAAAATTGGAGACGGCGAGGGGAGGGTGGAAAAAAAAAGAAGAACAAGGATGACATATTTTCTGGCTAGACATAGCTGGGGGGTGGGTGGAGAAACTCAAGCGAAACAGATCAAAGACGCTATTCTTTTCAGTAATCTGAAACTCAGTTGCTGAAGGCAGGAGAGAGAATTTAAGCTCCGAAGTGGAGGGATGAAAGAGCCAACTCAAATTTCAATCTGCAGATACATTTTCTCTCTCCCCCCCCCCTCCCCTTCAACCCTGCCTCACGCTAATTGCTTGTGATTGGGAAAGTGTCCTTGAAAAGCCTCGCATTTTCGCAGCGTTTTCTATAGTTTGGGGAGGGGGGGCCCACGGACCAGGGAGGCAGAAGGTGGCCTTGTATTGTTTTGAAACAGAGGCCCACGTGACCAGGGACCCTGTTGCTTTAAGCCACTGAGAGAGAGAGAGAGAGAGAGAGAGAGAGAGAGAGAGAGAGAGAGAGAGAGAGAGAGAGAGAGAGAGAGAGAATCAGAAAGAGGAGAGAGAGAGAGAGAGAATCAGAAAGAGGAGAGAGAGAGAGAGAGAGAATCAGAAAGAGGAGAGAGAGAGAGAATCAGAAAGAGGAGAGAGAGAGAGAGAGAATCAGAAAGAGGAGAGAGAGAGAATCAGAAAGAGGAGAGAGAGGGAGAGAGAGAGAGAGAGAGAGAGAGAGAGGTGCCGTAAAAGGCTGGGGTGTTGTGTGCCTGCCGCATTGATTGGGGAGTGAGGTAACCGCAAACATCATCACCGTCTCCAATGAAAACAATCCAAGGTCTGACACTCAAAAACAAGCATCCTTACTGCCGGGCAGAGTGTTCACGATAAACATCGGCTCTCACCAGAATGAGGTCTCCGATGTCAGAAAAGAAGCAAAGAGGGTCTTTAGAAAGCAGAGGGCCCTTCAGATGCAGTCCGCTCTCCTTCCATCCCTCCCTCCTTCATTCAGATCCAGATTTCTCCCTCCATCCCTTGTTCAGGCCAAGACTGTTCTCCCTCCACCCCTCGTACTGTCCTCCATCCATCCATCCATCCATCCATCCATCCATCCATCCATCCATTCAGACCCAGACTATTTGCCCCCTCTCCCTTGTTCAGACCTAGACTGTTCTCCCTTCTCATTCAAACCCAGGCCATTCTCCCTCCATCCCTCATTCAGACCCAAACATTCTCCCTCCATCCCTTTGAGGGAAGTCAGCTCCCCAGAGAAGGAAATATCAAAAAGGCAGAAAAATACATTTCCTAAAAAAAGAAATTGAAGGAACTAGGAAAGCACGCCCAGTTTTCTTAATAGTCTCAGGTCTCCTTCCCCCTCCCCACCCCAAGCAGAAAACCAGTTCTATAGACAAGGTTGGAGGCAGGACCTTAGGAAGACACAGGAAAGCAGGGGCTGGGACATACCCACAACCAGCAGGATTCCTAGAAGGGCACACCTAGACTCAGGACACACAGGAAATAGCCTCAAACAGGAACCGGGAATAACTCCAAACAATAGAGTCCTAGGGGTATAAAAACCCACTACCCACGTGTGGTCAGTCCTTTTTTTTCTGTTGGATCCATCTCCCCTGTCTGGCTTTCCGCTGCAATTAACTGTAACCCTCTTCCCAAAGCAGTCTCCACGTTGTTTATCCCCGGCTTGGATGGAACTATGATGAAGACTTTTCTTCCTACACCTTCTTCAGGCCAAGACTGTCCTCCCTCCATCCCTGCTACTGTTCTCCCTCATTCAGATCCAGACTTCTCCCTCCATCCTTCATTCAGACCCCAAACGGTCCTCCCTCCATCCCTCCCTCCCCTCGGTGAATGGAGACAGATGAAAGAAAGTTCTCCAGCTGTTTCCCCCCCCCCATCCCCGATGGTAATTTCCGCCTTGGGTCCAGCTATTCTCTCCAAGCCGGTCCTTTTTTGCATATTAATTTGGAGGACGTACATGCCAATCTAAAAGGGCCCGTTGAGTGGGGCTGAGCCTCAGCTGTTTTGCTCCTTGTTTAAATGCTCTGCGGGTTTTAGAGCCTGGCCTTTGATGGCCGTGAGAGGGAAGGTCTAAAAGGCATCTGGTAGAACACATCTCGCTCCCCTTTCTCTTTGGACACAATTTAAATAATCACTATTGAGGTGGATTTCGAGATTTAGTGCCGGTTCAGCTAAGGCCTTGCTGGGGTCCACTTTTTCAAAAGCTGGGGAGAAATTTTAAATGCATTAAATAGGGTTGATTGTTTCCCCATGAATTTATTTCCTTATATTTAGTAGCAGCTTCCGGTGTCAAGAGCTTTTTTTTGGATACCGGTGACTGCGCATCCGGACACGTACCCGTGTAAAGTATGCATGTATATTTAGGGTTTAGGGTTGTGTCCTGTGTTTTGTTCAGGAGCTCCAGGTGATATATATATATATATATATATATATATATGTCAAATGCTTGTTAACTATTTTAGATTACCTTGCTAGGCCCCAAACATGGGACAAATCTCGCGGTGGCTCAGTGGGTTAGGACGCTGAGCTTGTCGATCAGAAGGTCGGCAGTTTGGCGGGTCGAATCCCGAGTGCCGCGTAACAGAGTGAGCGCCTGTTACTCGTCCCAGCTTCTGCCAACCTAGCAGTTCGAAAGCACGTAAAAATGCAAGTAGAAAAATAGGGACCACTACGGTGGGAAGGTAACAGCGTTCCGTGCGCCTTTGGCGTCTAGTCATGCCGGCCACATGACCACGGAGACGTCCTCGGACAAGCGCTGTCTCTTCGGCTTTGAAACGGAGATGAGCACCGGCCCCTAGAGTCGGAAACGACTAGCACGCATGTGCGGGGGAACCTTTACCTTTACCTTTATATATTTTTTAATATGATGCTCTTTATTAGGTATTATTTGCTAGGTGATAGGTTTTACCTCTCCCCAATGTATGCAGCGTACAATGCTTGCAACAGAAATACAATGAAGCCAGTTCCTGATCTCTGATCAGTATCTTCGCATTCTTCCAAAGAAAGAAGGATGACGTAAATAAACACCCTTTTAAAAAAGCATCCTGAATAATAACCACTCACTCATGCATCAAACGATCAAAGGGCTTCACGTCGCTCGGTCAATAATCAAGGTGACCTTTATCACAACATCCTTCTAAGACAACTCTAGATTACTATCTCCAAGTTAAAGATACGGGGGGCACAAGGAGGTAGAGATTATTGTTATTTTTTTGGATCTCTGTCCTGTCTTGAGTTGAGATGCGATACTTCCATCTTGCTTTCGTAGGGTCTGGTCCTGTGCCCAGATGCTGACAGTTAGCTTCTTCTGGCCCCTTACTCTGGAGTAAACAAGCCCAGCACTGCAGAATTGGTAACTACATTTAAGCTGTAGTCCTGCGTACCCTTGCTGGGCGATTGTATTAATATGCGGGAATAACTTGAGAAACAAAGCAAAGAGACCCAGCTAAGTAACCCATCATCAGATAAAAGGCAGCTTAGCCCACATCGATACTTTGGGCAGGGCAAGCAGTTCAGAAGGGACCCTAGTAGTTTCTTGAACTGTAAAGGGGACAGAGACTTGCAAAATTCTCTTAAGGTTGCAGCAATTGGGTATGTCTAATGCAGAGAAGGACCAGGGGTGACATGATAGCTGTGTTCCAATATCTCAGGGGCTGCCCCAAAGAAGAGGCAGTCAAGCTATTCTCCAGAGCACCCGAAGGCAGGACAAGAAGCAACGGATGGAAACTAATCAAGGAGAAGAAGCAACCTAGAACTAAGGAGGAGTTTCCTGGCAATGACACCAATTAATCAGTGGAACACACCTTGCTTTCCAGAAGTTGTGGGTGCTCCATCACTGGAGGTTTTCAAGAAAAGATTGGACAGCCATTTGTCCGGCACGGAATAAAGGTCTCCTGTCTTGGGCAGGGGGTTGGACTAGAAGACCTCCAAGGTCCCTCCCAGCCCTCCTATTATTTAATTTTAATTTTAATTTAATTTATTAATATTTCTATACCGCCCTTCTCCCGAAGGACTCAGGGCGGTGTACAGGGCAAGAATAAAACACAGAGTTACAAAAATTAAAAGATAATTAAATACATGCCCATAAAAACAGTTGGTACATTAATAAAAACCCCAATAAAATGATAGTAAAAAAAAACCCCCACCAATCCCCCCTCAGGCCAGGCCGGCTTGTTCGAACAGGTATGTTTTCAGATCGCGGCGAAAGGAGCGAAGATCGGGCGCCGTCCGGAGCTCAACCGGTAACTGGTTCCATAGCTCCGGGGCGCCCACAGAGAAGGATCTCCCCCTGGGGGCCACCAATTATTCTAAGGCTTTGCCTCATCTTTGGCTTACATCGGTGAGCATCGTTTCATGTTCTCCGTCTTCGCTTCTGGTTGTGGCTCCTCACGCATTTTCCTGGAAAAAAAAAGAGAGAGAAGAAAAATGAATTCTTTTCAGAGTATTTCTGTTCATTTATCTCTCCCCTCAGCCCTTCTCATTTGCAGGCCTCCTCTTCATTAGCAGCAAATGTAGATGACATCATCACCACCAAGGGAAGGACAGGTCAGGTTTCAAAGTGGGGTGTGTGTGGGGGGGGATTGAAATTGGTTGCCTTTGACAAACAGCCCTCTGCCGAAGGAACCGCACAGGTGAAGCAGGATAGGGCTGGGCTAGAGGTTGACCTGTCCTTGAGGGATGGGTTGATCAAATGGCTTTTGTCAACGGGGGGGGGGGCTTTTAGCAACCCACCTTCCTTCGCTTGCAAGCCCACCATTTAAGACGTCGAGGCCAGGTTGCCTCGAGTTTCCGAAGGAGCGGCAAGGCTTCGTGTTTACAGGACTGCGAAGAGATACGAACATCGGGGTACCATCTGCAGGAGCTGCAGCTTCAAACTCCCGGAATTCGGCCGCCAGTTTTATTTTGATTTGATTTTCCCCCCCCCAATTTTGGCTGTCAACAACGGTCATTTTACTTCTAACCTTGCGTGCCTCTCTCTTTTTTTCCATCTTCTTTCACTCGGCTTCTACTCAGGCGCAAAGGGGGGGGGGGAAATTGCATTGTGGCCGAGAGGCGTTTGGCTTTCAGGGCCCTGATTCTTCTTCTTTCTTCCTTCTTTCTTCTTCTTCTTCTTCTTCTTCTTCTTCTTCCTCCTCCTCCTCCTCCTCCTCCTTTCCTCCTCCTCCTTCTCCTCTTCTTCTTCTTCTTCTTCTTCTTCTTCTTCTTCTCCTCCTCCTCCTCCTCCTCCTCCTCCTCCTCCTCTTCTTCTTCTTCTTCTTCTTCTTCTTCTTCTTCTTCTTCTTCCTCCTCCTCCTCCTCCTCCTCCTCCTCCTCCTCCTCCTCCTCCTCCTCCTCCTTCTCTTTCTCTCTCTCTCTCTCTCTCTCTCTCTCTCTCTCTCTCTCTCTCTCTCTTCCAATGGAAAGCAGGTTTGTGAACGGCCGTCACACGCCGCCAATGCAGGTGCTACGAGTTGAGCGCTCTTATTGATCCCTTATTTTCCCGTGCGTTTGTCAGCTCGGGTGCGTAATTTAAAGTTGTACTTTGCACCAGCGCTAATTAAGACAGCCATCAACGTTGGGGGCCAAAAGCTTACTGACAATGCAACCGCGATAGCCGAGTCTTTAATTGGCAGAGTAGGGTTGTCATTAGGCAGTGATAAGGACATCTGGGGCTCTGGAGAGATTGATTTTGGCGTTGCGACTCGAGCTTTTTGTAGCTTTGTCCCCTTTTTTGTTGCTGTCGTCTTTTTGGTCGGAGGGGGTAACATCCGGGAAGTTGCCAGCCTCTTCAGCCCTACTTGGTCGGGCTAACATCCAACCCCTTCCCGCCTCTTACAAAAGACTTCTTTTGTCGTCATCTCTGTTCCTCCTCTTTCTGTCAAAAGCAGAAACCCAATGTGGACGCTATTGGGAAGTCGGCTGTTTTACCGTATCTTAATAAAAGGTAAAGGTAAAGGTTCCCCCGCACATGCTTGCTAGTCGTTTCCGACTCTAGGGGCCGGTGCTCATCTCCGTTACAAAGCCGAAGAGCCAGCGCTTGTCCGAGGACGTCTCCGTGGTCATGTGGCCGGCATGACTAGACGCCAAAGGCGCACGGAACGCTGTTACCTTCCCACCGGAGCGGTCCCTATTTTTCTACTTGCATTTTTACGTGCTTTCGAACTGCTAGGTTGGCAGGAGCTGGGACGAGTAACAGGAGCTCACTCTGCTACGCGGCACTCGGGATTCGACCTGCCAAACTGCCAACCTTCTGATCGACAAGCTCAGCGTCCTAACCCACTGAGCCACCGCATCCCTGTATCTTAATAAGGTAGATCTTATTAAGCCTTATTAAGATAAGGCTGACTCTGTAAACCGCTTAGAGAAGGCTGTGAAGCGGTATATAAGTCTAAGTGCTATTGCTATTACGGATCGTTCTCGACTTAACACTTCATTTAGCGACCGTTCAAAGATACAACGGCACTGAAAACAGTGGCGTATGACCTTTCCCCCCCCCACACACACTTACGACCGTGGTAGCCTCCCCGCGGTCACGCGATCCAAAATTCAGACGCTTGGCAACCGGTTCGTATTTACGACGGTCACACAGTGTTCCGGGGTGTGTGTGTGTGTGTGTGTGTGTCACACACGATCCCCTTTTGCGACCTTCTGACAGTGGGGAAGCCAAATTGTCTTTTAACAACTGTGTCCCTAAGTTAACCACCACAGCGGTTCCCTTAACCCCTGTGGCATGAACGGTCGTAAAACGGGGCGAAACCTGCTTAACAACCGCCTCGCTCAGCCCCATCAATTTTGGTGCTGAATTGTGGCTGTGGAGTCGGCTGTCCTGAAGGTTTTATTTATTTATTTATTTAATTGATTTTATAATACCGCCCTATTCCCGAAGGACTCAGGGCGGTTTACAGGGCGAATTAAAACAATGCAAATAAACGCAATTCAATTGGTAAATCTGAATTTCCTGACAGGAGCCACGGAGGAGGACGCCCGCCGCCCTCCTTTTGCAGACAGGGCCTCCCATCTTGCTGGGAAGGAGCTTTGGATCCGAACCAAGCTCAGAACTCAAAAGCCCCCCCCACCCTCCCCTTAAAAAAAAAAAGCAGAAAAGAGGCCTTGACCCCTGCAGCTTTTGGATCCCACGCTTGGCTTTCCCTTCCAGATACACGTCGGGCGACGTGAAGCTGTGGGACACGCGCACCTGGGACTACGCGGCCCCCGTCCTGGAACCGGAGCACGGCTCGGGGGATCCTGGCCCCCGGCCACATGCCTCTTTTGTGAGGATAAACAGCTCCCTGGCCGCGTCGGCGTACGAGGATGGTAAGTTAACGGCAAGCCCGTCCTAAACGGTCGTCTTTTTAAAAAGCTTTCTGGAAATGAAGCAGCTGTGCCCAGCTCTATTCTCTTTTTTTTTTTCTTTTTCTTTTTTTTAACCTCCCCTCTCCTTTCTTTTTTCCCCGCTTCCTTTCTTTCTGAGAGCAATTCTAATCCTCTCCTGTACACGTGCACACACACACACACACACACACACACGCACACACGCTTAGGCTTGCTTTTGTGTGGGAAAGTTGGCCGATAACCTCCATTGCATTAGGAGGCCTTGGATGGCGCTGCCCGTTAAAACGAGGGCTTTAATTCCTTCTGGAGCAGCAACTTGGAGGAACCTTGGGTGCCAGGCCCCAGCCCGGCCAAGCTTGTCGTGAGCAAACAACTTGTTTTGGCCTGTCTGGTGGGTTGTGTGTGTGTGGTTGTTTGTTTGTTTTTTTTTTAAAAAAATTCCCCTTTCTTTTCCTCGAGATGTAGGGAAGGAGGGCTAGTAAGACAAAGGGCAAGGCAGATATTGCACTGGAGATGTAAATCCCTCTCCTTCTGTCTCTTCCATTCATCCACCTGTTTACTATATTATTATTGTTGTTGTTATTGTTATTACATTTGTTGGCCACCCATCTTACCACAGGATAACTGGGCAGCTTACAATATTAAAAAGATAAAATGATACAAATACTACAGAAATATAAAAATACAAAATACAGTAGCTAAAAGCAGACCCCAAGTGATAAATTCATTTCCAGTTTGTTAGACAGAGAATGTGCAGTAAAATGCTACCCCCAGATGCCATATTTCACAACCAAATGTCATTTTCCTTTCCTTTCCTTTCCTTTCTTTTCTTTTCCTTTCCTTCCCTTCTTTTATCTTCCTTTCCTTTCCTTTCCCTTCTCTATTTCCTTTCCTTTCCTTTCCTTTCCTTTCCTTCCCTTCCCTTCCCTTTCCTTTCCCTTCTCTATTTCCTTTCCTTTCCCTTCCCTTCCTTTCCTTTCCTTTCCTTCCCTTCTTTTATCTTCCTTTCCTTTCCTTTCCTTTCCTTTCCTTTCCTTTCCTTTCCTTTCCTTCCCTTCCCTTTCCTTTCCCTTCTCTATTTCCTTTCCCTTCCCTTCCTTTCCTTTCCTTTCCTTTCCTTCCCTTCTTTTATCTTCCTTTCCTTTCCTTTCCTTTCCTTTCCTTTCCTTTCCTTTCCTTTCCTTTCCTTTCCTTTCCTTTCCTTTCCTTCCCTTCCCTTCCCTTTCCTTCACTTCCCTTCCCTTCCTTTCCTTTCCTTTCCCTTCCCTTCCTTTCCTTTCCCTTCTCTATTTCCTTTCCTTTCCCTTCATTTCCTTTCCTTTCCTTCCCTTTTATCTTCCTTTCCTTTCCTTTCCTTTCCTTTCCTTTCCTTTCCTTCCCTTCCCTTCCCTTCCCTTTCCTTCACTTCCCTTCCTTTCCTTTCCTTTCCTTTCCTTTCCTTCCCTTCCCTTCCCTTTCCTTCACTTCCCTTCCCTTCCTTTCCTTTCCTTTCCTTTCCTTTCCTTTCCTTTCCTTTCCTTTCCTTTCCTTTCCTTCCCTTCCCTTTCCTTCACTTCCCTTCCCTTCCCTTCCCTTTCCTTTCCTTTCCCTTCTCTATTTCCTTTCCTCCCTTCCCTTCCTTTCCTTTCCTTTCCTTTCCCTTCCCTTCCCTTCCCTTCCCTTTCCTCCTTTCCTTTCCTTTCCTTTCCGTTTGTGTTCCTCTTCCCCTTCTCTTTCCATGGCTGGGGAATTCTGGGAGTTGAAGTCCACGCCTCTCAAAGTTGTCAAGGGTGAGACACGCTGATCTAGAGGAATATGAATTCCAATCTGATATGCAGAACGGAATGTTCTAATCCCCAAATACCCCATTCAAAGCCTAAACGGGCCATCCCGAATCTACTGTCACCTGATCTGATTGCGAAACATGCCTGTTAAGAAACTCAATGCTTGCAGTAAGGGTGCCGGGGGGGCGGGGGAGAGGACTGTTCAAACCTTGCAATTTCCCCCCCCCCGTGCCTCTGCTTGGCCTCTGCTGCTTCCCCTGAAAGGAAGTGAGGTGCTCCAGATGCTGTAACGCAGCACCTATCGCAGATAACTGGACGGCGCACATCTCATAAATTAAATTTATTTAATTTAGTGCAATGTAATTTCCTTCTTGATTCGCGATCCCAGACCAATGAAACCTAAACTCGGTAATTTTATGTTATTTATGACTTCAATTTATAAGGCTGCCTCAACTCGAAACCGACCCTTAGCAGCGTACAATTAAAAACCAATAAACCAAGAGGAGACACAATAAACGGGAAGAAAAGCCTTCGTAATTCTCATTTCCATCCCTTTTAAGCAACCTCAATCTGGCAAACATCCTCAGACCTTCGTCCTCTCGGATTGGCGAAAATGAGGTGCAAAGCACACAGCAACCACAGGTCGCCCTTACGGCAGTTCGTTCAGTGACCGCTCAAAGTTACAACAGCGCTGGGAAAAGGTCCTTAACGGCCGCCTTTCAGACTTGCGACCGTTGCAGCCTCCCGCGGTCGCGTGACCCCAAATTCAGACGCTTGGCAGCTGACTCGTATTTATGACGGTTGCAGTTGCAGTGTCCCCGGGGGGGAGGGGGAAAAAATCGACCGTCTGACAAGCCGAGACTCACTTTGCAACCGCCTTACTCGCCGAACAACTGCGGTGTTTCCCTTAACACCCGTGGCAAGAGAGGTCGTAAAATGGGAACAAATCCTCCCTTAACGGAAGGAGGCAATTTGGGGCTCAAGTTGCGGTCGTAAGTCGAGGACTTCCTGCTCAGCACACAGGCGCTAGGATGGATAAATAACGTTTTTTTAAATTGTTAAGCTCTTCCCGAAAGGCACCGGAAAAATCAGACCTGCCTCCCGCTTTTCACCATCCCGAAACATTTTACCTGCAAAAAATTGTCCACCTCAATCGCTGAGAATCGCAGAGAGAGACCTCAGCAAATGTACACCCGGAGGAGTCCACGTACATATTTCTTGCGATTTTCAAAGCAATTATCCTTTTTTTTTTTTTGCTGCTATATGCCCTCCTCCCCCCACCCCGTGTGTCTGTGTGTGTGTCTGTGTGCATGTTTTCTTCCTGGTGTGTGTGTGTGTGTGTTGCTTTTGTAGCATGTGTGCCACCGAAGCCATCTGTTAGCACGAGGAGCTAGTGCGTTGAAAAGGCTCTTAGCAAATGCGTTGACACAACACCATTTTCTCCCCATTCAGCAGGGCGCAAGCCGCGATGCCCTTGGCAACCGGTCTCCAAGAGGAACCCGCGGGCATTTTTTATGCCTGCCTTGTCCTCACAGCTTACTGGCTGAGCAAAGAGGGCCGTGGATCTCTCTCTCCACCCCCCCACCCCCACCACCACCACCCCCCCGGTGATGATTTAAATCTGCCTATCCCTGGGCGAGCTCTGTTGTCGAGGAATTGTCAATACTCAACGCTGACGACTGCCTTGCACCTTAATTCTGGTCTTTTTCGTTGTCTTTGGGTGCAAACTTTGGCTTCTTAGGAAATGGCAGGGTTGCGGTCAGCTGTCCATGTGCCGGCTGAAGCGCGCGATGAGTAAGGAGGCTTCGGTCAAAATGTCAGTGGAGATTCTCAGTCCTCCAGGTCATAGTTATCCCAAAAGTGTTTCTCCCCCCCCCCCCCCCAGGAGGCAACTGGACTTCCTTGTTTTCATTTCGCTTCTCATCCGAGAAGCTTCTTCCGAAACCGGAAGGATTTATCCTCCTTTGCAGACAGCTGGTCATTTGCATTCTTTTAGAGGGGCAAGTTGAGGCCACCTGGAGGTTTATGTGGCCTGTGGCCTCCACGCCTTTATGGCCCCAATCCCGGGAGAGATCCGCTGCAAAGGAATCGAGAAGGATGGGTGGAAAACTGGTGGTCTGCGGCCTCTTCCTGCCTGTCTGCTTGCCGTTTCTTACACCTGGGAGGCCTTGGCAGCTGAATCCACAATTGTGATGTTCTGAATTCCAACTGTCCAGTTTTCTGGACATCTTCTGCCTTGTTTCCCACTGTCAGCACTGGCAGGCATCCAGCTTGACTTCTTTTTTTTCCCCTTTTTCCTCCTACCACTAATTGCCTTCCACCGTTGCCTTACCCGAAATGAATCAAATCAAAATGCTTTTCCTGGAGCATTAGAGAAAGCGAGGGAAGAGTTTCTGGTTAATGAGCAGATGCTGCTAATGCAGGAGCCGTGGGGGCCGTGCCAGGGCGCCATCTGCTCCATGCTTGCCTGGGCCTGGCGCGCAGCCACGGCCTTGGTGATGTGTGTGGTGTGGGTGTGCGTAGACTGTTTACTTTAATCCTCCCACCCTCACTCATTCCGCTTTGCACCGTGGAAAGTTTTTGTGCCACGGGAGAGAAGGCTGGGCAAAATAGCCTCCCCTCCCCTCGTCGCTGCTTTTGGGTGTACAGACAAAGGCCGGACCCTCGGAATACTGGCATGAAATGAAGTAGAGCCACGGGGCCCTTGGTGCTCTCTGAGTTTGATTGGTTTTTTTGCAGACGTTTCGTTACCCAACTAGGTAACATCAGCGCTAGAGGAGAGGAGGAGGAGGAGGAGGAGAACTGTGGTTCCTTTGGTGCCCTCTGAGATTGGTTGTTTCATTACTCAACTAGGTAACATCATCAGTGCTAGAGGAGAATGGGGTTTGTGGAGAGGAGGAGAAATTGGCGCACTCTGAGCTGGTTTGTTTTCTTGCAGACATTTCATTACCCAACTAGGTAACATCATCAGTGCTAGAAGGGAGAGGGGTTTGCGGAGGAGGAGGAGGAAGAAGACTTGACTCCCTCTTCTTTGGGGCAGCCCCTGAGATATTGGAAGACTGCTATCATGTCCCCCCTCGCCCTTCTCTACATTAAACTAGACATGCCCAATTCCAGCAGCCGTTCCTTATATGTTTTAGCCTGTAGCCCCCTGATCATCTTTGTTGCTCTTCTCTGCCCTCTTTCCAGAGTCTCAACGACATTTTTACAGACTGGATGCAACGTTCCTTACCAAGGCATTATAGAGTGGCATTAACGCTTCACGTGATCTTGATTCCATCCCTCTCTTAATGTTAATTTACGTAACAATTACAGTAATTTACTTTACAAAAACCGTGGCAGAAAAGGTTATAAAATCAGGCTCCCTTAACCGCCTTTTTTAGGAACAGCCAATCTGATCCCAGTTCGTAAGTTGGGAACTAGAAAGAAAGGTTCCTAAATATTATTAAATGAACCAGTCTTGTTTTAGTGCATGTTGTAAAAGCAGTCAGTGAATTTTAAAGCCTGCACACGGTAGCTTTTCCTGGCCTCTCCGAGTAAAAATTCAGAGTTGAATCAATGGCTGTGGTTACAAAAGTTGAATGTGCAAGATTTTTTTTCTTCCCCCAAACTGCTTTGGGCTTCAGAAGTGGGCTTAAGTGGCTCAAGATGCTCTTTTCTTTGTTCTTTTTATATATATATATATATATATATATATCTATATATATATATATCTATATATATATATATCTATATATATCTATATATATATCTATATATATCTATATATCTATCTATCTATCTATATCTATATCTATATCTATATCTATATCTATATCTATATCTATATCTATATCTATATATATATATATATATATATATATATATATATATATATATATATATATATATATATATATATATATATATATATATATATATATATATATATATATATATATATATATATATATATATATATATATAAAAGGGAGAAGTTAATTTGCTTCCATGTTGGGTGGCTGCTGTTCCACAGGCATTCTTATTTTCAAAACCAGCTTACTTGTTATTTACCTTTCAAACAATCACGATAATTACCATTAGTTCTCGAAGTAAAATTGGAACAGCCCAACTCCAAGCGGCCTTACGACTCCTTTGGGGCAGTTTTACATGGGCCTTTTGCATGTTGATGGAAGCCTAATTGCAATTTTGGCACCGTGCACACAAAACGAGCCGGCTAATTGTTTAGGCAAATAGATTAATTTAAATATGCATCCCTAATAAAATAAAAGAAAAAAAAAAGACAAACAAAATGGCTGCGATTTTGCTCGCTCCCCTGATGAGGAGCATAAATATTTAGAGGCAGCGCCATTAGATAGCTCCTGAGATTGCTGGTGCTATTTTGCCATGTGGAAGTGCTTCACAGCCACCGAAATAATCTTTACCAAAGTGCACATAAATAACCCTCTAAATTTGCTGGGATGCCGTCTCATTATCCTTTTTCTTGGCTTTGCTTTTTGTTGTTTTCAAAGGAGGGAAGGAACGTTTGCAACCTGGCAGGGGTGCCAATCCAGCACTCCCTGATGTGGTTTTCTGTAACTTACAAACAGTTCTTGACCTGTCTGTATTCAATCAGGCAGAGACTCTATGCCCTGACTGGTTAAGCCATCCTGGATTTCATGCATGAACCCAGGCACTGTGTTCTGTGAATCTGCATCAATCGTGCAGGTTGAGTTTATTCAATAAACCACGACTTTAAAAGCCCTAGCTTGGTATTATGTCTTTTTTTAAATATGTATCTATATCTATATTTGTTGTTAGCTGCGAAGTCGTGTCCGACCCATCGCGACCCTATGGACAACGTTCCTCCAGGCCTTCCTGTCCTCTACCATCTTCTGGAGTCCATTTAACCTCACACCTACTGCTTCAGTGACTCCATCCAGCCACCTCATTCTCTGTCGTCCCCTTCTTCTATTGCCCTCGATCTTTCCCAACATTAGGCTCTTCTCCAGTGAGTCCTTCCTTCTCATTAGGTGGCCAAAGTATTTGAGTTTTAGCTTCAGGATCTGGCCTTCTAAAGAGCAGTCAGGATTGATCTCCTCTAGGACTGACCGGTTTGATCGCCTTGCAGTCCAAGGGACTCGCAGGAGTCTTCTCCAGCACCATAGTTCAAAGGCCTCAATTCTTTGGCGCTCAGCCTTTCTTATGGTCCAACTTTCACTGCCATACATTGCAACTGGGAAGACCATAGCCTTGACTATACGCACTTTTGTTGACAGGGTGATGTCTCTGCTTTTTAGTGTGCTGTCTAGATTTGCCATGGCTTTCCTCCCCAGGAGCAAGCGTCTTTTAATTTCTTGGCTACAGTCCCCATCTGCAGTGATCTTGGAGCCCAGGAAAATAAAATCTGTCACTACTTCCATTTCTTCCCCATCTATTTGCCAGGAATTGAGAGGGCCAGATGCCATGATCTTGGTTTTCTTAATGTTAAGTTTCAACCCAAGTTTTGCACTCTCCTTCTTCACCCGCAACAAGAGGCTCTTTAGTTCTTCTTCACTTTCTGCCATTAGAGTGGTATCATCTGCGTATCTTAGGTTGTTGATATTTCTTCCGGCAATCTTAATTCCAACTTCTGATTCATCTAGCCCTGCCTTTCTCATGATGTGCTCTGCATATAGGTTAAATAGGCAGGGCGACAGTATACAGCCTTGCCGGACTCCTTTCCCAATTTTGAACCAATCAGTGGTTCCGTGTCCAGTTCTCACTGTTGCTTCTTGACCCGCATATAGGTTTCTCAAGAGACAAATAAGATGGTCTGGTACTCCCATCTCTTTAAGAACTTGCCACAGTTTGTTATGATCCACACAATCAAAGGCTTTAGCAGTCAATGAAGCAGAAGTAGATGTTTTTCTGGAACTCCCTAGCTTTCTCCATGATCCAGCGTATGTTGGCAATTTGATCTCTAGTTCCTCTGCCTCTTCGAAATCCTGCCTGTACTTCTGGTAGTTCTCGATCCACATACTGCTGAAGTCTAGCTTGTAGGATTTTAAGCATGACTTTACTAGCGTGAGAAATGAGTGCAATGGTGCGATAGTTTGAACATTCTTTGGCACTGCCTTTCTTTGGAATTGGAATGTAAACTGATCTTTTCCAATCCTGTGGCCACTGTTGAGTTTTCCAAATTTGCTGGCAAATTGAGTGTAGCACTTTTACTGCACTGTCTTTTAAGATTTTGAAATATCTATATAGATATATATATATATAGGTCTTGGCGTATTCCGGTCTTTTCCCGTGTAAGATTGAGGGTGTCTTGGTGACGTTTCGACGAGGTCCCACTCGTCATCTTCAGGCTGGTGTCTGTACCTGTACCCATGAAAATCTACAAAAACATCTACGAAAATCTACGAAAACATCTCTCTCTCTCTCTCTCTCTCTCTCTCTCTCTCTCTCTCTCTCTCTCTCTCTCTCTCTCTCTCTCTCTCTCTCCCTACCTATCTAACTACCTACCTATCTAACTACCTACCTACCTACGGAACATGGAAGCAAATTGCGACCACCAAGGGTGGTGAGACAGTTGTAACCTTGTCACTTTTTCCAAGGTCGTCCTAACTTAGAGCTGGTCATTTGCTAAATGTTGTTAAATGAACAGTTGTAAGTCAAGAACTACCACTAGAGATCTATGTGTTGCGGCGAAACCATCTATGCTGGGTTGGGGGGGGGAGGACTCCAAATATATGTTGTGGGTGATTGTTGTAGTTGTAGAGCTAGCCGTTGGCTTTTCAGGACCACGGAGAGCAGCCTTATGGCAAAGGTAGAGAATGGCCTTAGGTGCCCCAGTGAGACATTGAAAAGTTTCTTCCCTTCCCATAGAATAGAATAGAGCTGAAAGGGACCTTGGAGGTCATCTAGTCCAGCCCCCTGCTCAAGCAGGAGCACCTGTACCATTTGCAGATTTGAAATATTGGCAAACGTTAGCACATGAATCAGCTAGCAGGGAAATAATAACCAGCATAATATCCTGTTATATCCTATAGGGAGAGAGAGGTTTATAGCCCACATTCTATTTTCACCCCTTTTCTCCTTTTGCCACGCAGGGTCAGTCAAAGTGTGGAGCCTGTTGGTTGGTTCTGAGCCAATCCACCGGTACCGACACAACCAGAAGATTCAAGCCATGGCGCTTTCGGCTGAGGGGGCCACCGTAGCCACGGTCTCCGGCTTCCAGGTCAAAGTGGAAAGCGCCAACGACAAAGGATACTGGGGAACCGCGGCAGAGTTTGAGATTCAGAAGTGGGTGAGTCTCTTTTGTGAATTCACAGGAAAAGCCCTTGAAATGTGCTGGATTGCATCGCCTTTGGCCAATTAGCAAAGATCAATGCGCTGTGTTGATAAAGGAGCAAGGCGGCAGCTCAAAGGACTGATAGCAGAGAATATTTGCAACTTTCTCGCAGACATTTTACTACCTTACTAGGTAACCTCATCAATGCTAGCAAGGAGTGGGGTTGGCTTTCTGCTTATCTATTAGTGGCTTGCCCTGCCAGTCTTGGTGGTTCCTTAATTAGGCTGTTGTTTAGAGTTAGCTTTTAGGTCTGATTGGCTAGTTCCCCAACTGGAGTTCTGTTTACTGCTGGACTGTTGTTTTAGTGCTAACCTTGGTATTAATCTCTACTCATCTGGGTGTTGACTGCTGGTGAGGAGGTGTTTTGGTCTTTCTGTTTACTTTTTCATTGGGTCAAAAGGATCAGAGGAAGTTCTCTTTGGTGAATCCTCCATTTGAAAAAAACCCACCCAGATTATTCTGAACAGAGGTGGGCATGCTGGCTGGTCCATTGTATCTGGAATAGGCCAGGATGGGGTCATTGCGGTAGTAGTATCAAGCTCTTTGCTTTGACAGGCACTCTTTTATCAAAGTTTTCTTCTAATAAAGGAGAATATTTGTAGCTCAGGGTTGAAATGAAGGGTCCTTGGGGTTGTTTTCTTGCAGACGTGTCATTACCCAAACTAGGTAACGTCAACAGCACTCAACAATCTTAGCTCTCAGCACAGATGATGTGACCTAGTTGGGTAATGAAATGTCTGCAAGAAAACTACCAAGCTCAGAGAGCACCAAGGACCCCACAGTTGTCGTCGTCGTCGTCCTCTCTGTAAGGCCCATTTCCTCCTAGCACTGAAGATGTTACCTAGTTGGGTAATGAAATGTCTGCAAGAAAATATCCAAGCTCAGAGAGTACCAAGGACCCCACAGTCCTCCTCCTCCTCTCCCTATG
Organism: Vipera berus; assembly: GCF_964194415.1. Lineage (NCBI taxonomy): Eukaryota > Metazoa > Chordata > Lepidosauria > Squamata > Viperidae > Vipera > Vipera berus. The sequence goes on along the minus strand of NC_138217.1, from coordinate 9,865,230 downwards.
GAGACGCTCCTCTTCCCTGTCATAGATTGAGAGAATTGAAACTCATGGCACTGAAGGCGCAAGGATAGCTATTTTGATGTTTTGGGGAGAAGTGGAAAGAATACTTTGGCAGGGAAAGATGTTTGAGACACAACACTCTCTTCACCCCGTCAACTCTTTTGCAGGTCAGCCTACTCTGTCTTGTGCCCCCTACTTCGGGCTGCCCAGGTGCGGTAGTAGCAGCGGAGGACACAATCTACTACTTGAAGGAAGGAGAGCCAGCTCAAGTCCTGCATTCTGTCTACGGCCAGCCCGTCACATGCCTGGACGTCTCAGCCAGCGAGGTGGCGTTTGGCGTCAGAGGCTTCGGCTGGTTGATTAATGAGACCAACAAGGTACTTACTTGGGTGCCCTAAAATGTTTGACCTTGGCTTCTCTCTATTGCATATTGGATTGATGGGAGAGCTATTAAGCAGTGGGGCAGCCTATCTCCTGAAGTTATGGGTACTCGCATCGTTGGAGGATTTTAAGAGTGGGCAGCCATGTTTCCAGAACGTTAGGAGAGTCCCTGTGCTGAGCAGTAGTTGGAGAAGACCGCTAAAGTCCCTTCCAATTCTGGGACGGTACAAAATCTACTTAAGCTCAGCTAATATTGTTATGGCACCTTAAGCCTAATGAATTTCCATAGCATTAAGAGTTTGAAAGGCCATCGGTGCTGATCAACCACTGCTCAAGGCTGGTAGCTCAATGCAAGTTGCATCAACAGATGCTACCCTGCGTAAACCTTGCCATTTTTCTGGAGAATTGGTTTCCGCTATCAAAGCGTAATCCCCCTCGTATCGAATCGGAATCTTCTTTGGTTTACTTTAAATTCACTCCTCTCTATCCCACACTCTGGAAGACAGGTCTCAACCTCCTGGAGGTGATGAAAAACAAACCTTGGGGTCAAATGTCTCATTTAGAAATGTTAGGGCTGAGTTGTAGTCGTAAGTCAAGGACTATCTGTAGACAGTAATCCCGAAAAGGGAAGGGGGGGGAGAGAAATCCTTTTGTTGTGCTCCTGAGTGTCTTGGGCTGACTCCTGAGGTCATGATAATATGAGTTGGGGGGTTGGGGAGGGAGAGCCTGACGTCTCTCCAGCCTGAGGCTCATGGGCTTTGTGTTCCTACTTAGCTACATTGCTCGTTACAAATTGCTACCCCTGTCAAATCCGCGTTGTACTGCATCTGGAAGAGATTTCATCGCCGCCGCCGTAGCCTGAAGCAATTCACTTCTTTTCCTCAACCTCTTACTTCCTAAGGAGGACTAATAAATAATTGGAGCTAGGTGTGTGCAACGGCTTCAGCAGGACCATCGAAATGACCCAGGCTATATTGTTACTTATTTTTTTCTTTCACGCCAATTTTGCATCTCCATCCTTGTAGGCCGTGGGGCAGTTTACGTAGATTCAAAATAACAATGATCGTGAAGAAGAGAGGAGGAAGAGCAACGTGGATAAATTATTTGGCATGGGTTTTCATAACTTTCGTACGGTATTTCCCAAACCTGTACTCCTAAACCGCCTTTTGCACGCCGATGTGCAGTGTTAAGAGAAAAATCAAGGCTAAGATGCATGCATGCAAAGGAACGCGACATACAAATGCGCACGTTAGGGAGCGCTAATGTATCTATAATGCATGAAAGGTACATTAAAATGTGTACAGTGCAATAAAGGTGCATTAAAACATAGGTGGATTTTTATTAGTATGCTGAATTTGCAAACTGGACTAAGACCAGTTTGCGGCCTGGAAGAATAAAGCAGCTGAATAAATTCAAATGGACAGATTCCCGATCTATAAGTTTTATTAGGTGCAGGATCCAGCTTCTTACGTATCTTATTTTTCTTTTAAACACAGCTCTTCCAGCTACAAATAGGTTGTTAAAGGTTTATGAGCAATGCTCGTCGACGTTTTAAAAGACAGAAGCTAACTCAATCAATTCAGATGTTTGCTTGCTTGTTTATTTCCATAAGCTTCTAACTGGCATCATAAAGGCAGACCGATCAAATATGCAGCCTCAGTTTAAACAAAATAAAAGTTGCGTCCGACAAGTTTCTCCTAAACGGGGCACAAAAAATACCCGTGGCAGAACTGGAACGGCTGAGTTGCAAACTTCCAAAGTTGGCTAAATACAGGTAATCCTTGACTTTCAGCAGTTCATTTATTTTATTTTTTTTAATTTTTATTACATTTATATCCCGCCCTTCTCCGAAGACTCAGGGCGGCTTACAAGCTTAGCAGTAGCCTTCATTCTATGTATATGCCTGCTTGTTAGGGCTTTCACACACACCCCCCAGCGGCATTTTTACAAAGTCAGCTTATTACCCCCAACAATCTGGGTCCTCATTTTACCTACCTCGGAAGGATGGAAGGCTGAGTCAACCTTGAGCGAGTCAGGTTTGAACTCCTGGCAGTGACCGTTTGAAAGTTTAAACGGCACTGAAAAAAGTGACTTACGGCCATTTTTCACACTTACGACCTTTGTAGCAGCCCCATGGTCAAGTGATCAAAATTCAGACGCTTGGCAACTGGCTCACGCTTAACGACCGTTGCTGTGTCCCGGGATCACGTGATCCCCTTTTGGGATCCTTTGACAAGCAAAGTCAACGGGGATGCCAGCTTTGCTTAACAACCGTGTTGCTAACTTAATAACTGCAGTGGTTCGCTGTGGCAAGAAAGGTCGTAAAATGGGGCAAAATTCCGGCAACAAATGTTTCACTTAGCAACAGAAATTTTGGGCCCAATTGTGGTCATAAATTGTAACTGTAACGTCGACCAAGGGCTTAGGTATGAAAATGTTACTTTAGATTATTTTATGTATGTATGTATTAAAATGATTTACACGGCTGGCCACCTTGCAGGAGCAGCTCAGGGCTAAAAAGTCAACACAAATTAATATTAGAACACGGCGCGACAGCCGAGGACAATACAGGGCATCCATAAATCACCTTCAGCCTCACGGGTTCAATTAACCTGCCCACCTGTGCCCAGGTAGGCTTCCATATTTTTAAAGCTTTCTGAAATGCCAGCAGAGGCTGGGCCAATCAAATCTCCAGAGAATACAGTCAAGAGGTACCATATAATAAGCATCCTACCGCTAAGAGTTGGTCTTATCCCAAGGGTTGTATATCAAAAGTTGAACATGCAGGAATGTGTTGTGGCAGACATGTCAAACACAAGGCCCGGGGGCCAGATCCGGCCCGCGAAGTGGTTTCATGTGGCCCGCGAAGCCATCCTGGAAACAGTGAGGGAACGGCCCCCGCTGCCTTGGCCCTGGCCCAGAGACCCTCCTCCTGCCAGAGACCCTCAGATCTGTCCCACTCCTGCCCAGGCCCCCCAACGATGTAGAGCTGGCCATGCCCACCCAGTAGGCCATACGCACTCTAGCCACGCCCACCCAGTAGGCCACGCCCACCCAGCCCCTTGAGGGCAACCGCCATGCTGATGTGGCCCTCAATGAAATTGAATTTGACACCCCTGTGTTGTGGGGAGCCACAATAGCTCAGCGGCTAAGGGCGTTGAGCTTGTCCGCTTTGAAAGCTGACAGCCTGCATTTGAGACCCGCGCGATGGGGCGAGCTCCCATCACTAGCTCCAGCTCCTGCCCATCTAGCAGTTTGAAAGCATGCAAATGCGAGTAGATAAATAGGTACCACTTCGCTGGGAAGGCAACAGCAATCCCTTTAATCAAAATGCAATTCGGATTTCTCGATCCCGTCTTCCTTAAGAATTCAAGCCCACTCCTTGGCGAGGTGTGATTCATCTCTCCGCCAATTTCGTCCTCGATTTTCATAGCCGAGACCTTGGGTGAACCTCCAGGTTCTAGCTGAAGAGTTCCACCACCACCACCACCAGCCCCAGTATAAGAGACCTATGGGGCCCTCCCAGTTGCCTCTCTAGGTGTCTGTGTGATCTCCAAATAGATTCCAGGTTTGAGTGCCTGTTGGACAGATGGCTTCTGGGTGGTGCAAACCCTCTTTATTTTAATCAGGGAGATGGAGCTGAAACAGCCCAGACAGCCGGGTTGGGTTTGACAAGAACAGGGGCTTGTTGGCATTGCCACACTGGCTGACATCACACTGAAAACTAATTACTAATGTCTATTATGATAATTATTCCCCAGACACAAAGGGACTTTGCACGGGTGGATTAATGTGGTCAGAAGTCAATGATTTTTCCCTAGATTGCTACAGAAGATGTATCGGTACTTTTTGGCACTCTTCTGGGTGGGATGAGAAACACACACACACACACACACACACACACACACACACACAAACGTTCAGGCATTAGGTTGTGTGTTGCCAGGCTAGTATTCAGCACGTCTGTCCAAAGCATTAGATGCGCTGGATCAGTGTTAAGTGGGTGCTGCGATTCTTCCACATGACTGAAACCGCCACACACACACACACACACCCTTTTTTAATGTTGTTTTATAGCCCATCAAGTAATTTTCATTTGGCTAATTTACCCAACTGGACCATCTCCATTCTGCTCCAAATGCATCTGCCCCTTTCTGCAAGAGCAATACGTTTTGATTTTGAGAAACTCTCAAAGCTAGCTATTTCATTTAAAAGAATTGTTTTTAATCTTTGGCTCCCGATTACGTTCTCGCCCTACTGCCCAAGCGGGTTCAAAATAATCACACACACAGACACACACACACACACAAATGCACCTTTAAATGTTCAGCCCTACCTAAAAATGATGTGGAATTGCATCCCCCAATTCATCCACGAAAGAGTTTTGACAGCCTTTTCCTAAGCCCATTGGTAACGCCGGGAATCGTATTCATTTCTTTTCCGAAAGAAAACGCAAAATGTGCAGGCTGTGATTCCTAAAGTCCTTTTTGCACTGACGTCCAGAGTCCAGGTTGACCCTGTTCCTTAAAAACCAGAATCTCCACCTGGCCGCTGAATAGCCTCCTTAATTCAAGACGCACAATCAGGGCCTCACACCTCATCCACCCATCATCCCCCACGTCCAGCGTCAGACCTCCTGCTCCAATCTGTTCCCTTAGGGAAGACATGATGGTAGCACTCTTCCAACATCTCAGGGGCTGCCCCAAAGAAGAGGGAGTCAAGATATTCTCCAAAGCGCCCGAAGGCAGGACAAGAAGCGACGGATGGAAACTGACCAAGGAGAGAAGCAACCTGGAACTAAGGAGAAATTTCCTGACTGTCAGAACCACTAACCAGTGGAACAGCTTGCTTTCCAGAAGTTGTGTGTGCTCCATCATTGGAAGTTTTTAAGAAGAGACTGGACAGCCATTTGTCTGAAAGGGTACAGGGTTTCCTGCCTGAGCAGGGGGTTGGACTAGAAGACCTCCAAGGTCCCTTCCGGCTATCCTGTCCTATCCACCCGCTCTATCAAGGTGGTTCCAAAATTCCCAAATAAATAAGGCGTCCCACCCTCATCCATCCTCTTCCTGCTCTTTTTCATCTGGAGCAAAAAAATAAATAAATGAATTTGGCTACCTCTGTTTCGCATCCAATAGACGTTTGCCTCTTCCCCACCTCCTCTGGCTTGGCTGGGTTCCCCGCTTGGCAGGACAGACCCTCCGAGGATCCCGGGCACAAACATCAGAGACTGCAGGTGCTCTGGCACCGCTCTGCACCCCTGGCCTGGCCCTGCTTGGCAAAAACACCTCTTGAGTCGATGGCTTTGACTCTCTTCTAGCCCCATCCTGAAAGCCTCAGCACAAAGCTAGGTACGAGGGGGAAGAGTTGGGGAGCATGGGTTTTGGGGTGGGGGTGGGTGCCCCGAGGCAGCCTGTTGACTCCAAAGACGTCCCGCAAGATCTCCCGAGTGCGTCTTTTTGATTGAACCCCTTTTGTGTGTAGCGTCACGTAGAAGCAACCCACTCCTTGAGGGCAAGGCGGTGTGTGTGTGCGTGCGTGCGTGTGTGTGTGCATCCACACCTGCCAGTGGGAAAAATCACCTTTCGAAGAGCATAAAATGCAGTTTTCTTCCCAGGCTAGGTTTTGTGGGGGTTTTTTCGTGGCAGGGAGTTGCAAGACAGACTGGCTGGCTGGTTGTCAAAAAATTACATCATATGGGAGTAAATTGCTTTTAAATCAAGCATCCATTATTCATGCATATTAACTGTTTTCTTCTCTTTCCCTCCCAAGTTTTTTTTAAATCCACACTTTTTTCTCTCTCTCTCTCTCTCTCGTTCCTCATTTTTCACCTAATCGTGTTTTTTTTAATCTTTTGCTCTCTCCTCTACTTGTCTCTTTTTTCCCTCTAGTCGGTTTTTCAAATTTTAGCTCATCTGTAGATCTATGATCAAACAGGATTGCTTTGCTAGAGAGAGTCCTTGACTTATAATCATTCGTCTGGAGACAGTTCGAAATTACATGGCACTTTAAAAAAGTGACTATCGGTCACTCCTCTGACTTAACAACCAGTGGTGGGATTCAAATAGGTGAACAACCGGTTCTCTGTGTGAATGCCGCTTCTGGAAGTCCATTCTGGGCCTGGACCACAAAAAAGTAGCTACCGGTTCTGCCGAAGTGGTGCGAACCGGCTGAATCCCACATTCTATTCTATTCCTATTCAATTCTATTCTTCATCCTTATTCTATTCTATTCTTCTATTCTTTTCTATTCTTCGTTTCTATTCTATTCTTCATCCTTATTCTATTCTATTCTTCTATTCTGTTCTATTCTATTGTTCATCCATCTTATTCTATTCTACTCTATTCTTCATCCTTATTCTATTCTATTATTCTATTCTTTTCTATTCTTCGTTTCTATTCTATTCTACATCCTTATTCTATTCTATTCTATTCTATTCTATTCTATTCTATTCTATTCTATTCTATTCTATTCTATTCTATTCTATTCTATTCTATTCTACATCCTTATTCTATTCTATTCTATTCTATTCTATTCTATTCTATTCTATTCTATTCTATTCTATTCTATTCTACATCCTTATTCTATTCTATTCTATTCTATTCTACATCCCTATTCTATTCTATTCTATTCTATTCTATTCTATTCTATTCTATTCTATTCTATTCTTCTATTCTATTCTATTCTATTCTATTCTATTCTATTCTATTCTTCTATTCTATTCTATTCTATTCATCCCATCCTATATTCTATTCTATTCTATTCTATTCTATTCTATTCTATTCTATTCTATTCTATTCTATTCTATTCTATTCTTCTATTCTATTCTATTCTATTCATCCCATCCTATATTCTATTCTATTCTATTCTATTCTATTCTATTCTATTCTATTCTATTCTATTCTATTCTATTCTATTCTATTCTATTCTATTCTATTCTATTCTATTCTATTCTATTCTATTCTATTTTATTCCTGTTCTATTCCTGTTCTATTCTATTCTATTCTATTCTATTCTATTCTATTCTATTCTATTCTATTCTTCTATTCTATTCTATTCATCCCATCCTATATTCTATTCTATTCTATTCTATTCTATTCTATTCTATTCTATTCTATTCTATTCTATTCTATTCTATTCCTGTTCTATTCTATTCTATATCGTTTCTCTTCTCTTCTCTTCTCTTCTCTTCTCTTCTCTTCTCTTCTCTTCTCTTCTCTTCTCTTCTCTTCTCTTCCCTTCCCTTCCCTTCCCTTCCGTGGTGGGATTCAAATATGTGAACAGCCATTTTCAAATCTTTGTGTCGGAAGTGGTGTGGCTGCAAGAAAAACTTCATTTGCAGAGTAATAGCCCAGCTCCTTATTCCTGTGCCCATTTTGTCTGTCCTATCCTGCCTTTCTGCCCAAGGCTAAAAGTTCCCAGTGACCAACTTTTATCCTGGCGAAGAGGTGGCATTAGGCTAATGCATCGCCTGAATGCTAGAGAAAGCCAAGCCATGAATAATTGATCCTACTCTCCTGTCTCACGATGAAGTCCCATTTGCCTCGGCCTTATTAAAAGAGCGAGCGAGGGGGTGAGACGGTAAAGGTCGTTAAGGGATTTGTAACATGGGAAGAATCGCCCACGAAATGGATGCTGTTGTGTTGTGTGTGCGTGTGTGTGTGTGTTTCCCCCCCTCATCTCCGAGGTCTTTAACTCAACCTCATGGTGAAGGCCGACTTAAGGCGTTCGGGGATATGTTGAATTACACAGTGTAAAACAGAATGGGAGTCAACTGGAGTCTGGAAATTTTTGATTTTGAGAGTTTGGAAGTTGTTGAGCTTAGGAAGGTGGGCATATCTGTTGGACAGAGATGGTCCTTGGCGAAAGGGCGTAGTCTAGACCAGAGGTCCCCAAACCCCGGTCTGTCAACTGGTTACCGGGCTGCGGCATGCCAGCAACCGGTCCACACAAACAAGCAAAGCCCCATCCATGGGGCCCAGGCAGCACACAAAACCACGCACTCACCGGTCCGTGGAAAAACCTCGCTCCACGGAACCGGGGGTCCCTGGTGCCCAAAAGGTTGGGGATCATGGGTGTAGAGCCCCAGGATGATTGACAGATTGATTTGTATCCCACCTTTATGATTGTCACTCAAGGCAGCAAGCATATCCCCCCACCCACCTTCCTTCTCTTTTCCCCGCAACAACAACCCTGTGAGGCGAGTTGGGTGCAGAGAGAGGGGCTGGCTCAAGGTCACCCAAACAGCTTTCATAGCTAAGGTGGGACTAGAACTGACGGTCTCCCGCTTCCTAGCCTGCTGCCTTAATCATCAATTGCCCCCCCCCAGTTGCAGCCTGCCACCGTCTTTGAATGCTAGGGATCGGCCTTGTATGAATACACCTTGAGAGACGTTGCTGATCATATTTGCTAAGCTCAGGGTCCACAAAAGGGAAGGGAAGTTTGGGAAAGACCGACCCTCAGAGCATCTGAAGAAGTTTTCCAACTCATAATATGACTTCACCCAAGCCCAGCCAATGTCATCAGAGAACAGGGATGATGATGATGGTAGCTTAACTCGGGCGACATTAGAACAGTATTTCTCAACCTTCAGACCTGTGGACTTCCAACTCCCAGAATTGCTCAGCCTCAGCTCGCTGAGGAATTCTGGGAGTTGAAGTCCAGGGTTCTTAAAAGATGCCAGATTTGAGAAACATGGCATTAGTAAAGCCAAGGCTTTTATCAACATACCACTGTATACATATACTGTCCCCAGAGTTTTTAACTAACCTGGCCTGTGTTCATCAGGCATCAACCCAGCTGGAGATGACCATCTTAACTAAATAATAATAATAATATAGTTCCAGATGGGCACCCCTCAAAACAGCCAAGCTCTGTTGTCTAGGATTAAAGCCAAGTTTTGACCACCATTGTTCCTTCCTTCTTCTATCCTTCTCATTCTCTGCTGTCTCTTTTCACGATTCGCCTGGGCGTTTCATTTCCTAATCAAATAAATGCGCTGCCCGGTTCCAGCTCACATGGACAAAAAGATAAATTTGCAGAAACCAAAGGCTGAGCCAAAGAAGTGATGTATGAAATTCAAGCTGCAGACTATCGCAGGTCCATCAGCCCCTGATATCTTTTCTGTGCTCATTTCTTTCAGATCCTGCTCTACAACCTGGAAACGCGGCAGTGTGTAACGCAACTTGGCGGTCCTTTGGGTGACTTCACGTGCCTCAACCTTCAGGAAAGTCCCCCCCACATGTTGGTAGCTGGAAATAAAGCCAGGAGGTAAATTTAAGATGGGGCGGGTTGCCTTGGGCGGGATGACATTTTTTAAAATTTCGGTGCCCAAAAGCAAGATGACGACACGGGAGGCAGTCAATCCAAGCATTTGCTTCCTGGTTTAGAAGTTGCACCTCCGTTTCCGAGTGTTTTCCATCTCCAAATGGTCGGAAATCACTCTTAATTTAGAGTGGTTGGAATTGGGAATGTCTAGTTTAATGAGGAGAAGAAGGAGGGGAGACATGATAGCAGTCTTCCAGTATCTCAGGGGCTGCCCCAAGGAAGAGGAAGTCAAGTTATTCTCCAAAGCGCCTGAAAGAAGGAAAAAGAAGCAACAGATGGAAACTAATCAAGGAGAGAAGCAACCTGGAACTAAGGAGAAACTTCCTGACAGTGAGAACAATTAACCAGTGGAACAACCTGCCTCCAGAAGCTTTGAATGTTCCAACACTGGAAGTTTTTAAGAAGAGACTGGACAGCTGTTTGTCTGAAACGGTATAGGGTTTCCTGCCTGAGCAAAGGGTTGGACTAGATGACCTCCAAGGTCCCCTCCAACTCTCTTAGTCTGTTCTATTCTTAAGTGACCATTCCAACTTACAATGGCCCTGAAAAAGAGTGATTTACAGCCAACGGTTGCACTTAGCGGCCATTGCAGCATCCCCATAGTCAAAATTCAGGCATTCGGCAACCAGAATGTATTTACGACAGTTGCCAGCTCCCGAGGTCATGCAATGACCATTTGTGATCTTCCGACAAGCAAAGTCAATGGGCAGACTGGATTCACTTAATGACACACAAACACACACACACACACACCGATTCACTTAACGGCAGTGCTTAACAGCTGTGGCGGAAAAAAAATATTTTGGAATCAATGCTTGATTTAGAATAGAATAGAGCCGGAAAGGACCTTGGAGGTCTTCTAGTCCAGCCCCCTGCTCAAGCAGGAGAACCTATACCATCTCAGACAGGTGAATGTCTACTCTCTTGTTAAAAATCTCCAGTGAGGGAGCGCCCACGATTTCTGGAGGCAAAGCTGTTCCACTGGTTGATTGTCCTCGCTGTCAGGTAGTTTCTCCTTAATTCCAGGTTGCTTCTCTCCTTGATCAGTTTCCAACCACTGTTTCTCATCCTTCCCTCTGGTGCTTTGGTGAACAACCTTGTGGCAGCCCCTCAGATACTGGAATAACTGCTATCCTGTCTCCCCTATTTCTTCTTTTCTTTAGACTGGCCAAACCCAAGTCCCGCAGCCGTTCTTCGTATGTTTTAGCCTCCAGGCCTTTGATCGTCTTAGTTGTTCTTCTCTGATTTTTTTTTTCCCAAACTCTCAACATCTTTTTTTGGGATACGGTGACCAAAATTGGCTGCAGCAATCCAGGTGCGGTCTTACTAGGGCTTTATAAAACGGTAAGATTACTTTGCGTGACCTTGATTCTACGCCTCTTGTTTTATACAGCCCAGGATCGCATTAGCTCTTTTGGTTGCTGCCGCACACGGCTGGCTCGCAAGTCAAGCGATCGTCCACGAGGACTCCAAGGTCCCTCTCACAGTTAACTCTTTTTGAGCCATGTCTCGCCCAGTCTGTCTGTGTGCCTTTGGCTTTTCCTGCCTAAGCTGGATTAAGTAGTGCTACCTTTGCCTCTGATGAGGAGAGAAGAGTCCCGGCGTTCGCTTTGCAGCAGAACGGGGGATTGGGACCCTCACCCTTCTTATTCCCAGCCATCGAAATAAACTTCCTCCCAGAACTCCACGCAGGAATCTGGACGTTGGTGCAAAGCAGGGCCTCCCCTGCCCGGCCAGCCAGTCGTGGAGGCCTGGGAGACAAGACAGGCTGGGAAGACTTTGGAAAACAACTCGGCAGCGTCTTTGTTTTCCCTGGGCATCAGTGCCTGGAAGCTCGCTCCTTGCTAATGAAGCCACAAAGCCTCAGCCAGGGCTCGTGAAATCTGAAGGCAGGCTTATTAGCATACGCGGCGCCAGCGGGCAGCGAGCCAGGCCCGGCGCAGGCTGTCAGGAACGGGGCTGGAAGCCGCCTGCCGGTGCCCAGGACCAAGTTTTGCAGCGCTTTCTCCTCCCTCGGAGTCGGAGGAAGAGGGAGGCGAGCTTTTTGTCGACTCCATCTGTGGATGTTCTGACAAGCGGTGCACGGCGGAGGTGTCAGGAGAGCCCCATCCCGTCCCTTCTTCCTCCTTCCAACCTGTCAGATGGTTCCCGCACGGCTGGAGACCCTGTCGTCTTTTTTGCTCTAATTGTCTGAATAGAGTTGTTCGCAGGCGCCCGCCGAGTGGCTTCGTTAAAGGAGGCTAAAGGGAGGGCTGATTTTCTGGATCAGAGCAGGAATGCGGAACAATAGAAGCTCTGGCACCGCACCTGCTCTCCTTGGTGGGCTCCAGTACACAAGTTCTCTTCCTCCTCCTCCTCCCAGACAAAACTGGGTTATGGCTTAAGCCTTAACGCATTGCTTAAACCAAGATACAGATAAGCAAGCTGATGTATTTCAGGTGTTATGGATTGGAATTTCCACCATTCCTTGTCGTTGGCCCTCCTGTCTGAAACTGGTGGATGTTGAAGACCAAAACATCTGCAACACATCAGGTTGCCTGTTTGTTGGGCAGTTTGTTTGGTGAAAGTTTAGAAACCACATGTTCAGTGTCTCCTTCCTTCCTTCCTTCCTTCCTTCCTTCCTTCCTTCCTTCCTTCCTTCCCTCCCTCCCTCCCTCCCTCCCTGTCTCTGTAGTGGCAGTCCTTCTTCCTGACCTGGGTGATAAGAGTCCCACACCCCCAGGCTAGAGAAGGTTGACCTCCAACATGCCTCTGGAGCGTAATTTACAAAGACGCTTCCCATTAATCCTCCCGCCCAGGGTTCTGCTCCCAATGGATTGCATGAAATCATACATTGATTTCTCATTTTGATAAAGCCCGAGACGATGATCCCAGCAGAAGCCGTTGATTGGCTCTTCATAAGCACCAGGATCCTCGGTTGGCAAGCCCAAGAGATTCAACCGTCGTGTCAGATTGGGTTAGCTTCTGGATCATTTGGGTTTCCCTTTTTAATGTAGGCAGTTAAGAGGCGGTGACGGCTGCTGGCTTTAGAAGGGAATTAAGACATATTCCCAGATGGATGTGGACCGTTGCTGATTCCTCCTTGCAGGTGCTAAGTGGAACTGCCATATTCAGATCTAGTTTACCTTGATTGCTGTGGAATGACTCCAAGGGAGGATCAATCGCCAGAAACCTCTTGCTGGCTCGGAAGGAGGAGAATACTAGTTCACACAAAGCTTTTCTTTGAGCGGGGCGTCTTGATTTAACCCTGCAGTCTTTCCGCTTGATTTGGCCTCTCTTTTCAAGCCAACATTCCTTGCCCCAAAGATTCAAAAACTCTTCAGAGGTGTCACAGGGCAGAAAGAATAAGGTACAGGTAAGTCCCCGACTTAACGGCCACAATCGGGAGCAGAAGGTCCGTTGATAAGGAAGGCGGTTCTTAAGTGAGTTGAGCCCGATTTTATGAGCTTTCCCGCCTGGGTTGTTAAGCCAGTCGCTGCACTCGTTAAGGGAATCAGGCAGTCATTCAGCAGGGCAAGAAGCAACGGATGGAAACTCATCAAGGAGAGAAGCAAGCTAGGACTAAGGAGAAACTCCTCACCGTGAGAACAATTAACCAGTGGAACAGCTTGCCTCCAGAAGTTGTGGGCGCTCCATCCCTGGAGGCTTTGAAGAAACCGGACAGCCATTTGTCTGGAAGGGTAGAGGGTCTCCCGCTTGAGCAGGGGGTTCGGCTAGATGACCTCCAAGGTCCCTCCCAACTCTGCTGTTCTGAGCTCTATTCGGAATCTGACTTTCCTCCTTGACTTTGCTTGTCAGAAGCCCGTGGGAAGGTCCACGTGTGATCTTTCCCTTAACTGTTTTACAACTCCCGGGTTTTGCTTTGCAGGGTGATGGTGTACGACCGCCGCAGAAGCGACCCCGTCTCCTCGCTTTACGGACACCAATTGGGGGTCTCGGCGGTGCAGATGGACGACTGGAAGGTGGTCAGCGGGGGAGAGGAAGGGCTGGTCTGCGTGTGGGACCAGCGGATGGGCACCAAGCTCTGGGAAGTGCACGCCAGGTGAGACACACCCCCACCCCCACCCCCACCCCCACCCCGCTTCCTGGTTTCCAGTTTCTTGAACTTTTAACCCTCTGTGCATCGAATACTTATTGCAGGCGAAGTCAGGAGGAGATGGGTTATACTACAGGTGGTCCTCAATTTACGACAATCTCTGTCACTAAGTGAGACGTTTATTGAGTTTTGCCCCATTTTACGGCCTGCCTTGCCACCGTCGCTAGGGGAATCACTGCAGCTGATAAGTCACTAACCCGGTTAAGCGAACCCGGCTTCCCCCATCGACTTTGCTCGTCAGAAGGTCGCAAGCGGTCACACGACCCTGGGACACTGCAGCCGTCATAAACACGAGTCAGTGGTGTCAAGCGGCCGAATTTTGATCCCGTGACCCTGGGGAGGAGGCTGCAGCCGTCCCAAAGGTTGAAAGGCTGTCCTAAATCACGTTTTCCCAGTGCCGTTGTAACTCCAAACGGTCGCTAAAGGAACTGCCGTAAGTTGAGGACCACTTGGATAGAGAGAAAGGGAAAACCGAATCGCTTCAATCGATCCTAGGGGTTGACGGCTGCCCAGGCTTCAGTCTGGGATCGCAGCTGCCCTGTTTGCTGTACAGATGATCCTCCACTTACGACGTTCGTTTAGCCACCTGTGACTTACGGCCAGCAGCATCCCCATGTCCACATGATGGGAACCCCTGGCAACTTACCACGGTCGTAGCATCCCGGAGTCACCTGGCCGCCCATCCCTGACCTACCCAGAGAGCTTCCGGCATGGAGGAAACTGGATTGGCTGAACCACCGCGGCAAAAAGTCATGAAAATTGGGTGTGACTCAGTGGACGGCCACATCCCTTAGTGACGAAAGCGCCATTCCCAACTGTGGCCGTACGTCGAGGACTTACCTGCATATTTGTAAGGTCCTTGAGTTACAGCCAACTGTTTTTCTGCCCTTATTCCATTTCCTGCTCCTCCGGCTGCATGTCAGAAAAGCTCCACTAGAGGGCGCCCAACGCTCTTTTTTCTGCTTTTAGGTGCTGTCCTCTCTCTTTCTCTCTCTCTTACTCCACTTCTAAAAGCAGAAAATATCTTTTCCTATGACTGGCACTCAAGTCTGGTGTTCCCTTCGAGATGCGGTGATTGGCATCACGAGGCAGGCGGCCTTGTGTTCACTGCGAGACACGTTATCCGCAAACTCTATTTTCCCACAGGTCAGCCTTCCAGAGTAGTCATGTAATTAATGCATAAGGACCAATAGAATGAGTCCTCCAGTGCAGGGGTCTTCAACCTCGGCCCTTTGATGACTGGTAGACTTCAACTCCCAGAATTCCTCAGCCAGCGTGCCGGGCTGAGGAATTCTGGGAGTTGAAGTCCGCAAGTCACCAAAGGGCCCAGGTTGAAGACCCCTGGCTTAAGCGTCTCCAGCCAGGCATGCTGAGGGAGATGGGGGTAGAGTTTAACAGACCTGTCGGCTTGCAGCAGTAACTTGAGACGGAAGGGACCTTGAGGTCATCTAGTCTAACCCACTACTCTCACAAGAGAGTACAGTAGTGTACTTGTATTTCTGATAAATGCCTATCCAGTTTCTTCTTAAAAGGCTCCAGGGAGGGAACACCCACAACTTCTGGAGGGGATTTAAGTTTAAAACCTTTAAAAAAAACCCCACTTCCCCGGATCAGCACAAGCCTCTCCAGGCAAAATTCAAAATGGTGTGTGTGTGTGGGGGGGATTTCCTTCCAGTAAGGCAGGGCTCTTGCAACTTGGCCCTTTTATGACTTGTGGATTTCAACTCCCAGAATGCCTCAGCCAGGCACTTCAACTCCCAGAATTCCTCAGCCAGGCACGCTGGCTGAGGCATTCTGGGAGTTGAAGTCCACAGTCCACATACAAGGGCCAGGCTGGAAGACCCCTGCAAAGGGGTCAGCAGAACCTGGGCTGGGTCTGGGCCAGGGAGAGGAGGAGGAGGACGAGGAGGCAGCAGCAGCCACAGGCTATCAATGTCAGGCAAAGGCAAACAAACCATCTTGCAAAGTGCTGCACTTACCAACACAAGCAGAAGCAGAGCAGTTCCCAAAAGGGATTACAAGCGGCAGAAGTAGAGTTCCACAGAGTAAGGAAAAAGAATATTTTAAAGTACCCACAGAAGTAATTCCAGCTCTCTAGTCCTCAAGCCCAGCAAGCAGCAGGGCTCCCACGCAGCTCCAGCCAAGCAAAAGCAAAAGCAAAAGCAAAAGAGATCTTGCAAAAATCAGCCAATCTGCTTCGGTCATGTGACCAGGCACAAAAAAAAAAAGTAACCCACTTCCGGCTTCTCCTCTCCAAGCCACGTGGCTGCAGAGTCCTGTTTTTGGTCGCGATTTTGCATGCCTAACTGTAAGTATCCTTTCTGAATTTATTCTTCTTTGTGAACACTCGCTAAATAAACGTTCAGACCTGGGGGAATTACCTGTATATAGCCATTTTTGTTAAAATTAAGAATAGGTCCCTTTCATTTTGGAAATGGGGAGTGGGAAGGGTTATTTTAAAAATAAAATAAATTCCTTGGGTTTTCTTTGCATTTGTTCCAATTTACTGTGCATTTGAATAACTGCCCCTTGGTTTTAATTAAACAGCCAGTTGCATTTAAACATGGAGACCTTGTTGAAGAGCCACTGAAGAACTCTGTGGCTCCCTTTTTTCCCCAGGCACCCAGTGGAAAGGGTTTTTTTTAAAATAAAATAAAATAAAATAAACTCCTAGGGTTTTATTTTGCATTTGTTCCTATTTACCATACACTTGAATAACTGCCCCCTGCTTTTAATTAAACAGCCAGTTGCATTTAAACATGGAGGCCTTGTGGAAGAGCCATTGATAGACTCTGTGGCTCCCTTTTTTCCCAGGCACCCAGTGGAAAGGTTTTTTTTTAATAAAATAATATAAAATAAACTCCGAGGGTTTTCTTTGCATTTGTTCCAATTTACTGTGCATTTGAATAACTGCCCCCTGCTTTTAATTAAACAGCCAGTTGCTTGTCTGCTGCATTCAAATATGGAGGCCTTGTTGAAGAGCCACTGATGGACTCTGTGGCTCCCTTTTTTCCAGGCACCCAGTGGAAAGGTTTTTTTTAATAAAATAAAATTAAAAAATGAACTCTTAAGGTTTTACTTTGCATTTTGTTCCAATTTACTGTGCACCCTGCTTTTAATTAAACAGCCAGTCACTTGTCCGCTGCATTTAAACATGGAGGCCTTGTTGAAGAGCCACTGATGGATTCTGTGGCTCCCTTTTTTTTCCCAGGCACCCAGTTCGCCACCTCCGCTTCAACTCCCACAGCCTCATCACGGCCAACATCCCCAATGAAAAGACTCCCCGAGGGGCCAGCATCACGGACGACGACTTGACCGCTCACCGAAGGTGAGAGCTGATCCTCATGGTCATAGTTTTTATCTCAACCAGCAGGACGCGCCCAGTGACACCAATTTCAGGGTTGCTAGACTACAATTCCCAGCAGGCTTAGCTAGACAATATTGCGGGACGCTGGGAGGCATTCTCCTAAGTTGGCCTTGCTCATTTTAAACCAAGGGTCTTCAAACTTGGCCCTTTTATGACTTGTGGACTTCAACTCCCAGAATTCCTCAGCCAGGTATGCTGATTGAGGAATTCTGGGAGTTGAAGTCCACAAGTCATAAAAGGGCCAAGTTTGAAGACCCCTGCCCTGGAGCAACGTTCTTCAATCTGGGCAACTTTAAGACGTGTGAACCAATTCCCAGAATTCCCCAGCCAGCTTGAATTTGAAGTGCAGACATCTTAACGTTGCCAAAGTTGGAAAGTTGCTCCAGAGGATTTTGAACTGCTGGGAACCAGGCTGGTTGAAAAGCACCCTGCTTATTTTCTTTTCCCTTTTCTCCCCTTGCTTCTCTCTGAACAGGCACAGAGGCATTATCTACGCTTACGAATTCTCCACAGACAGGCTGGTGGCAGAGAGCGTCCTTCCTATCTGCCGCTCCTCTTACAACGACGTGGCCGGCTACAGCTACAACATTGGCCTTGTGGTCCCCTATGACAACATCTAGGCAGGGTGGGAAGAAGGGAAGTCCAGCTGAGCTGGACCCTGGAGAAGGAGAACCCCGAGGATGGCGTTCCTGCAGACCTCTTTGGAGGGCTCGGAAGCCATAGGTTGGCCAAGCAGGTAGCAGAAGAGGGGGGACACATGGGGGTCTCCCCAAAGCTTTAATAACAGCGCTGTAGGAACGAAGAAGAGGTGGTGGCCAACAGGAACCATGATAGATAGGCAAGAATCAGGAGATGATAATAAAGGCTTTAGCCCAAGAATCAGGAGGTCGTAAGACAGGTTGTAGCCCACGTGTGCAGAGACCATCCTAGTGGAAGGGAGGGCTTCCATTCCTTGCACCTAGCTGAAATAGTTCAGTGCTGTCTTTCTGGAACAGGCGCCGATGCTACCTGCAACATCTGGAGATCTTAAGAAGAAAATGAGACTTTGGAAGCTTTTTTTCTTGTAAATAAAATATCTTTATTAAGTGTTGGTCTCGGGATCAGGGGGTTGGTGTGCTTGAAAATGGCTGTTTTATTGTCAGGGGTGCTTACATTAGGAGAAATCCCACATTAGGAGAAAATCCTGCCACAGGTAAGTCAAACACGTGTGTGTGTGTGAGTATCCTTTCTTCTCCAGCTCCGCTGGCACTTTGCCTAATCGCACTAGGACTGCCAAAGCAGCACCCATCCTTAACTGCCTGGGGCTGCTGGGAGTTGTAGTACATCTGTAACTTGGTGCAGCATGGGGATCTTTGCCTGATCCATTCTCTAGGCCAGTTTTTGCTGGCCTGGTCACAAGTCATCTTGTGGGGCCTCCCTGCTGGGTGGGCTAGGGCAGCTGCCAAACCAGCAGGGAGAGCACCATAGGTATTCCTCTCCTCAGCCATTGCAACATGGGCCAAGGATGATGGGACTTGGTGGCCAGAGAGAACTCGGAGATTTTGCAGTCCTTGTGCAATCAGGAGAAAAGTGACTGGTATATATGGGCAAAAGGGTCTTTTCTGGGCAACTTTAAATGTCCTTGTTTTCCTCACACCAATTGGGCTAATCCAGCAGTTTCCCCAAAGGAATCTTTCCAGAACAGGAAGATAGTTTTGGTATTTTGGAGGTATCCTGATGCCCCCCATCAAGACACTTCCTTTTCTAGGAACTTTCCTCTTGAAAACTTGCCGTAGAGGAAAATTGTGACATGCTGGGGGTCCCTGCATTGCCTATATATAGAGAGGCTATATATAGAGGCAATATATATCTCAGTGGAGCTGCAGAAGAAAGATGCACACATACAGGTGGATGTATATTGTGTATAGAGCCAGGGCAGTGTTTTGCAAACTTGTCAGATGTGGGGGACTTCAACTCCCAAGTAATTCTGGGAGTTGAAAGCCGTCCATCTTAAAGTGGGCAAGTTTGAAAAAGACTGCTCTAAGGTTACCCGATCTGGGCTGCAAAAACATGCTAGGCCACTAGAGGGTGCCAAATGCAGTTTGCTGCCCTCTAGTGGCTTTTTCTTTTGCAGCCCAGAGCTGGTAACCTTAGTATGGTATACACCCTAATATATGGTAATATGTAGATACATAAACATATACCATATATTAGGAAATATGCCTATTACTGTATGTGGCTGTGTACATTAACACAGTTGCATACAGTCATCTAGGCTAAGATCTATTGGGGCTTTCCTAATAGATCTTAGCCTATATTGCTCTATGTGTCTGTGTATCTTAACACAGAGCAATATAGGCTAAGATCTATTAGGAAAAAAGGCCCCAATAGACCTTAGCCTAGATGACTGTGTGCAAATGTGTTAATGTACACAGTCACATACAGTAATAGGGGTATGTCCCAATAAGTGGGAATGAACCGGACACACTGCGACTTAACTACATGGACCCTGTGGGGGGGGGAGGTGCTTATGTTTTGTGGGCTTGGGTGGTTTTGGGTTTTTTTTGGCCGCCTCGCTTCTCATCCAAGAAGCTTCTTCAGTTCTGGCTGACTGGTGAGGAATGGAAGGATTTATATTCTTTGCAGTCATCTGGTCCTTAGTACTCCAAAGGTCAGTCGCTAGCTCTCCAAGCCGTTGAAGCCACCTGGGGGTTTACCTGTACCCTCGGAGTCACCTGGATCAGTGTGGAGATGGGCCTGGGACCTTCTTGGGACTGCTGAAAGGACCGTGTTGGAGATGGGAGAAAGGTGGTGTCATATCCCTCCCCCTCTGTCGAGAGAGGCCTGTTGGGTTTTAACACAGATGACCTCTTTGGCCCCTCTTTCAAGCCAGGGGTCCTCTCCATCCAGAACAAGGACTTTGCTGCCTTCGTCTCTAAAATGCAGATGGACCACTGTTCCAAATGTGCTTTTCCAAGAGGCAATTGGACTTCCTTTGTTTTTCCTTGAAGTTTTGCTTGTCATCCAAGAAGCTTGGATGAACTGCTGAATTTTGTCCTGATGGGTTTATTCTCCTATGTTGTGCCATGCATTTGTGAACAAAACAACCACTTCACAAGCACATGGCACAACATAGGAGAACAAACCCATTAGGACAAGATTCATACTTCAACATTGAAGTATACAGAAAACCCACACAGTGTTTACATTCACTGGAGCAAAGACACAGAAGTCATCAGAATCCTAAACCACTGGGCTGAAGGTTTACCTACCGGCAAAGAGGGACAAGAAGGACTAAAACACATCGAAGAAGCCCTCAGAACCTGTGGCTATCCCAATTGAGCCTTCATCAAATCCAGATAAAGATCCAGTAGGATCCTTTGTCCCCCCCCCCCGGCCCCCAATAAGGACAAAAGAACAAATGAAGCAACATCAATCCATAAAGTGCAGGAATATCTGAAAAACTCAGGAGGATTTTCAACTAATTCAACGTACATACACACTTTCAACCCAAAAATACACTAAGGCAGTGTTTCTCCAAGCTTTGGCAACTTTAAGATGTGTGGACTTCAGGTCCCAGAATTCTTCAGCCACCATGCTCACTCAGGAATTCTGGGAGCTGAAGTTCACACATCTTAAAAAGTTGCCAAGATTGAGAAACTGCACTAAGGCAGAAGCTTGTCCACCCCAAGGATAAAATGCCTACATACAAATTGAGCAATGCAATATGTGCAGTAGAATGGAGTAAGACATTTACAGGTCTGTACATTGGAGAAACAAAACAAGCCACAAGTGCATGGCACAACCTAGGAGAACAAGCCCACCAGGACGAGATTTAGCGGTCCATCTGCATTTGAAAGACAAAGGCCACTCTTTCAAAGACAGCAAAGTCCACGTTCTGGATAGAGAGGACCGCTGGCTTGAAAGAGGGGTCAAAGAGGCCATCTGTGTTAAAACTGAATAGGCTTCTCTTGACAGAGGGGGAGGGATACGACACCACTTACCTCCTGTCTCCAACACGGTCCTTGCAGCAGTCCCAAGGAGGTCCCACGCCATCGCCACACTGGTCCAGGTGACCCCAAGGATACAGATGAACCCCCAAGTGGCCTCAACGACTCTTGAGAGCTAACGACTTACCTTTGGAGTACTAAGGACCAGATGACTGCAAAGAATATAAATCGTTCCATTCCCCACCAGTCAGTCAGAACTGAAGAAGCTTCTTGGATGAGAAGCGAAACGTTGGGGCATGTCTATATAAATATATACACATGCAGAGACTTGTTGGCATAATTAGTTTATTCCAGGAATAGACAAATTGTGTCTGTGTGTGCATATATATACATACACATATATGTGCATATCAGCATATTTTAGTAAACAGAACTATCTGTACGAAATGCTAACATGTACATAGAGGAATGCCTATATATATTACTACATAAAAGCTGGTATAGGTAGCCCTTGAGTTAAAAGAGTTCATTTAGTGACTATTTGAAGATATAACAGCACTGAAGGAAGTAGCTTACAACATCCTTGTGGCATGTGATTAAAGTTCAGAAGCTTGATAACTGACATATTTATGACGGTTGCAGTGTCCTGGGGTCAGGTGATCGCATTTTGTGACCTGACAAGCAAAGTCAATGGGGAAGCGAGATTCGCTTAAGAACCGTATTACTAACTCAACAGCTGCAGCGATTCACTTAACAAATGTAGCAAGAAAAATCATTAAATTGGGCAAAACCCACTTAAAAAATGCCTCACTTAGCAACAGAAGCTCTGGACTCAAATGTGGCCATTAAGTCAAGGACTACCTGTAATATATATAGCCATTTGCCCCGAAAGCTAGCTTACCATGGGCACCCCCTTATAATGGCACCCCTGCTCATGACATGGAGCGAGGGGGTCCTTTTGGTGTTTGGGGCTTTGTAACAGCCCAGAAAGCTAGAAGTAAAACACGTAACAACTGCACAAATATATTAAAACACCACAACATTGCATCAAAGCAGAGGTCCTTTTACTGGAGGCTGGAAGGTTGGTCTTCAACTCAAGATGGGAATCCATGTGGCTGGTCCAGATGAGTCTGAACTTTGTGGATCCGTGGCAGTTGCTTCAAGAGATGTGTGGCCCTCCCATTCACCCAAACAAGCTCACAGCAACCTCTAAAGCCTCCCACCACCCGGTTGCAGCTACTCTGCTGCCGTCAGTAGCAGAGCGCCATGGGTTCCAGCGTCAGGAAGCGGACGTGCATCTTGGTCTCTATGTCGATTCCTTCCCATATCTGGCGTCGGAAGGAAAGAAAAAAACAAGGGTTAGAGGAGAAGACAATTTCTGATCCTGCAAATCTTCAATCGTACTTCAGAAAGGAGCAAATGTTACACTTCAGAATGACTCACAGTTGACTTGGCCTTAGATTTTTCCCCAAAAATAGCTGCTGGGAGAGAGATTCATTCCAAAGGGGATGCATGGACTTCCCTACCTTTGCTTGTTCCTGCCTGAGGTGGCTTCCTCTTGTGAACCTTTTGCCCACCTCCCTTAAGGACGACTCTTTTCTGCTTTCCTCTGGCCAGTCAACCTAGCCCCACCACCCTCGTAAAGTTCATAACACCTTTCTCCAATTTCAGGTTGAGTTGAAATAGTCCATTAAGCAAACAGGCACCAGGGTTGTCTACCCCTACAAAGATGAAGATAGTTGGGATTCCCATCTTCCGTTCTGGCTCCTATGCTTGAGAAGCCACAAGGCCATGGGGCACGGGTGAGAGGCCTGGGGGGCTGAGATTAGGGAAAGCAAGATCTGAAACTCACTAAGCTTGGTTGTTACGGGAGGTCCCTTTTCAATCCCTAAATTAAGCATAATCATCCATTATCCTGCTTCGATGTTTGCTCAACCAGGAAGCTCCATGGATATGCTTGGGACCAATCATTATTTAGCTCCAATTATTTTCCTCGGAGTCAAACTTCATAAGTTTGACCTTTTCCCTAGAACTGACACAAGAGTAGGCCAAGTCCAGTAGTATCTTCCACCCATCTTCAAGTTACCATGGTTGAGAAGCACTGTTCTAGCCTAAGACTACAAGTAGATCTCAACGTACGATCGCAAGCGACCCCAAAATTTCCGTGGCTAAGCAAGCCAGTTGTTAAGCGACTTTTGCCCCACTTTAAAACCTTTCTTGCCACAGTTGTTAAGGGAAACACTTTAGATGTTAAGTTAGCAATACATTGTTACGTGAATCTGGCTTCCCCATCGACTTTTGCTAGTCAGAAGGTCTTAAAAGGGGATGCCTTGACCTCAGGACACTGCAACCATCATAAAGAGATGCCAGTTGCCAAGCGCCCAAATTTTGATCACGTGATCACTGGGATGCTTGCAACGGTGGTGTGAAAAATGGTCAGCTTCTTCAGTGCCATTCTGACTTAATCAAAGGACTATCTGTACGCTACGCAAATAGCAGTTTTTGCAAGATAGCAAAAGAAAGGATTGAGTGATGTCCAGTGAATTTCCAGCCCTAATCCACCATCTCTCCCCTACGCTGATTATTTGGGAGACTTGACCGGAGATTATTTCTGTGAATTTGGAAATGAACATTAAAAAAACAAAACTGCAGGGGGTTTGTTTGGCAGAACTGAGATACGGGCAGGACGCCAGCTTCGTCTTTCTAAGCCAATAAAAATGCAAAAAGCTTAACTCACCTTCAGGAAATCATCAAATGTGATCCCTTCGTAGACTTGATCCGGCTCCTAAGATTAGGAAGGAAAAGAGATTCATTTCAGGAAGGGAAAATAAAAAGGAAATAATCAGAAAAAGTAGAAAAGGAAATACGCCCTAACATGCAGGAAATTCTGACAATGAAATCTGAATTAAAACCAAGGATATCTTTATTAGGTCTGATCCCAGGGGATATAAATGAAAAGCATGGTAATTTATTAAGGTGTTAGCTGACAGCGGTGTTGTGATTCAGGGTCAGCCTGTGGGTTCGGCAGTTGGGTCGGATGACTCGGATGACTCAGATGAGGGGGAGGAGGGGGGTGTTGAAGAAGAACTTGCTGATGATGGCTTGGAGGCTCCGCAGAGCCCTCAGCCAGGCCCCTCTTACTTGGTGGAGACCCAGCTGCGTGAGCTCGACAGTGTGGATGAAGATGACCCACAGCTGGCCCTGTTCAAGGACGCCCGACGCAGGAGGCAGTCAAGTAGGAGCAAGCAGAGAAAGGCTGTGGGACTTCTCGGAAGGAGGCAAAGAGAGGCCACGCCCTGAACTCTTATAAAGGGAGTGTTTGGGGGAGGGCTGGTTTGCTGAAAGCAACCGCTCCGATAGAGGATCAAAGCTCCGGTATCTTGTTTCATGTTTTGTTGTTTGTTTGTGTAATAAATTTGGCAGACGTATTCCAGCCTCTGCCGTTTGTACAGGGGTTGCCTTTCTGCAAGGCCGGTAGCAGGCTGGTACAGAACAAGCGGCAAGAATCACACTGGCACAACATTGGGGAAGCAAAACTGTCCCGTCCGTATAGGATTTAAAGATTAAAATGAAAGAATATAGAGCAATGGAAAAACTGACTGAATATATTCGCAGCAGAAGTCTAACCAAATTCACACAGGGGTGGTTTCCTTACATGAAACATATCAAGCTAAAACACCTAGAATGTGGTTTTTGGTGAAAAAGAAACTGTGTATAATAATCAAAAATGATGCAAACAGAAATGTTCAAAGCATAAAACTATTTATCTAATAATCAGTTGAATGGATGGAGGAAAAAGGGAGGGGTATAGAAAGAGAAGAAGCTACCAGACTGCCCGTCTTATAATAGTTTTAAATTCTTTTTTTTTCTTTTTAATCTAAATCCTTTAAGCATGTGTAGGTATCTTTTTCTTTGCTTACCTTTTTTATTTATTATGTATTAATTCAAATTCTATGGCTCCCGTCTCAACAAGTTATTGTGTGAACAAAAATTAAACATTGCAACAATGCAACCATTACGTTTGCATGTTTTACTTAACTAATAAAACGTATTGTTTTTAAAAATCCAAAAATCCAATAGTTGTTTTTTTTAAGGTGACATCTATTTCAGCCAGAAATAATTATTTCAGAAATGTTGTTGAGGTCTTTGTGCTGTTAGAACGGCAGCGAAAATAATGCTTTATTTAAACATATTCTTCTATTTGAGGCTGAAGGAATCAACGTGCATTAATTCGACTTTAATATTTATTTAATATTTTCAGATGTTTCGATTATTTTGAGATTTATCTCTCGCATGTGGGAGTTGAGATCTGCAGAATGGAAAAGCATTTATAGCCAAGACACTTACTGTATTGTTCAGCCCTGGAAAGACAAACATATGGCTGCAACTATTCTGTGGTTTGCACAATTGATGAATATAGATTAGCTATGAATGTCTGTAATGAATCATCACTTCACTTCCGTTTATGGATATAGACGTTCTGTAAATATACTGTATATCCTGCATGTTTTCATTTCTTTTTTTAGATTGTCCCTTTAGAATTTGGTGCTTTCTTTTTTTGTATTTATTTAATTAGAAAAAGGGATAAAAGAGGCTGTATTTTTTTTCTTTACACAAGCCTCCAGGGGGCACTTGGAAGGGGGGGGGGAGTCACAAGGGCAGTTGTGATCATCCTATCAAAGCCTGCCTGTTTTTTACATGCGTTGCATGAAGGATTGTGTTGTTAACTTTTATTAATAAAGTTGCTGATATTTCTTGAAAAGTCTTTTTTATACCATTTGGCCTGTACATTTATAGTCAGGATGGCACGGCATGAGAAAAAAGAGGCAAAGAGAGAGAAGGAAAACTTAACACACTGGGTAACTTTTATGTCTCTTAAATTATTCAACCAGTGAGATATCAAAACAACGGGTATTTTTACTGGAGTTGGTATATGATGGCTCTACTGCATTCATTTCACTTTTAGCAGCAGTTATGTTACAAAAAGTGTTTTTTTCTATTTATGATACGTATTAATACCCCCACCTTTCTCCATGGATTACAAGCAAAAAAAGATATTGCAGGGAGGGAAAGAGGGAGGGAGAGATGAAGTACAGAAGAGATATAGAGAGATGGACAAATGGATAAGCAGATGAAATAGAGATGAGATAAAGAGATATAAAATATAGACAAGAGATACACAGATGAAAGAGAGAAAACGTGGATAAAGAAAAGATATAGATGAAATGAGAGATGGATGGATGGATAGATGAGATAGACAGATGATAGACAGATAGATAATGAATATAAAGAACAAAATAGTAACAAAGGCAGAAAACCTGTCCAGATGTTGCTAAACTACAACTCCCAGCAGCCTCAGGCCATAGTAAGGGATGCTGGGGGCTGTGGTCCAACAGCATCTGGAAATCTATGTTCGGCACCATCACTAATTTTCTTGTATCATCCTCTTGATAAAAGATTAGTGAACTGAAAAAGTTGACATGAGGATCAAGATGAATCCCCCTTGAAGGCACCAAAGACCTTAGCCAAGCTCTTCATCGTTTCTCATCCTCCGGTTTTCCAATATCACTTGGGGGAATCTCCATCTTCTGAAATGCTGCGCGTAGTTGCTTCTAAAGTTGGCCTGTGTTGTGTCAGAACCGGGCACAGCTACCCAACCTTTATGATTGTGGCACTGAAAGCCAGAGTGGAAAGACACACATCTGAGAAAGTCCTCAGTGCGTCCTCAAAGCCAACCCAAGGACCCGGGTGATGGTCCTACGAGCAAAGAATTCACGGCTTCCAAACAGCATCCTTTGTGTAGCTGTGGAAGCCCGTTGTGTGAAGGTGTGGTATCTTAGAACACCTACATCCCCCATGGAGGACAACCCAATCAACTATACAATCCCAGCCATTTGAAAGAGAAATGGCAATAGACCAACATAAGATTGACTTTGGAGAAGATAGAGATTGTTAGCAAAATGGGAGGTCAGCTCAAGAAACAAGACCACACCAGAATGAAATTTAACCTTGGGGAAGATCAGAGATTGTTGTTGATCTCTCAGGAGTCATTAACAATTCTAATTTTCCCCAAGGCATTTGGGAAGGAGAGACAGATGTTCCTATCTCGGGTGACATATCTAGGATTTAAGGGCCCTGAACTTCTGTTCTGCTTTACCTTGGCTATTATTTTAATTCTGTGTTGGCTGCCCAGGGTCAATTTGGCAAGTTGGATAAATAAATGGGAGAAATAAATCAATGGATGGATGGATGGATGGATGGATGGATGGATGGATGGACGGATGAACAAACTAAAGGTGGAGCATCTGTTTGGGCAGGGCTCTTCCAACTTGGCCCTTTTATGACTTGTGGACTTCAACTCCCAGAATTCCTCAGCCAGCGTGCCTGGCTGAGGAATTCTGGGAGTTGAAGTCCACAAGTCATAAAAGGGCCAAGTTGGAAGACCCCTGTGTTTGGGGAAAGAGCTCTCCCATGCTCGGATGGCCAAGCTGCAGCCCCTTTTCCTCCTCTTGAGGACCAACCTCCACGTACCATCTGTCCCACACAGATGCTAGCCGCCTCCATCATGGCTCCATCTGCTATGGATCTCACGGATTCCTTATCCAGGTGTGGGTTTCCTGAGAGCATCTGTTGGACCACCTGGCCAGGAGAAGCAAGTAAAACCGGTTGGAGGAGAAGCAGCAGCAGCAGCAGCAGATCACCGAAAGAGCAACAGGTTGAGTGGAAGGCCAAAGTGATACTTTACATTCCTGTATTCCTGCAAGGTGATCTTCCCATCACTGTCTCCATCGTACATGTGGAAGAGGACTGGAAGACACAAGAGGAAAGAGAAAAAAATACGCCTGAAAACCAAATGCAAGATAAACATCCATCCTAACTGCTCAGTCCATCCTGGATTGATACCCATAAGGCACGTTTTAGTACATCTTGGTAGAATGTTATCATCCCCAAGGTTACGGCCAGGGTCCCTAGTATTGTCTGGGACACTACACATCCTCTTCATGACCTGTTTTCCTTGTTACCTTCTGGGAGGGGGAGAGGCTTTGTGGTATCCGAAGCAGAACATCTAGATTCTGTAATAGTACCATGTAGTCCCAATCTTCTAAACCCTCAAGACTCTTTTCCCCCCAATATGTATTCAAAATATACTGTGATTAATATGTGTGTGTGTGTGTGTGTGTGTGTGTGTGTGTGTGTGTGTTGTGTGTGCACGGAAGAGGCCATCATCCTGATGGATGGATGGATGGATGGATGGATGGAGAGAAAGAGAGGCAGGCAGACAGAAAGATAGAGAGGCAGGCAGGCAGGCAGACAGACAGACAGATAATAAATACAGTAGATAGATGATAGATGATAATCATAGATGATAGATGATAATGATAGATAGATGATAAGATAGGTAGAGAGATAGAGATAGAGATAGATAGATAGATAGATAGATAGATAGATAGATAGATAGATAGATAGATAGATAGATAGATAGATAGATAGATAGACAGATAGATAGATAGATAGATAGAGATAGATAGAGATAGATAGATAGATAGATAGAGAGAGAGAGAGGCAGGCAGGCAGGCAGACAAGAGTTTTACACTATGAGGTTTAGGGTGTCTCAAGCTTGGCCACTTTAAGATGGGTGGACTTCAACTCCCAGAATTCCCCAGCCAGCATGGGGAAATCATCCACCATCTTGCTTTGCAGCAAAAATCCTGGCCCCAGTTGTGGTTGTAAGCCAAGAACTAAATGTAAAAGCACTTTACTAGGACAAGATTTATGAAAACCAATCTGCAGCCTCTACAACTCTGAAGTGGGGTGTGTGTGTGTGAGGTGACGGAGTGCAAGACTTTAGGCGGAAATATTCATGATCAGCTGCCGTTGGGCACCACTGAATTTCCAGATTCAGTAGCAAACATCTGTTAGCGCCTTTTCAGATTAACACGTTTTACGAAAAAGGTGTCTTTCAATCCGCAGCTCACAAAAGCTCATGCTTTTGAATTAAAAAAAAAATCTGTTAGTCTGCTAATTAACCCCTCCAGACTTTTTGCATACCACGGACTAAGGCAGCTTTCCTGGGATCACGTGATCGCCATTTCTGACTTCCCCACCTGGCTTCCAGCAAGCAAAGTCAAATGGAGGTAGCCGGATCCGCTTAACGGCTGCATGATTCACTTAAGAAACAGCATTGTAAAATCAGAAGCGAATAACCAGCGGAAATTCTGGTCCCAGATTAACAGCCTTTCTGCCTTAAATGCAATGAAACATGGCCCAAATAAGCCCTCTTTCACACACACACACACATACACGCACAAACCCACACACAGGTTAGGTTACAAAAAAAAGAGGATTCACACACACACACACACACACACACACACCATTTACATTTCAACTTCTGCTTCCTGGAACGGTCCAGCTGATCCTCGTCCATACTCAACTCGATGGGGCGGAAATTAGACATGACGGTCAGAAAGTCTTCGAAGTTGATTTCGTCCACAAAACCCTCGGAGGATCCCCGCAAGTTCCTGGGACCAAAGAAGGAGTCAGTGTCCAGTTTGCTGACCACGTACCCCCCCAACGCCGAATGAGCTTGTAAAAAAATCTTACGCTTAGCTAAAGGTCTACGGAGAGTCTCGGCTCACAGTTATCCCAAACGTGCTTTTTTTTTTAAAAAAAGAAAGAGGCAACTGGACTTCCTCATTTTTACTTTACTTTACTTTTACTTTTATTAAATTTGTATACCGCCCTTCTCCCGAAGGACTCAGGGCGGTGAACAGGGCACATATAAATAGAGAATACAAAAATTAAAAGGAATTAAATAATCGCCCAGATAAAACAATAACAGTATAAAAACCCCATTAAAAACCCTAACATCCCCCATCAGGCCAGGCCAGCTTGTTCAAATAAATAGGTCTTCAGACCGCGTCGGAAGGAGCGAAGGTCCGGTGCCGTCCGGAGCTCGACCGGCAGCTGGTTCCATAAAGCCGGAGCGCCCACAGAGAAGGCCCTGGAGACGTTTCGCTTCCCATCCTAGAAGCTTCCTCAGCTCTGACTGGATGGCACTGAGGAAGCTTCTTGGAGGAGAAGCAAAACGCTTTCAGAGAAAAACAAGGAAGTCCAGTTGCCTCTTTTAAAAAAAGCACCTTTGGGGTAACTTAGACTTAGCCGCAGAAAGCAGAGAGATGACTGGCTTATTCCAAGCAGATCATGCGATGCCTACTTTTGATTAACAATAGTCACAGTCTGGCCCTTGAAAAACAACTTCTGGGCAGTTGGTAATGCAAGTCAGTCCTTGACTTACAACAGTTTGTTTGCTGACCGTGCGAAGTTACGAAGAAGGGACTTCTGACCGTTTTTCACACTTATGACCGTTCCAGCATCCCCGTGGTCATGTGATCAAAATTCAGAGGCTTGGCAACTGACTCGGATTTCTGACGGTTGGAATGTGCCGGGGGGGGGGGGGAGTTGTGTGATTTCCCCTTTTGTGACCTTCTGACCAGCAGTGGGGAAGCTGGATCCACTTAACCGCCGTGTTACGAACTCAATTGATTGAACTCAATTGACTGCACCGATGCAAACGACGACGGTGGCAGGAAAGGTTATCAAATGAGGCAAGATTGACTTAACAAAATGTCTCGCTTAGCCACAGAAATTTGGGGGGGGGGTGTCAATTGTGGTTGTAAGTCAAGGACTAGCTGTAGAGGTATGTGCCACTGGCTTTACACCTCACACTTTATTACGTGTATTCTGTTTTTCTGTTTGGTGGGTTCTTGTCTGGTATCTTTCCAGCCCCTTTGGGGAATAAAACCAATTAAAGAACAAGTGATTTCTTCAGATCATACGTTCAGCTCAGCTAGGGTTGTTTTTTTTTCTTTCTTTTGCACATCAGGCAAGAGACACAAACACACACCCTTTGCCTAGTTTATGACTCACTCCCGTTGCTCAAATGCGGGCATTGGATTAAGTCAGTAATCAGCTTAAAGGTGCCACACAAATTCAATCACAGGATGGCTTGGAAATGTGAACGCAACGGGGGCGGGGAGGAGAATAACACTTGAGAAATGCCACAAGGGGGTTAAGGTGGTCCTCGTTTAGTGGCTGCCTCATTTGGCGACTGTTTGCAGTGACGGTCATGATACATAACTTTGAGGTCAGTCCTCGCATTGACGACTTGTGCAGGTCAGCAAAGCAAAGGAGATTCAGAACTAGGATCATAAACACAGTCTGACTTAAAATGCTCCAGTTGCTGGTCACTAATCCACTTGAACTGGGTGTGGGTGCTCCATCACTGGAGGCTTTTAAGAAGAGACTGGAGAGCCATTTGACTGGGAGGGTATGAGGATCCCTGCCTTGAGCAGGGGGCTGGACTAGAAGACCTCTAGGGTCCCTTCCAGCTCTGTGATTCTTTGGTTCTCGAAACTCACCCTGCCGATGTTTAGAGGCCCATTTTTCTGATTTGTAAAAATCCCTATCAATGGATGAAGAGGGAGTTTCCCCCCCACCTGCCGCCCCTCTTACCTCTTGTCAAAAAAGGCTTGAACAATTTTCGACCGAATTGGGTTGAATTCCAAGTCAGGGACACGATCAAAGTTCTCCTTGCTGTAAAGAGAGAGAGAAAAAAAGCTAAGAAGGCAAAAGGAAGATTCTAGCTTCCTCCCAATTAACGCCTCCAATCACCGGACGGGAGGCACGTAAATTTAATAACTTAAAAAAAAATAAAAAATTAAAAAAAGCTGCCTGCTTTTAAGTCTCCCGGGATTCAGCGCTTAAAATATCTGTCCTGGTTCCGACAGATGAAACTCTTCCAAAGAACTTCGAGGCATTGTTCACCTTAAGGGATCTTTTTTCTTCGAGTAGCAGAATATCGGCACTTACATAATCGAAGCCAAAAACTGAATTCCCCTCCGCTGGGCACCTAGTATCAAAACACAATTCCCTCCACAAATTAGCAGTCATAAATCATATTCCCCAATTAGCTTGAAGCGCGGGCTTCCTCACCAGCTTTCCAGCCCACCAATTCTTTATCAGCTCTGGGCTCAGTAACCTTGATTCTCACGCTAAGTTTAGTGTTGTTATGTCTAGCTGGACTCTCATTCACATCCCCCACCCTCCCAGCATCATCTAACTCTAAAAGCGAAAGGGAAAAGGCGAAAGGGCTACATTTCCATCTGTTCTCAATGCAAAAACATCTGATGTTAGCAGCGTTCACACACACACACACACACACACACACATATATATATATAGAGAGAGAGAGAGACTGGCTTATTGATGGCTGAGGTAGCTTGAAGACGGGCGGACTTCCAACTCCCAGAATTCCCTTAGCCAGCCATGAATTCTGGGAGTTGAAGTCCCTACAACTTAAACTGGCTGAAATTGAGAAATGCAGGTAGTCCTCGACTTATGGTCACAACTGAGCCCCACATTTCTGTCGTTAAGTGAGATGTTTGTTAAGTGAGTTTTGCCCCATTTTACGACTTTTCTGGCCACAGTTGCTAAGCGAGTCACTGCGGTTGTTAAGCTAGTAACAACGTTGTTAAGTGAAATTTGGCTTCCCACATTGACTTTGCTTGTCAGGTGGTCGCAAAAGGGGATCACGTGACCCCGGGACACTGCGATCGTCATAAACACGAGTCAGTTGCCAAGCACCCTGAATTTTGATCACGTGACCACAGGGAGGGATGCTGCAATGGTCGTAAAGGTGAAAAACGGTCGTAAGTCGCTTTTTTCAATGCTGTCATAGCTTTGGTCACTACCTGGGATCAAACCAGGTTAGGTATTTTACAACAGGCTAGTAAACCCACCCATCATTCTGGCGGCTTCCGCTTCTAGCCCACTTGAAGTTTCAGCCACATCGGTGAACCGAGCAAGTGTGTCTTTTAATCTGGATTTAGAATTAAGTGTGTTGGCTCAACCAGCCACTACATTCTAATTCTAGGCAACATTTTTTTTGTGTAATTTTGTGGTGGAGATTGATTTCCCCTGAGGGCTATTTATCCTCAGCCCCACCTTACTATAAATTGTTGGAGGGGGAAGGGAAGGTGAATTTTATACCTTGCCGCAAATTCTTTCTGATTTGTTTTGACATCCGAGGGACAAAGTGTCAGATGATTGGGTGTGCGTTTGTGTGTTTGTGTTGCTGGGTGGCGGTTGAAATCTTATGCTCAGCTTCGCTGCTAACAGAGCACCTTGCCAGTATCTACAGAGTGAGATTCTTTTTTTGGCTGAAAACTCCGGAGAAATGAAATTTGGGCATCTCTAACTCCCATCCCGGCCAATTCCATCTGCAGCTATTTCCCTGCCTGAAGCTCCCCCCCCCAGTGAGTGTGGTGGGAACCTGCACATCGCACGTCCTGTGCAAAGGTCAACCCTGGGGTTTTGCACAGCGGAGGCTGCCCTAATGAAGCCGGGCGGAGGAAGGAAGGAAGGAACACCAGGAAAGATCAGGGAGAAATGGCCAAGTTGGGAGGGGGCCGACTCTTCCCGAGGGCTGCTGTGTTTTTTGGAAGCCGACTGCAAAAGTGAATGTTCGCAAGACATAGCTGCGCATTTTAAACTTATTATGCATGCCTGCACGCATATACACACACACAGAGTGTGCGTGCATGCATAACAAGTTTAAAATGTGCAGCTATGTCTTCCAGGAGAAAGAGAGAGATGAATGACACAGGAGAGAGAAAAAAAGAGAGAGAGAGAGCTGAATGACACAGGAGAGAGAAAAAGAGAGGGAGAGAGAGAGAGAGAAAGAGAGATGAATGACACAGGAGAGAAGGAGAGAGAAAGAAAGATGAATGACACAGGAGAGAGAAAAAGAGAGATGAATGACACAGGAGAGAGAGAGAGAGAAAGAAAGATGAATGACACAGGAGAGAGAAAAAGAGAGATGAATGACACAGGAGAAAGAGAGAGAGAAATGAATGACACAGGAGAGAGGGGAAAAAAGAGAGAGCTGAATGACACAGGAGAGAAGGAGAGAGAAAGAGAGCTGAATGACAGGAGAGAGAAAAAAAAAGAGAGATGAATGACACAGCAGAGAGAGAGAGAGAAAGATGAATGACACAGGAGAGAGAGAGAGAAAGAGATGAATGACACAGGAGAGAGAGAGAAAGAAAGATGAATGACACAGGAGAGAGAGAGAAAGAGATGAATGACACAGGAGAGAGAGAGAAAGAAAGATGAATGACACAGGAGAGAGAGAGAGAGAGATATGAATGACACAGGAGAGAGAGAGAAAGAGAGATGAATGAAACAGGAGAGAGATAAAGAGATGAATGACACAGGAGAGAAGGAGAGAGAGACTCTCTTGTGTCATATCTCTCTTTCTCTCTCTCTCTCTCTCTCTCTCTCTCTCTCTCTCTCTCTCTCTCTCTCTCTCTCTCTCTCTCTCTCTCTCTCTCTCTCTCTCTCTCTCTCTCTCTCTCTCTCTCTCTCTCCCTTCTTACCCCTGTGAATCCTCTCTCTCTCTCCTCTTTCTACTATGTAAATGGAGCTGAAACTCTGTATATATTGGTATTGGGTGAAAGACGCTTCTCTGACATTTTGTAACCTACTCTTCTTCTCTCTTCAGCCCATCGGACACGGCATCCTTCTCCGGGGTGGGGGGCAAAGCCCTTTTTCTAACATCACTGCTGTCTTTCTCCCAGGGCAAAGAAGGTGGATGTTCTTGGTGGGGTCTGAGAGACGTCAAGTGACAGAGATGAGAGAAAGAGACGCCCAGCAGCTCAGTTCACAATCCGAACCAGCGGAAGCTTCAGGCGCTTCTTAATTCAATATTCTGCCCGTTTCATTAAATGCTGTAACTGATTAGATGATGCCCTGACCATTTCTCTAACGGTTATCTCACCCCTGGATTTTTCAAAGCTCAGTTGCCGTGAAATACGACGTTTTTCTGCATCTGCGGCTCATACCGAATTCTTCAGAATAACTCCCTGGAACATAGAACGTGGAAGGGACCTTGGAGGTCTTCTAGTCCAACCCCCTGCTCAAGCAGGAGAGCCTGCACCATTCCAGACAAGTCTCTTCTTTAAAAGCCTCCAGTGTTGGAGCACCCACAACTTCTGGAGGCAAGTCGTTCCTCTGATTAATGGTTCTCACTGCTAGGAAATTTCTCTTTGGCTCTAGGGTCACTTCTCTCTTCCACCCATCTAGAACCAACACCCTTCCTTAGGGATTATTTGGGCCTGCACAAAAGGCCCAGGGTATCTTCCCCCCTTTCTGAGAAGGGTGGACTCTACAACCGGGGTCAGGATGAAGGGCAAACTCTGAGGGCCCTTTTCAAAGCTTCTCGCCCATTTTGGCACAGCTGGAGATCCGTTTCCTGAGTAGGACCTGAGTAGGTTATGTTAGAGCCACTTTCCTGCAAAGAACAGGCTGCCAGTGAGAGCCAAATCTCATTAGACAGAAAACAGGGGCCGGAGATGCCTGTTTATTATCGAGCCATTATCGGGCCTGACAAGCAGCTGCTAGAAACAGAGAAACTTGCGTCTTGATCATGATCAATCCCAAGATGTCTCTGTTCAGAGGGGGGTTTAAAGGCTGTTTGGAATAGTGCAACAGGCTGTCTCTGGGTGCCAGGGCTAAACAGCATTTATATGTGTATGTGTGT
This sequence comes from Vipera berus, assembly GCF_964194415.1. NCBI lineage: Eukaryota > Metazoa > Chordata > Lepidosauria > Squamata > Viperidae > Vipera > Vipera berus. Next base: position 9,829,534 of record NC_138217.1, on the reverse strand, counting down.
GTGTGTGTGTGTGTATATATATATATATATACATATATATACATATATATATATATATATATATATATATATATATATATATACATATATATATACATATACATATACATATACATATACATATACATACATACATACATACATACATACATACATACATACATACATATATATATATATATATATATATATATATATATATATATATATATATATATATTGGTTTGGCTTTAGAGGCTGACTAATTTCCAGATGATTCTGGATGGCTCACATCTCAAAAGAAAGACATAATAAAAATGAGGGGTGGGGGGAACCCAAAATATGTACATCTGGGGGGGGGGGAAGAGAGGCAATCCAACATACCAGAAATAAATGCACAGATTGAGGCTTGGCAATCTTTGCCAACATCAAACAGGGCTACCAAAATAGTTAACAGCTAGTTAGCGACAGAAGACAATCTTGGAAATGTGGGGTCCTTGGTGCTTGCCCTCTGAACTGGCTTGTTTTCTTGCAGACCTTTCATTACCCGACTAGGTAACGTCATCAGTGCTAGAAGGGAGTGGAATTTATGAAGAGGAAGGAAGGAAGGAAGGAAGGAAGGAAGGAAGGAAGGAAGGAAGGAAGGAAGGAAGGAAGGAAGGAAGGAAGGACGGACTATGGGGTCCTTGGTGCTCTCTGAGCTTCGTGGTTTTCTTGCAGATGTTTCATGATGCAACTAGGTCACATCATCAGGGCTAGAAGGGAGGAGGAGGAGGAGGAGAGGAGGAGGAAGAAAAAAAGGACTGTGGGGTCCTTGGTTCTCTCTGAGCTGGGTGGTTTTCTTGCAGACATTTCATGACCCAACTAGGTAACATTATCAGTGCTAGAAGGGAGTGGTGAGAGGATTGTGGGATCCTTGGTGTTCTCTGAGTTTATCTTCTTGCAGGCATTTTATCACCAAACTAGGTAACACGAAGTTTAACCCAGAGCTACAAATACACCCTTCTTTCCAGTCCATAAGGAATCAGAGCCAAAGCAGACCTCGGGAATTTCGTCAGACGGGAGTGGGGTTTGCTGTCTGTTTATATACAAGTGGATTTTTCCGACAGGGTTGGTGTGGATGTTCTAGGTGCTTCCTTGTTTACTGTGTGATTGTTGGTCTGGCGCTAACCCTGGTGTCAATCTCTGCTTCTGTGGGTGTTGATTGCTGGCGAGATGGCGTCTTAGTCTTTTAGCTTCCTTTCTAGCTTGCAGACCTCGTTACTAGTCACCCGTTTCCTAGAAATTAAACGAGCACGGTGGCTCAGGCTTCCAGAATGTTCTCTACTGCAACCTCCGCTTTCCGTTTTCTTTTAATCTAGGGAGGGAGTTCATCTTTCCAAAACCAAACGGCCGTATGTATTCATCCTTTTTTTAAATAAAAAAATAAATAAAAATTCAGGAACAACAGAGTCTAACTGCGGTCCAGATGGGCCCTTTGCAACAAATGAGGACCCAGATTGTTGGGGGCAATTAAGCTGACTTTGTAATAATGCCGCTTGGGGTGTGTGTGTGTGTGTGTGTGAAAGCCCTAATAAGCAGGCATATACATAGAATGAAGGCTACTGCTAAGCTTGTAAGCCGCCCTGAGTCTTCGGAGAAGGGCGGGATATAAATGGAATTAAAATAAAATAAAATAAAATAAAATAATAAAATAAAAAATAAAATAAAATAAAATAAAATAAAATAAAATAAAATAAAATAAAATAAAATAAAATAATAAAATAAAATAAAATAAAATAAAATAAAATAAAATAAAATAAAATAAAATAAATAAAATAAAATAAAATAATAAAATAAAATAAAATAAAATAAAAGCTATATTTGAAGCTGGTGCTTCGCTTTGCAAAAATATCGGAGGCACGTCTGAGTGTGTTTGTGTGCCTAGGCCCACACACCGACAGGCCCGGTGCCTAGCAATCATTAAGAAAGATACCTCTGCGTCTTTCAAACGGCATCACACCCACGCACCCCCAAGGCTGGTCTGTATGGACCTAACCAGAAGCTCTTTTAAGAGAATCTTCACAAGTTGGGTCTCCTCACAGGACCCACACAAGGTCCCACAAGGTGCGAATGTATTGTTAGAGGCTCCAACAATTGTTTTAGCCTGTCTCTCCTCCCCCGTCAAAAGAGTCTCAGCGTGATTCTTCGGGACTCACTGTTTCTACTGTGCTGTTATTAATTTTTTAGAATCCTTTGGAACTTGCCCAGAACTGTTTGGCAAGCAGGCTGCCTTAGATGTCGAAATGATAAATTAGACAGAAATAATACAGGTAGTCCATGGCTTACAACTGCAAGCTACCCTAAAAGTTCTGTTGCTAAGCAAGACAATCGGGAAATGAGTTTTGCCCCACTTTGTGACTTTTTGCTTGTCAGAAGGTCGCAAAAGGGGATCACGAGACGGCCACCGTCACAAATATGAACCAGTTGCCAAGCATCCGAATTTTGATCACATGACACATGGGGATGTGGCAACGGTCCTAAGTGTGAAAAAGGATCATCGGTCACTTTTTTTTCCCCAGTGTGACCGTAACTTCGAAGAGTCACTAAGTGAACAATTGTAAGTAGGGACTACTTCTATTCACAAGAACTGAAACTCTCTTATAGAAGTAATAATAATGATAAAGTTGGAAGGGACCTTGGAGGTCATCTAGTCTATGGAGATTCTCCATCATCCAAATCCTGGTTGTCCCACAGGTGCTTCCCCCCCCCCCCAAGAGGCAACTGGACTTCCTTTGTTTTTATTTATTTTATTTTATTTTCTTTGAAGACGTTTCGCTTCTCATCCAAGAAGCTTCTTCGGATGCTCCACCCAAATTAGAATTACACCAGTTCCAAACCGGAATGCCACAGTTTAAATCTGACATTGGTTTAAGCCAGTTTGTTGCATCGGACAACAACTGCTCTTGGACAAAATGTGGAGTCTGAAAAGGGTTATTAGGCTTCTCCTGATTTTGCCCAAGCCTGTCTGAGGGGGCTAAGGACCCAAACTTGGGACATTTAAATGTTTTAGCCCCCAAGTTGCAGCCCGAGATATTTGAAGACAACCAGAAATTGGGAGCCCGCTGTGTGTGACAGCAGAAAAAGAGAAACCCCTAACACAATCCTTGGTTGTATAAACAGAGGCACACAATCAAAATCACATGAAGTATTAGTACCGTTTGCTAAAGCCTTAGTAAGGCCACACCTGGAATACTGCATCCAGTTTTGGTCCCCACATTGCAAAACAGATGTTGAGTCTTTGGAAAAAGTGCAGAGAAGAGCAACTAAGATGATTAAAAGGCCTGGAGACAAAAACATACGAAGGACAGTTGCAGGAACTGGGTATGGCCAGTCTAGAGAAAAGAAGGACTGGGGGGGGGGGGACATGACAGCAGTATTCAAGTATCTGAGGGGCTGCCCCAAAGAAGAGGGAGTCAAGCTATTCTCCAAAGCGCCTGAAGGCAGGACAAGGAGCAACGGATGGAAACTAATCAAGGAGAGAAGCAACCTAGAACTAAGGGGGAATTTCCTGACAGTGAGAACAATTTTTTTAATTATTTTTTATTTTAATTCCATTTATATCCCGCCCTTCTCCGAAGACTCAGGGCGGCTTACAAGCTTAACAGTAGCCTTCATTCTATGTATATGCCTGCTTATTAGGGCTTTCACACACACACCCAGCGGCATTATTACAAAGTCAGCTTAATTGCCCCCAACAATCTGGGTCCTCATTTTACCTACCTCGGAAGGATGGAAGGCTGAGTCAACCTTGAGCCTGGTGGGACTTGAACCTGAACTCATTGCAGGCAGCTGGTGTTACTTAAGGAGGCATTAGCCCACTGCTCCACCAAGGCTCTTATTAATTAACCAGTGGAACTGCTTGCCACCAGAAATCGTGGGTGCTCCATCACTGGAGGCTTTCAAGAAGAGACCAAACAGCCAGAATACTATAGCATCTCCTGCTTGAGCAAAGGGTTCGGCTAGAAGACCTCCAAGCTCCCTTCCAACTCTGTTATTCTGCATGCTGCATAGGATTAGAGAAGGCTGATGCTAACCACTCTTTAAAAGAAGGTAGAGCACTTACCGGATGGTTGGTTGGTCTCCGCTCAGCTGCTTAAATCGCCGATGCAGGTTCTCAATTTGATCCATTGTGACTACCAAGGAAAAAGACAAACAAGCCTTTGGTTGGGGATTTTAGAAGCAGTTCTGGGAAAAACGCATCAGGAACTTTTTAAAATTTCCACTCAACAAACTGCAGGGAGAACGTCCAGCCAGTGAAATGTGTTTGTTAATACTTAGCCATGTTCTTGGATTTCTTTAAGGTGAGGTCTGTAATTCTGGCCTTTCCAAGAATTTGCTTTTATAAATACTGGCCTTTTAAATGTTCTTGGCCCCATTTTCATATTATGGCAGTGTACACTTTTAAGACCAAAATACTCATTCTTATATATAATGTCTCCTCTGTTCGCTAAGCACTCAAGGCAATACGCGCACCAGACCTGTGGAACCGCTTGCCGGTCGAGCTCCAGACGGCCCCCGACCTTCGCTCCTTCCGGCGGGATCTAAAAACTTATTTATTTGAGCATATTTATTTGATGGGTTGGGGTTTAACATGGTTTTTAAATACTGTATATATCGGGCATAATATTTAATTGTTTTTTAACTTTTGTATTTTGTTTTTAATATTTATTGCCCTGTACACCGCCCTGAGTCCTTCGGGAGAAGGGCGGTATAAAAATTTAATAAATATAAATATAATATATAAATATAAATATAAATACGTGAAATTCAGATTAAAAAGAAAATAAAAATGGATGAAATGGTTTTCAAACTCTTTCTTCCCCCAGGTAGTTACTAATGTATTTATATATGCTCAAAAGTGGAAAAGTTTGGGATGGAGTCAAGAGGGGAATCAGCCAAGAATCCTTACATTCCCACAAACGGTTTAAATCCAATCTCTCCTGCATTCCGTTGATTCTTATCTAGTGCCAATTTAGTGTTCACCCTTAAGTCAACTAGATTCTTGCGTATAGGCATGGGCAATACATCAGCTTAACTGGAGTTTAATGTCTGATTATTATTATTTTTTTTGCATCTGACTATATGTGAAAAAGGCACGCGGTGGCTCAGTGGGTTAGGACGCTGAGCTTGTCGATTAGAAGGTCGGCAGTTAGGCGGGTCAAATCCCGAGTGCCGCGTAGCAGTGAGCACCTGTTAACTCATCCCAGCTTCTGCCAACCTAGCAGTTCGAAAGCACGTAAAAATGCAAGTAGAAAAATAGGGACCACTCTGGTGGGAAGGTAACAGCGTTCCGTGCACCTTCGGCGTCTAGTCATGCCGGCCACGTGACCACGGAGACGTCCTCGGACAAGCGCTGGCTCTTCGGCTTTGAAATGGAGATGAGCACCGGCCCCTAGAGTCGGAAACGACTAGCACGCATGTGCGGGGGAACCTTGACCTTTATATGTGAAAAATCAAAATCAATCAGGAAGGCGAGGGGGGGACTGCTTTCTGCCACCAGGGAGAACAAAGCCAACTGTTTCCTGTTCAGCCACCTTGATTTTCCTACCATCTGCTCTTCTTTTGTAGAAGGAAGTAACATGACAGTTGACAGGCTTCTGTTGAAATTATTTATTGCAAAGGAAAACTGGCCACTCTTCTCAGATCAGCAATGGGCTGGATTGGTCCTTTAGCTCAGGGGGTCTCCCAAGTTGGCAACTTTGAGTCTTGCGGACTTCAACTCCCAGAATCCTCCAGCCAGGCAGGGGGATTCGGGAAGTTGAAGTCCACGAGTCTTCAAAGTTGCCAGGTTTGGAGGTTCCTGCATTAGTGCCAGGCCCAACTCCTATTTCATTTGAATGCTTGCTTAAATTAAAGGTAAAGGTAAAGGTTCCCCCGCACATGCGTGCTAGTCGTTTCCAACTCTAGGGGCTGGTGCTCATCTCCGTTTCAAAGCCAAAGAGCCAGCGCTTGTCCGAGGACGTCTCCGTGGTCATGTGGCCGGTATGACTAGACGCCAAAGGCGCACAGAACGCTGTTACCTTCCCACCGTAGTTGTCCCTATTTTTCTACTTGCATTTTTACGTGCTTTCGAACTGCTAGGTTGGCAGAAGCTGGGACGAGTAACAGGCGCTCATTCTGTTACGCGGCACTCGGGATTCGACCAGCCAAACTGCCGACCTTCTGATCGACAAGCTCAGCGTCCTAACCCACTGAGCCACTGCGTCCCTTTGCTTAAATTAGCAAATTATTATTATTATCATTTTGGTGCACCAAAGGCATCCAGGTTGCACCGAGGGGTGCTGAAAAAGATGCTGAGATTTTGGGGGGGGGAAAAGGGCAGAGAAAAGCAACTAAGATGAGTAAGGGCCTGGAGACAAAAACATGCGCAGAGTGGTTGCAGCCTAGAGAAAAGAAGGATTAGGGGTGATGTGATAGCAGCATTCAAGTATTTGAGGGGTTACCACAAAGAAGGGGGGTGTCAACGTGTTTTCCAAAGCACCAGAAGGCAAGACAAGAAACTGACCAAAGAGAGAAGCAACCTGGAGGAAAAAGAGAAACTTCTTAACCGTGAGAACGACAGCCTTTGGTCTGGAATGCTATAGGTTCTCCTGCTTGAGCAGGGGGTTGGTCTAGAAGACCTCCAAGGTCCCTTCCAGCTCTATTCTGATTAATAATAATAAAAAAAGCTTCTACAGGACACATCATGATTGTAAGTGAACTTCCAAAGTAGGCAGAGAGTTCCACCATCCTTTTAGAAGAGTCTTATTTATGGATAAAACTTTTATGCCTTTGAAGTTTGCTAGTTGATGCAAAATTGGTCTTTCCAAGGTGCAATAAATGAACAGCTCTTGCAGCTTCTTGCTTTCTGCCTTTTTTTCTTCTTCAACTGTTACATCGGTTCGACAAATCATCCTCCAGAGAACTTCCTCCACCTCCCCGTCCTCTTAATCGAATAGAAAGGTTGGACGGCACAGCCTCCAAACTCTGAAAGCCTATAAAGTCCAGTTCCAGCCAAAAAGGCACTTTATTAAGTCCCCAAATGCAAATATTTGTGTTTGTAAATGCAGCAGGGGAGATCTTGTCTCTTTGGGAAGACAGAGAATTGGAAAAGGGAAGGACCTGGAGCAGTTGGAGAAGTTTGATCGTTCAGCCCCCATCCATCGCAGGAGGGCATCTATAAAGCTAACAGCCTGGAGCACTTAATGCTTCTGATGGGTCACCAGAAGGCAAAATTCCTCTCCTTGCAAAACTAAGTCTTCTGTTGCCGACAGAAGGGAATTGTTTGTAGCTCAGGATAGAAATGAGGGATCCTTGGTGCTCTCTGAGTTGGTTTCCTTGCAGACGTTTCATTAACCAACTAGGTAACATCATCAGTGCTAGGAGGGAGTGGGGTTTGCAGAGAGGAGGAGGAGGAGGAGGAGGAGGAGGAGGAGGAAGACTGTGGGGTCCTTGGTGCTCTCTGAGCTTGTTGTTTTCTTGCAGACATTTCAGGACCCAACTAGGTAACATCATCAGTGCTAGAAGGGTGTGGGGTTTGCGGAAGGAAGGAAGGAAGGAAGGAAGGAAGGAAGGAAGGAAGGAAGGAAGAGCCTTGGTGGAGCAGTGGGCTAATGCCTCCTTAAGTAACACCAGCTGCCTGCAATCAGTGCAGGTTCGCATCCCACCAGGCTCAAGGTTGACTCAGCCTTCCATCCTTCTGAGGTAGGTAAAATGAGGACCCAGATTGTTGGGGGCAATTAAGCTGACTTTGTAATAATGCCGCTTGGTGTGTGTGTGTGAAAGCCCTAATAAGCAGGCATATACGTAGAATGAAGGCTACTGCTAAGCTTGTAAGCCGCCCTGAGTCTTCGGAGAAGGGCGGGATATAAATGGAATTAAGATAAAAAAAATAAAAAAAATAAGATGACTGTGTGGTCCTTGGTGTTCTCTGATCTTGTTTTCTCGCAGACGTTTCAGGACCCAACTAGGTAACATCATGAGTGCTAGAAGAGAATGGGGTTTGCAGGAAGGAAGGGAGGGAGGGAGGGAGGGAGGGAGGGAGGGAGGGAGGGAGGGAGGAAGGAAGGAAGGAAGGAAGGAAGGAAGGAAGGAAGGAAGGAAGGAAGGAAGGAAGGAAGGAAGGAAGACGACTATGGGGTCCTTGGTGCTCTCTGAGTTTGCTTGTTTTCTCGCAGACGTTTCAGGACCCGACTAGGTAACATCATCAGTGCTAGAAGGGAGTGGGGTTTGTTCTCTTCTTTCTATACCAGAGGCAAAAAGTGCTCCATCACTGGAGGCTTTTAAGAAGAAACTGGACAATCATTTGTCCAGAATGTTGTAGGTTCTCCTGCTTGAGCAGGGGGACTGGACTAGTAGACCTCTGAGGTCCCTTACAATCCTATTATCCTACATTCTATAAGCGGCTTTGGCTAATGAAGGATGTACTTTGCTACCATCATCCCTAGCAAATCCCTTTCCTCCAATTGAACGAAAACAAAAATTGCAGGAAAAAAAATTAAGATTTTTTTTTTAAAAAAATCAGAGCGCTGAAGATTCTTCCTGTAATCAGGAAGTGAGGATGGTGGAGGGGGTGGGGGAGAGGTTGCAATTAGGATACAGGGAGCCCCACCTTTCAAAGAAAATTCTTCCATTAGCAGCCAACGTGGAATTTGAGAATAACCTGCCGGCCTCAGTTAGAAATGGGGCACCTTTTCCCGCAAAATAGGATAGTTCATTTATAAAAGAAGATTTTTCTATCCAAAGCCGTAGAACAGGAAGTCTGAGCCACAAAAATAATCATTTGTGAATCTTTCACTTTAGTCTGCTGAGTTACCATCTGTACTATTAATAGGTGAATATTCGCTCTGATGATTCTTTTTCAACCTTTCACTGTAACTTGTCCTATTAAAAGTTTTTTTTTTTAAGAAAAAAAAATCATCCCATATTCTATCGCTACCTTGTGAAGATGCGTCATGCTCTAGAGGACAGTTAGTACAAAGTAAACTCTAAAAGTTTAGCAGGGAACTTTTAAATCTGAATATTTAGTAGAATGTTGAGCCACTACATCAAATGTCTTCTGCCTTTTGTGGTTTGGGGGTTAGGTTTTATTATGGCATCGATTTATAATCAGCTTCTGTGAAAGGGTCAAGTTTCAAACGACATTTTAAAAATAACGCGTGGCTTTCACTCTGTCTTATCCAGGCTGTTTGTTAAATAAATAGCATAAATAGACAGGTGTCAAGAGAAAAGGCAGATTTATAAATAAGCAGCAAATTATTAGTAACATGCATTAACAATACTTACGTTTAGGAAATGCAAAGAACATTGGACTACATTTGTTACTGGCTGATAACTTTTTGGAAATACAAATTATCTAAAGCCCCAGACTTTTGACTGATGCCTCTTAATCATAAATATTGACATAGTGTCTGTTTCACTTACACAAAACCGCCAAGAACCTTTATGAAGTTCCTGTTATTCATCAAATAACAGTTCAGCTCTAGAGTAATTGCAGACTAAGTTTTCTGCAGAAACCTGCCTGAACATCCAGTTTGTTTATTGTAGAAGTGAGAGAGGGACCTTTTTCCTTAAACATTTCCTCTTTCAACATGTATGAAAGGCCTTTATTCATTGAAGTCCAATTTTAATCCAAGCAGCTTTTATTTATATTTGCACTGGGGACTTATCTGCTCTTCAATTTTAACTGCAGATACAAGAGGCAGCTGTAAAAAAGTGGTTTTGTTGAGTTAAAAAAAAAGCCTTGGTTTTATGGTTATTCACATCCTTTTGTATTGCTCAGGGGTATCTGTAAGATATGCTCAAGAACAGTCAAGTAATGTTTAATTTGATTATTCTAGAGCATATTGTGCAGACATCCCTAAACAAAATAAAAGCAAGTGAATAACCATAAAACTAAGCCCACTTTTCATGTTTGGTGTTACGTTTAATTCAGAGTAAGACATTATCTGGGTTAAGTGTATCTATTTGTACTTAGGGAAGTCTGAAGTCTTTAATTTTTTTATTATTATTATTTCTATTTTTCATTTCCCCCCTACTTTTAAATTTTCTGGTTTTTTTTAATTTCCTAATTTTTGTATTTGCATTTTTATTTGGAAACTTAATAAAGTGTTTTTCCAGACAAACAAACAAAAACCCCTAAAGATAGCAGCACACACATTATCCATAAAAGCAAATGGAACTTTAATGCCACCGCTTTTATAACAGTATGATATGAAATTTTGCTGATTTCTCTGCTTTATTCTTTTTTTGTGTGTGTGGACAGTATTTTTGGGCATAGGAGATTGCTTTATTATTTATACACACACACATAACATATATCGTATTTTTTATATATATATGTGCTGATTTGGAACCTGCTTTTTGGGATGTTTGCAAAACACCAAATAAAAGATGTTTATTTTTGCACAGTTGTCTTTCTACTAACGTTCTTTTTACTGTTGGCTTTCAAAACACACACAAACACACACACAGACAGACAGAGGGAGGGGAAAAAAGGGGGAGATGCATAATAATTCTAGATGGTGTAAACATATTGCAAACCTCTTTGAGTACAGCAGTCAGAAAGTGCTCCATAAACACAACATGTTTTTTTTTAGTTATTACTAGATTTATATCCTGTCTTTCTCTACCCGCTGGTTAAAAGTTAGACAAATTGGATCAAAACGACCTGCCTCATTTCCCCACTTCTCATTTCATAATGGAATTTTGTTCAGTTTCCTCTCGCCAATTCCACTTTATTCCATCTTTTAATTAGCCCGCGTTTCAACAATGCAATCTTAGAAGCCATGCCCAATTGCAGGCAATAAAAGTTTTTGGCTGCTCTTAGATGACAAACAGTTTTGTAATGGGGGGCATAAATTATTCCATGCTTATACCTCTCCTCTTCCAATTTAGGGGAGGCCGTGACTCTCCAGCTCCTGTCGGACTCCAGTGCCCATCAGCCTCTTGTGAGCCAAAGGGCACTTGGAAAAAGAGGGAAGATTGGGCATTTGGACTGAAAAGGTTATGGCAGCCCAGAGTGTTGCGCGGAATTGCTTTATCCCCAGGAACTAGCCTTTATGTTGTTGTTGTTGTTGTTGTTTTAATCTAATCCAAAATCCCATCTCTGCCCAGAAAAACAGAAGCAGGAAGAGAGCTTGGAGAACAGTGAGCATCTTTAGAAGATAGCTTTGTCTCGCTAGAGTTGCGATGTGGGGTGAGCGGCTTTGTCTGTCTGCTGGAACATCTGAATTTCATCTCATCAGCCGTGTTCGGTTTCTCTATTTGGGCATAGAGCGGCTAAAGCACCTGGCTAAAAAGTGGGAGATCATGAGTTCAAGTCCTGCCGTAGCCATGAAAGCCAGCTGGGTGACTTTGGCCCAATGACCAGGAGATGATGAGTTCTAGTTCCACCTTAGGCACGAAAGTCTGCTGGGTGACTATGGGCCAATGACCAGGAGACGGTGAATTCAAGTTCCACCTTAGCTATGAAAGCCAGTTGGGTGACTTTGGTCCAATCACCAGGAGACGGCAAGTTCTAGTCCGGCCTTAGTTATGAAAGCCAGCTGGGTGACTTTGGGTCCAATCACGAGGAGATGGTGAATTCTAGTTCCACCTTAGGCATGAAAGCCAGCTGGGTGACTTTGGGTCCAATCACCAGGAGATGGTGAATTCTAGTTCCACCTTAGCTATGAAAACCAGTTGGGTCACTTTGGGTCCAATCACCAGGAGATGGTGAATTCTAGTTCCAGCTTAGGCATGAAAGCCAGCTGGGTGACTATGGGCCAATTATGCCTCCCGGCATAAATAAACCTGCTCCCAAATGTTCCCAAAAGAAACCCAGAAGCATTTCAAAAGTGCCTCGAGACTAAGAGAAACTAAATCACTCTCTTCTTAGTTTTGTTCTGGACGGGGCAAAGTCACTTTGATCGGGGAAAGGAGAGGCTACATAAATCTGACAAGTAAAAATAACGTCCAGAAACTAAGGCATTCCACTTGGCAGTTTCGTAGGGGCATGGCCACTGCTATTTCATTAAGATATCAGCCACCACGGGTGGAAAATGCACTAGGAACGCGAGCTGCCTTTTCAAATAAAAGCATCCGAGCCATTAGAATGGACACCCATCCTTCCTTCTAGCCAGTCTGTCTGCGAGAGGACGCTGAACCAATTTTTCTGACGAAGGAGGCAGCCAATTAAATATATTCCTGACCCTCTTCATTCAAAACCTCGGCTGTCAAGAATCTAGGGGGTCTCTTACAACACAACTGCTTCCTTTTCAGCTTCTTATTTCTTAAATCCAGGACTGCAGGACAGACCTCATTTCCCAGGCTCGCTTCCATGCTGTAAATCATTTGAGTGCCGCTGCAAAATGGGGCAAGGTAGACTATTCCTGCGCGCGGTGCCAGCCAGCCACCCCCGTTGCACCCTTCTCCCTAAGGTTTTCCGTTCTCTCCTCTCCCACTCCACAGTCCCCGAGTTTATGGGATGGCCGCTGCCCTGTTTTAAACATTTCCCTGCCTTCTTAACTTGCCCTCTCCTCTTTTTTCCCCCCTAAGGACTTTGATTTTCATTCTGGCTGAAGGTCCTTCTGCAAGCTCTTGGGTATCCCACCAGGCTCAAGGTTGACTCAGCCTTCCATCCTTCTGAGGTAGGTAAAATGAGGACCCAGATTGTTGGGGGCAATTAAGCTGACTTTGTAATAATGCCACTTGGGGTGTGTGTGTGAAAGCCCTAATAAGCAGGCATATACATAGAATGAAGGCTACTGCTAAGCTTGTAAGCCGCCCTGAGTCTTCGGAGAAGGGCGGGATATAAATGGAATTAAAATAAATAAATAAAATAAAATATTTCCTGCAAAACCTTCCCCACACCTCTCTTTTTGCCCGGGGTGTGCTTCTCGCAGGCTCCTGGGGATGCCCCCCCATTCACCATCCCCAGCTGAGTTTTTTGCCCCCTCCCCAAGTGCAAAGTGCCCACCCCCTGGGAAAACAGCAGCTTGGAAAAGGCCGCAACTGGAGGGGTTTGTGGACAGGAAGAGCTGCCCTGCGCGAAGGGAAGCAAACTTCCCCAAATTGGCAGCGCGCAATGCTTGCCAAAGCCGTCTCGGTTGCGAGACCAAGAGGGCGCAAAGTTGCTCCAGCCGCGCGCCCCCCACGCCGGGACCCCCCCAACCCCCAGCCCCACCCCGGCTGCTCTTGGAGATGCTGCCGGAGCCCAGCCAAGGTGGTGGTGGTGGGGTGGGGCAGAGGATGAGAGAGGCACCCCCCCCCCGCCCCGTGGACGTGGAAAAGTCGAACCCACCAAAGGGAAAACTCGGGGTGGGTGGAGTGGAAATCCCTCCTGTACTCACAGCCGGTCTTGTGGGCCAGTTGGCGGGTCTCCTCGGACATCGAGTGGGAAGACCCCATGGCTCGGCTAGGGGGTGGGGGTGGGGTGGCAGCTTGGGGGTCCCGGCTGGGTTAGGACAGGACAGGACAGGGCGTCAGGACGAGCGAGGGAGATGGGGAAGGGGCGCATGGACCCCGGAGCGCTGGAGCGGAGCGCCCACTCGGCTGCAGCGGCGGAGTTGGAAGTCTGGAGGGAGAAGCATGAAGGCGAGGGAGAAGATCCAGAAAGAGGAGGAGGAGGAGGAGGAGGAGGAGGAGGAAGGAGAGAAGGAGACTCCCCCAGGGTCTCAACGCCTGCCACAGCGCAGGAGCCGGGCCGATTGTCTAAACAGCCTTGCTCTCCGTTGGGAATAATTTTTTTTTTCACCCCACTGGGGGAAGAGGCAGCGTAGCAACCAAAAAACACACACAACCCGTTTGCATTCTTGCAAATTTGATAAGAGGAACTAGCAGATGCATTTATTTTATTTTGTGTGTGTGGGGGTATGTGTGTGTGTGTGTCTTAAGCCCCCTCCAGAAGGGGAAACTCGGATCCATTAGCTCATCAAGGACTGGATGTTCTTCTCCAACATATTGCTGCTAACAAATCATGATTAATTCATAATGGGGGTTGGAGGCGGCCCAGGGTTGGCCCAGCCCAGCCCAGCCCACCCCAACCAGGAAAAGAAATGCCTTCTGTTGCCATTGCAAGCATGGAAAGGAGAGGATTGATGCTACCTCTGGATGCGATAAGGCAGGGGTCTTCAAACCTGGCCCTTTTATGACTTGTGGACTTCAACTTGACTTGTTGACTTGTGGACTTCAACTCAGCCAGCTTGGCTGGCTGAGGAATTCTGGGAGTTGAAGTCCACAAGTCATAAAAGGGCCAAGTTTGAAGACCCCTGCGATAAGGGTTGGGCCTATTTGTCCTGGAGGAATGGAGATGTGTGACCCGAGTGTGAGATGGACAAAACAAAACAAGCTTGGGAGTTGCTTTGATGCCCTCTAAGACAGGGCTCTCTGAAGTTGGCCACTTTTAAGACTTGTGGACTTCGACTCCCAGAATTCCCCAGCCAGCACATCATGCTGGGAGTTGAAGTCCACAAGCGGTGCTGGCTGAGGAATTCTGGGAGTTGAAGTCCACAGGTCTTGAAAGTGGTCAAGTTTGAAGACCCCTGACGTGCTGTGCCCTGGAGTTGGAGAATTAGGACCCAGCAAACAATACCGAGGCTTTATAGACAAAGGGATAGGCAGTTGTGGCCAAGGAAAAAAGCTGGAAAACCTCTTCCATTTCTTACTTGCAGAGATAAGCAGTTATGTGGACAGGGAGCTGCTTTTTGATTCAATTTTGTAAATTACTTTGCCCACTGGGGGCCATTAGAGAAAGAGACGAGGCAGAACGTTTGGAGAAAGGGCATTTGTTTGGTACAAGGTTAAGCCAATTGGTGCAACGAACCTCATCCCAGGACTTAAATGTGTTCTTCAAAAAAGAAATGAAGATGGGGGGGGGAAGGGAAAGGATTTGGTTGAAGAAAACCATGGGGTGGCTCCAGTTTCTTCAACGATGGATGGAGCCTACCGGGAACAGAGGCCTAGGTTTCACGCTCTGTCAATCGTTATGAAACAAATGTCAACAACAAAAGACGTTTGACGGTGTGTAGCCAATGCCCCAACTGGGACTTTTCAGAAGTCTTGGAGAGCCCCAAAGAGAGGAAACAGGCTCCTTGATTCAAATGCTTCTATCCACTGGGCGGCGGGGGGGGGGGAATTCAATAAAGTGTCAGAAGTCGGTGGGCACTAACCTCTCCATTTGTGGTCCAAAAGCCCTCCTCAACCGCTGCTCCTGCAAAAACACCTCAAGGCAGGACAGGAAGTAACAGGTTGAAGATCATTAAAGAGACATTTTTCTGACCGTGAGAACAAATAATGGAATGGCTTGCCTCCCAGATGTTGTGAGTGCTCCATCATTGGAGGCTTTTAAGAAGATCCTGGGCAGCTGTTTGTCTGGGTCTCCTAATTGAGCAGGGGTTTCGACTAGATAGGGTGGGTGGGGGGTAGGCAACCTTGGCTCTTTTATGACTGGTGGACTTCAACTCCCAGAATTCCTGAGCCAGCTGTGCTGGCTCAGGAATTCTGGGAGTTGAAGTCCACCACTCATAAAAGAGCCAAGGTTGCCTAACCCTGGACTAGAAGACCTCCAAGGTCCCTGAGAGTTTTTAATTGGGGGTTTTATATTTTTCAGGGATCAAATTTAATTATTTTTAACTTTTGTATTGTATTGACGTTTTTAAATACCTTGTAAACCGCCCTGAGTCCTACGGGAAAAGGGCGGTATATAAATTCAATAAACTTAAACTTAAACTTTCAACTCTGTTACTCTTTTATTCTATTACGGAGAAAATCCAGAGTATTTTTTCCTCCTTCTCTTTCGTTTTTCCTCTCTTTTTTTTGGAGCGGGGAAACAAAATCCTCTTATTGAGATATGTGGGCAGCTCACCCTAGCAAACATTTAAACATCTCCCGGAGAGACAAAAATCAAGGACGTGGGTGATTTATTTAGACTAATCCCTTGACCTCCGATAGACAAAACAATTCTCCTTCTGTGAAGGAGGAAAACGAAAGAGGAGAAGTTTAAAGTGAAGTGGGTGATTGATTGTTTGGGGAGACCAAGAGGTTGATTTTGGGGGGGGGGGCAGGTCTTCCCTGCAACTGATGTTTCTTAGAAAGAACACACACCATTTGAGGAGAAACCCAAGAAGGGGAGCAGATGATCCAGAACAGTTCCCTGAGTCATCCTTTGGCTTGGCACCTGGTGTCTGGTGGGAAGACTGGTACATACTGTAAGTGGTGCAAATTACACAAACGCAGCTTGGCAGAAGAGAAGGGAGAACGGCATCCCTTTTTTTCATGAGAAAACAACAAACTCTTCAAGAAGGCCACCAGAGGACAGTCCTCAGTTACAACATCCACCTCTCTGGAGCCACCAGGAGTCCAAACTCAACTCAAAGGAAGACAGAGAGCCATAGCAATTGAGGAGCGTGGAAAGCTTGGACGTTAGAACATAAAACATAGAATAAGACCTTGGAGGTCTTCTACTCCAGCCCCCTCCTCAAGCAGGAGACCCTTACAGAATTACAGAAGACTTGGAAGGGACCTTGGAGGTCTTCTAGTCCACCCCCCTGCTCCAACAGGAGATTCTATACCATTCTAGACAAAATGGCTGTCCAGTCTCTTCTTGAAAACCTCCAGTGATGGAGCACTCACAACTTCTGGATTCTTCTCACTGATAGGACATTTCTCCTTAATTGTAGGTTGATTCTCTCTTTGATAAGCTTCCATCCATTACTTCTTATCTTGCCCTCAGATGTTTGGAGAATAGTTCAAACTCCTCTGTGACAGCCTCTCAAGTACCCAAGAGACAGCTATCACGTCACCCCTAATCCTCCTCTTCGTTAGACTAGACATGTCCAATTCCTGCAAACATTCTTCGTATATTTTAGCCTCCAGCCCCCTCATCATCTTTGTGGCTCTTCTCTGCACTGTTTCTAGAGTCTCAATCACGGATTTCTTCGCAGCCTTCCTAAACTGTGGTGAGATGGCACTATGTTGTTGCGTTTGATCTGGATTATACCAGTTCTTTTAAACTTTCGATTAAAGCTGGCAATGAACGACAGAGGCCAAATGCGAAGGATCCAAGCTATATCTCCAGGTAAGGCTGGAAAAATTCTTTCAATAAAGAGATATACGTAGTTGGTGTGTGGTAGAGGGAGAATTGTTGCACAAGGGCTGTGCATGAATATGAGTCAGGGAAAGTTCGCGCTTCACCTTTTCTCTTATTTGACTCGTATCTAATCTACGGCCTTTTCCTACAGAGGTACAACATTAAAGCGGTATCACTACCCACTAGTCTATTTCCCCAACTAAAATATATATATATCTGGAACTGGAAAAGCTGGACTAAGCAGCCCCAATAAAGGTAAAGGTAAAGGTTCCCCCGCACATGCGTGCTAGTCGTTTCCGACTCTAGGGGCCGGTGCTCATCTCTGTTTCAAAGCCGAAGAGCCAGCGCTTGTCCGAGGACGTCTCCGTGGTCATGTGGCCGGCATGACTGGACACCAAAGGCGCACGGAACGCTGTTACCTTCCCACCGTAGTGGTCCCTATTTTTCTACTTGCATTTTTACGTGCTTTCGAACTGCTAGGTTGGCAGAAGCTGGGACGAGTAACAGGCGCTCACTCTGTTACGCGGCACTCGGGATTCGACCCGCCAAACTGCCGACCTTCTGATCGACAAGCTCAGCGTCCTAACCCACTGAGCCACCGCAGCCCCAATATTTTCTCCAATTACCCCAGTTTAACAAAATTGAAACTGCTGATGGCTTCAACTCCTCCTCCCACTTCTCTGCTAATTATGTTACCTAAATTTGCAAGGTTAAACCATCGCCACACAGAAGATCAAAAGGAACAACCACCCCACCCGGAATAGAATACATTAAATAAAAGATCCCCAGTGCAGGCACTCAACTTACAGCTGTTCATTTGAGTGATTATTTGAAGTTACAGCAGCACTTTAAAAAAGTGACTTTTGACCGTTTTTCAACACTTGCAACTGCGGCAGCATCTCCGGGGTCACGTGATCCAACATTCGCCCGCTTGGCAACTGGCTTCAAATTTTATGACGGCTGCAGTGTCCCGGGATCACGTGATCCCCTTTGGCGACTTTCTGACAAGCAAAGTCAATGGGGCAAGCCTGATTCACTCAACGGCCATGTGACTAACCAACGCAGTGATCCGCTTAACATCGTTGGCAAGGAAGATCATGAAATGGGGCAAAATTCACTTAACAAGCGTCTCGCTTAGCGAGAGAAATGTCGGGCTCCGCCGTGGCTGCACCTCGAGGACAGCAACCTGTAAGGATCCAAAATAATGCAACATACCCACCCCCAGGTTTAAAATAATACATCCATAAACAAGGTGGGTTTATAACCTCCTCGCCCAGGTCTTCAATGCCTTACGAAAGCGGTTGGATCCGCCTGGATCTTTGGGGTGGGGGAGGGCTATTCCATAGAGCGCAAGAGAAGCAAGACGGTCACCCTCCTGAGACGATCCTAGACTGCCCAGCTGCTCCCCATCCTGAATTCCTGAGCCCTTCGGTGCCATTGGCCTGCAGCAGGCAAAATCTTTGCTCGATATTCTCTGTGATAAAATCCTTGCTGATGCAAGTCTGCAGGAGAACGCTTGAAAGGGAGATCTCATTCCAGAGCACGCTGCCAGCAGGCTTAATGTGCTGCTGGGATGTGGCCGGAGAAGGTGCCAAGCGACTAGACCGCAGCAGTAATGCAGCAACTGCACGCCGAGGACTGCAAGACGCCAGGGATCCCGCAGCAAAAAAGAAAGGAAATGGTTTCCAGTTTTGAGAGCTTCTCCACCAAGGAGTTGCAGATGAGAACAGAGATTGCCAATGGAATAGGAAAGACTCCAAACGGACTAGAAACTTGACAGAGCCCTCTTTGAGCAGGGGAGGAATCAGGAAGAGCCTGTCGCATCTTTTCCAACGCATTTTGTGAATGAGCACAGACGCATTCGTGAGCTGCAGCTTGGTTCATCAGATGTTTTAAAATTTCTTAGCTGGGAAAAGATGCTACCAGATTCCTCCCTCAGGGACCTTGGAGGTCTTCTAGTCCAGGGTTAGGCAACCTTGGCTCTTTTATGAGTGGTGGACTTCAACTCCCAGAATTAACCGGGCTCTCCTCCTCCGATTTTTAACAGAAGAGAAACAACCCCCCCCCCAAAAAAGTAGTTCTCAATTTACGACTGCAATTGAGCTAAACCAGACAGTTGCTAAGGGAGTTTGCGCCATTTGACGACTTCTCTTGCCGCAATTGGCAAGAACTTAAGTTACTAATTTAACTGCGGAGGTTGTTAAGTGGATCCGGCTTCCCCATTGACTTTGCTAGTCAGAAGGTCGCAAAAGGGGATCACGTCACACACACACACACACACACACACACACACACACAGAGGGCTGCTGCCACCATCATAAGTATGAGTCCGTTGCCAAGCGTCCGAATTTTGATCATGTGACCACGGGGGATGCCGCAACAGTTGTGAGTGTGCAAAACGGTCAATGCTGTTTCAACTCTGAGCGGTCACTAAATAAATTGTTGTAAGTCAAGGACTATCTGTACTTGGGACCTGGTTGTTTCTAGCTGCATTCCCTTTGCAGAGACACCATCCTGTTCTGCTTCTCTTTATCGGGCGCCGGCTTGCGTAATGCACGCTTCCTCCAATGCTCCCTTATCAGTAAACGCTCTCCAAACACCAGGAGAAAATTCTGCACGTAGGAAAAAAAAAATTCCCCACGGCCTCCTTTTGCAAGTCTATTCATGGTAACGGTGAGTGCAAAGCCTCAAGCAACCCTTGCAAGGGAAAAAACCAAAACCACAAGGCTTCCGGGAATAAAGTTTAAAATCAACCTAAAAATATATCGCAGCCACGGCAGAGAGATAGCGCCATGCTTGGGATGTTAAGATAAAGAGCGGGAACGTGCTAGCTGGTTGCAAATTTACTATGCCCCTGAACGCCTCAGGTGACCTTGGGACCGACTGCCAAAGCAACCTAGCAGGATTGTTGTAAGGAAGCATTACGATGCTTCGTTTGGTCTAGTGGGGAAGGCACCAGGCTAGAAAACCAGGAGACGGTGAGTTCTAGTTCCGGCTTAGGCATGAAAGCCAGTTGGGTGACTTTGAGCCAATCACCAGGAGACGGTGAGTTCTAGTTCTGCCTTAGAGCCGTCTGGGTGACTTTGGGTCAATCCAAGAGACTGGGAATTCGAGTCCTACCTTCAACGTGAAAAACTGGCTGGGCAACTTTGGGCCAGTCCCTCTCTTGGGAAAATAGGAGGAGGAAAGCACATTAGCTATGTTTGCTACCTAGAGTTAGTTATAAGTTAATTACAAAAATAAGATAAAATAAAATGAAATAAAAAATAAAAGAAAAGAAAAAATTATAAAAGAAAAATAAAAGAAAATAAATAAAAGAAAATAATAAAAGAAAAGAAAAATAAAATTAAATAATAAAATAAAATAAAAAATAAATAAAATAATAAAACAAATAAAAGAATAAAAGAAAATAAAGAAAAAATAAGAATAAAATAAAATAAAAATAAAATAAATACAATAAATACAATAGAAATTAAAATAAAATAAAAATAAAATAAAATAAAAATAAAATAAAATAAAAATAAAATAAATACAATAAATACAATAGAAATAAAAATAAAATAAAAATAAAATAAATACAATAAAATAGGTAAAATAAAAGAATAATAAAATAAATAATAAATAAAATAAAATAATAAATGAAATAAATAAAAGCGGGATACAAATAAAGATAAAGACTGGCAGAGGCAGTTTGGCATAACAGAGCGGGCTAAAAACTAGGCAGCTGTGAATTCTAGAGCCGCCTTTGTCCTGGGCGTGAAGGGAGGTGACTTTGGGCCTGTCGCTCTCTCTCAGCCCAGCCCGCCTCAAAGGGTTGTTGTGGTTAGGAAAACAGGAAAAGGGAGGACTGTTGCGTATGTTTGCCACCTTGAGCTACTCAGAAAGTAACAAAGGAGGCAGGATAAATAATCTAGAACAAAGGAACCAGAATCGGACGGCCATTTTGAGTTTCTTGGCTGAGATGAAATCAATTGTTTCAGAAGGGAAAATAAACAAACAAACACCCAGGCTCACATTCCTCTGTCTAACTGCACCAAAGGACACACAACCTAGGCACCAAACACTCCTTTTCCACCTGGCTGACCTGGACTGACAGGCATTTAAATTATATTTACAATTTTTAATTTATTTTTAATTTTTAACTTTAATTTATTGCACAGATGATTTTAATTTTATTTTTATCTTAATTTCTGTACTTATTATATGTTTTGTTGTTAGCCGCCCTGAGTCCTTCGGGAGATAGGGCGGGATATAAATCCCATCAATAAATAAATAATAAAGACTTGCACACACACTGCCCCTCATGCAGCCACCTCACACTGCAATTCCCCCCCCCCAAGCCAGCCATTAACCTTGAACTTGCTCCCAATAATGCCCCCAAAATGCTGCTTATTCTGTCCCAACCAGCTTCCCTAAAAGACCACTGAGAAATAGTCACACACACACACAAAAAAAGAAGTAAAATTGAGAGAACTCACCTCCAAAAGTCCTCCAAGCCTGCACAGTAAGGCCCAAGCACACATTTGCTATTAAAAAAATAAAATAAAATGGCTGCGAGAAAGACCTCCAAACTCACAGGTGTTCCTGGACCAGACTGGCAATTAACCCCTTAAGCTGCTGAAGCTAAAAATTCCACTTTTTTAAAGGAACGGAGAGGTTTTCCTGACCTGGTTTTACGTGTCTTTTTCTGAAACTCTCTTTTTTTAAAATCAGTGTTGTTCAGTCTGAGTAAGCTAAATAAACAGCAACTGTTGTTGTTGTTATCCTTTTCCAAATGCTCCTGTTTTATTTGGCTGCTGGAGCAAAGCTTCAACCAGGACTAGTGGGCAAGTAGGCTGGAATAGTAACTCCAAAGTAGCTACTCGATAAAAGAAAGGATAGGCAGTTTGGCCTAGTGATTAAGGCACCAGACTAGAAACCAGGAGACAGTGAGTTCTAGTCCCGCCTTAGGCATTTTTCAGTCTTACGACCATTGCGACATCCTCACGGTCACGTGACCAAAATGTCAGTCGCAGTCTCCCTTGTGTGTGAGTGTGTGATGCGAATTCCCCTTTTGCCACCTTCTGACAAGCCAAGTCAATGCAAGACGCCAGATCCACTTAGCGGCCAGGTTCTCACTTAACGACTGCAGTGATTCACTGAACATCTGTGGCAAGGAAGGTAGCAAAACGGGGCAAAACTCAACGCCCGCCTCGCTTAGTAACAGAAAGTTTAGGCCCGATGGTGGTCCTACATTGCCCCCACACGCCTTTAATTTGGAGCGGACCCAGGATTAACAGAACGAGACAGGGCTGATCTGAAAAGCAGCTTTGAAACAGATTTATCCATTTATTTGTTGGAACCGGGGCAGGCCTAGCGCGTCCTTGGTCCTTTCCTGGCGTGAGTGCGCCCTGGCCTTTATCAGCTGGCGCTCCGCTCTAATTGAATCAAAAGAAGCGACTTTTCCCGACGTCCCTGCAAGCCGCTGCCTTTGGCTCGGATTCAGGCTCTCCTTAAAAGCCTCTGGAAGATCTGCCCAAACTATCCTGATCGAGATGGTAACCATTAGACCGAACTATTTGCTTTCTGAGAAGACAAGGCGAGCCAGGCAGACGAGCGTTGTTTTGCGTGCAGGAGACAGCCTGGCTCACCCATCGCTCAGCGCCTGGTGGACAGCAAGGACCTGGTCATGAATGCACGTCACCCCAATCCTTAAGGGTCAGGTTACGCACTTCACAGGGAAAGACGGAAGAACTGGAGGGGGCTGGTGGTGGAGTAGAAGCTCTTTCCCACAGCCTGTTGCTCAGGGCAAGAGTTCGGATGAAAAGAGTTCCTACGGATGGCTGTCCAACCTTGGCTTGACCCATCCTGCTAGGTTCTAGAATAGAATTGAGCTGGAAGGGACCTTGGAGGTCTTCTAGTCCAGCCTTCTGCTGAAGCAGGAGGACCCGTACCATCTCAGACAGGTGATTGTCCAGTCTCTTTTAAAAAACTTCCATCGGTGGACAAATTGTTGGGGGCAATAAGCTGACTTTGTAATAATGCCGCTTGTGGGTGGGCAAAAGCCCTAATAAGCAGGCATATACATAGAACGAAGGCTATTGCTAAGCACATTGATTTGTGCTTTAAATTGTAAGCCGCCCTGAGTCTTCGGAGAAGGGCGGGATATAAATGGGATTAAAAAAAAAATTCCCATTCGTCTCTCCTACAATCCTGGACAATAGAAGACAAAAAAACAACCACCCCAAAACAGGTCTTGACTTCTTCCTTCAGATAGAGGAAAAGTGCTAAAATATCTCCCACGCTTCGTTCTGTTCTTCTCATAGAGAAGACACATCCAACTCCTTCAATCAATCAATCAATCAAGCGGAATAGACTGATTTAAGGGACCTTGGAGGTCTTCTAGTAAAACCCCCTGCTCAAGCAGGAGACCCTCTACCATTTCAGACAATTGGCCGTGCAATCTTTTCTTAAAAGCCTTAAAAGTGTGATGGAGCACCCACAACTTCTGGAGGCAGGTTGTTCCACTGATTAATTGTTCTGTCAGGAAGTTTCTCCTTAGTTCTAGGTTGCTTCACTTCTTGGTTCGTTTCCTTCCTTTGCTTCTTCTCCGGCCTTCAGGCGCTTTGGAAAATAATTTCACCCCCTTCCTCTTTGTGGCAGCCCCTCAAACACCGGGATGCTGCTATCATGTCCACCTTGGTCCTTCTTTTCTCTCTAGACTTTTCTCTAGACACGTTTTTCTGCATTTATTTATTTAGTGGGTGGCATTTCTTCAACCTTTCTGCATTTCCGATGGCTTTCTGAGCACACATTCCACTTGTTCCCGAGGTTTCTGAAAAAGCTGTGCTCAGAAATTGGTCATCGCACGTGAACCGGGTCTGTTCAATGGGGAACGCACAGGAACGGTTACTACTTCCCATGGTTTGGAAACTTAAGTTGTGGGACAATATTGGAAGAAGGATAGTTTGCCTACTATAGAAGAATGGGTGCTTAAAAGTTTCGAATCTTGCAGAAATGTCTAAGACAGGGGTCTTCAAACTTGGCCCTTTGATGACTTGTGGACTTCAACTCCCAGAATTCCTCAGCCAGGCATGCTGGCTGAGGAATTCTGGGAGTTGACGTCCACAAGTCATAAAAGGGCCAAGTTTGAAGACCCCTGGTCTAAGATTTCTGCTTACTTGAAAGATCATTCACAGGAAAGATATATTTCAGTTTGGAGGAGATGGATAGATTATATTCAGAACAAATATGGGACTAAAAAGTTCCATTTAGCTTACGAGTAGATTTTAGTGGGATGTTGTTATTGGTACTTTGTATGTAGTTATGTTAAAGGGGAGTTAAAGCACATTATGAATTTGGTTAATTGTATATTATGCATAATTTTTATTTAGAATATGATTATTATAACTATAATCCTGTATTTAGCTCTGGGAAGTGGGGGGGGGAAGTGGGTGGGTTTGGGGTGGGGGGGATTTGGGGATATATTGTAAAATTTTGTTTTTGTAAAACTCTTTAATAAAAAAAAGGAAACTTAAGTTGCTTCCTTTTTTTGGCAGCCGCATTCGGCTGCTGACTCACGTTCAGCTTGTCATCAACCAGAACTTGAAGCTACGGCTGTTGACGGCTCAAGTCGAGGGTGTCAAGGAAATGTCAGAGTTAATTTCCAAGCAATTTTAATGACATTGAAATGAGCCGCTTTGATCCACGGCTTGGCTTGGGAGAAAAAAAAAAGCAACCTGCGATGGTAATTTCCAAAGCTGGTTATGAATTTCCACCACCCACCCACCCCACTAACCCCCCCCTCTCTTAATTGACCCTCCTTCTGCAGCGCAGGCTCTAATGATGATTTGAACATCTAGGAACAGCTGGGGTGCAAGAGGAAAATGAATATATACGCCAAACATACATATTCCTTGGTTTGCAAACTTTGCCCTACAGTTTCAGTTGAGATCAGGGCACGTTCACCTGCAACTATCTGCTCTGATGGCTAAATACCATTACAAGCTATTTGGAAAGGAAATGGTTAGCTGGGTGCCAGGCCCTTATTTTGTGGTTCCCAGAAGCATCGGGCAGGGGACTAGTCAGAAACTGAGATCCGGAATGAATAAATCCAGCAGCTTGATTTAATCCTGAGGAGATGAACCCAGTGATCAAGAAAAAAAATAAAACACCTCTAAGAATGTGCAAAATGTTTTGTCTTTTTAAGAGAAAAGCTGAGAGCTTTTCCAGAACAGTTGGGATTTGGTTGAAGGCGGGCAGAAAGGAAATTAATTCCAAGCTGGCTTGAAGCCCAAACCCCTTTTTCCTCCCCTTTAGAAAAATATCATTATATATCCTTTCAAAAAATACTTGAGCCAGCGAGTCAGCTCAAATGTTAACCTAACAATTATTGCGGGTTCAAATTTCGTAAATTGGTAATCCCAGTTATCAAGCGTTTTTAGGAGTTAGGACTTCCCACTGACTTCTGCCCCTAACTCAAGAGACAGAAAACGCCCAAGAAAAGAAACGGCCTTACATGAGAAAGAATATTGCACTGTTACAAGCTTAAAAGGGCGTCATTTTATTCCAGAAATACCACGGAGTGCTGGGAGGGAAACATATCCCTACATTTGTAACTCTCCTAAAAAATAAATAGCGCCTTTTACATTCAAAACTGCAGATGGTATTGATGGGCTGTACAAATTCTGTTTTTTTTCTTTCCCCCATCTTCAAAATCCTTGAAGGTAAATAGATGGGTGGATAAGAGAGGAACGGGTGGATTCATATAGCACCTTTCAGATGAGGAAGTTGCAAGCGCTTGAGGGGGGGGGGCAATAGAAGTTCAGGAGAAAAAAAGAGAAAAGAGTATGGCATGCATGCATCAGACCCCCAACAATCCAGAGAGGGGAAAATGCAAAAAACTCTTGATTATCTGACCCAGGGTAACAGGGACCCACAGCCAGCTGCGGGCTCAAGGTTGCAGTTGGAGGCAGCTTCATCGTTCATTTCTGAATTGCAGCATCTCCCTGTCAACAAGAGAGACCGTGTATTGCTAAAATTTGGACTCTGTATTGCTAAGAAACACCCCCCCCCCCAAAATCAAC
The DNA here is from genome assembly GCF_964194415.1 of Vipera berus. Classification (NCBI taxonomy): domain Eukaryota; kingdom Metazoa; phylum Chordata; class Lepidosauria; order Squamata; family Viperidae; genus Vipera; species Vipera berus. The sequence continues at coordinate 9,803,401 of NC_138217.1, read as the reverse complement.
CAGAGGGTGGTGCTGCGGGAACTGCCTAGGTCAGTTCCTCCAATTTGGCTTCTGCAATTCCCTTTAAAGTAGGTTTTTTTTTTCCTCACCCCATCAGACTTCTCTGCATAGGCGGTTGTCATCTTCGCTGGATCTCCCAGGACCATTCGGACGTCGTGCAGCGTCTGGGAGTCGGCGCGGGCTCCGGTCTCAAGGGAGCTAATCGCTCTTGGCAGCTGCTGTTGCGAGGGATAAATATTTCAGTCTGATGCAACCCCCACCCCCACCCCCACCCCGGGGATTCACCTCCACAGCCAGCAGGTAGTCCTCGACTTACAACGGTCGCCTAGCGACTGTTCCAAAATTACGCCGGGCCTCCCAAAAGCTGTTTTACGTCCTGGTTCCGAAGTTCCAACCGAGAGTCCCTCGCCTGCGTCTGCATTTCGGGGTGCTCAGCAATCATGTACAGGGTCCTGGGGTGGGGGTGTCACACGGCTGCAACGGGACGTTTGCTGAAAACCAAGCATTTACTTCAGTTTTTCATCACAAATGCCCCAGCGTGAACAATGGGCTTGTTTTAACTACCATGATTGGATTCTTGAGCAGAGCGCACAAGAGGCTGTAAAATTGGGTTGGTTTTGTGATGACACGCTTTATGACCGACGACGGCTTATTGCGGGATCCAATCCGTGTTGGTCACCAGGACCGAAACTTTATTCTTCCAAGCTTTTAGGCTTGTGCTGGCGCAAACCCTCAAGAGAACTTCTCTCTCTCTCTCAGGAACGTGTCTTATCATGGCTTATGACTATAAGGGGCAGCCTCCATTAAGCCGAGGACTAGCCGCATGCCTGTCGGGGGGGGGGGCGCAGAGGTGTTCCCAGAGTGACAATCTTCACTCGAACCCCTCTGAGCTGTTTGAAGACGTTTCCTGTAGGCTAAAACCCTAAATTTCACGGGCAAATGCGCTTGCCAAAGAGAATACGAAAACACAGCATGCAAACGAAGGGAGATCCTGAAGATAACAATTTCACTGCGACAAAACAGCAATCTTCAGGACTAAGATCGTCGGAGCCTATCATTTTATCCTTTACAACGAGAGGATTAAAAGCTTGCCTTCTCTGCCCCCAGGCACGCACTCCAAAGAGTGTCAAAACTGCAACTCTGCAGCTCAAGAGGCGCCAATTTAGAAATTACATGTCTCGCGGCCTTGCAACGTATTATTTTACGACGGCCTGACTGAAAGCCTGATCCGTCCTTTCGGCCGGGCGGCTTGCAAATCAACCGGCTCTTGATCTTTTCCCTGAGAAAAGGAATCTTTTAGACAATAATGCTACGTCCTTTTTTTTTCCTCCCAGCGTTACGTTTGAGAAATACTGCTTATGTTGTTTATCCTTTTTTTTTTGATGGAGTGAGCAACAAGCAAACGAGCAGAACAAAAGGAAGAGATTATTCATCTCTAGCATCATCACCAAGGTGGCACTCTGTGTGTGTGTGTGTGTGTGTGTGTGTGTGTGTGTTGTGTGTGTGCGTGTGTGCTGGAATGTGAGTTCAAGAAACTTGCAGGGGGAAAAAACAACCCAGTGCAATTGTTTTTTAAAAAAAATAAAAATAAAAATGAGTTGCTGTTCTGAAGCAGCGGAGAGAAATCCTGACAGCGTTTCTACGAGATCTTTGAGTTAAAGGTGCATCAATGTCATTCCTCAGGGTTTGGCACTTCATTGCTGGCCAAAGTTGAACCCAGACAGATGTTGTGTTAGCTCTAGAAAGTCCCAACTAGAAACCATCCACAGCTTCCATCTGGCAGGTCCGCTCAGAATTTCCAGAGTAAGAACTTTTTAAGTCTCAGAGGTTCTTCATTGGGTCTCTGAACTTTGCATGAGCCACAGGGTTTTTACAAATCCCGACACAACGCAACCGAGGGGTTGCATAACACAACGTCCTGCTGCTAGCTAGCGAAATGCAGTTGCCCTAGGACCAGCAGCTTTCTCGTGATGAAATTCTCACCACAAAGTTTTTTTTCCCCCCTGTCCTTGCAAAGAGGAAGTAGATGAGGAAAAACCCAAAGATCTCATTCTTGGCTCTCTTCAGTTTTCTGGCCAGCTAAACGGGTGAGCGCCATATCCTCGGGGTACCGAATCTCCAACTCTGGGTTGGCCACGTAGTACGTGTCAGCAAACTCCTCGAAGTAGCGGCCGATGTCCGGGTGAGGGATCTCGTGAGGGTCTGGGTTGAGTTCCAGATTCTCTGCAGAGGGAAGGGTAAGGGAGAGACCGCGTGAAGGGTGGAACCGCCAAGGAGAGAAGCGCAAGAGAGAAGCAACCGAGAGAGGAGAGGAATCTTTTGGCAGCTTAACTCAGTGGGGTTAATAAGCCAGATTCACTTAACAATTGTGGCCAGGAAGGTCATAAAGCTGCATTGGCTTCTGGTTGCCCTCCGGGTGAGATCCAAGGTGCTGGTGATGACCTATAAAGCTCTAAATGGCATGGGTCCGGAGTACTTATGGGAGCACCTGCTGCCGGCGTCATCTTCCCTTCGTCCTGTGCGCTCCCACAGAGAGGGCCTCCTCAGGGTGCCGTCGGTCAGAGAGTGTCGGCTTGCGGCCCCCAGGGGGAGGGCATTCTCTGTGGGCGCACCGCCAGACCTTTGGAATCAATTACCGGTTGAGCTCCGGATGGCTCCCGACCTTCGCTCTTTCCGCCGGGATCTGAAAACCTATTTATTTGAACAGGCCGGCCTGGTTTAAGGGTTTGGGTTTTTTTAATTATTTATTTAGGGCTTCATTAATTTAATTTACTTTTAACTTTTGTAATTTTGTAGTGCTTTTATTGCCCCGAGTCCTTCGGGAGAAGGGCGGTATAGAAATTCAATTATAAATAAAATAAATAAATAAATAAAGCGAAGCAGAACTCACTTAACAACTGTCTCACTTAGCGACAGAGATCTGGGGCTCAACTGTGGTCGCAAGTGGGAGGACTACCTTCATGAAATCTATGCAATTCCTCCTTTTTTTGACCTTGCCCAGATGGGTGGGATTTGACACCCATGTTTCTGCTTGTCGTTATCCGTCAACTTCAGCTGTTATTTGAAATGAAGAGGCTGAACAAAAAGCAAAGCTGTTGAGATCTCCTTTTTCTTGAAAAGCTACTCTCTCTCTCTCTCTCTCTCTCTTTTTGCATTTGCTATGCCCATCTTACAGAAAGGTTGCCGTTTCTTTTTCCCTAAGAAAGAGCAATTTTAGGACTAGGACAATTCTCAGTGGAGGGGAAAGAATATGGCCGTGTGCGGTGTCCTTAAAGACTGCGTATTTACATGTTTCACGTTCTATGGCGTGGCTGTCCTATTTTAATTTTGATTACGAGGCCTTTAAAGCTCTTGTGTGTTTTGGTCAGATTCCTGGATGTAATTTCCCTGGAGACGGAATTTTTTTTATATCCCTATAACCCAAGCTGAGTTGTAGACCAAGTTTAAAGTATTGGGGGCAAGAGGAGGGCGAAGGGAAGCAAGGCAGACGTGAGAAAAACTATTCTTAATCGCAAGCTGCAATTGTACAGAGTGCCCTCTGCTGGGAAAACCATTTATTCTAAGCCTAAAATGGCTAAATAGCTATAAAGATCAACCTGACTTGAAAATAACAGGAAATTTGCAGATTGGTTTTCCTTCCGTCTTATTGTGGAAGACGCAATGGCTATTGTGAGTCCCACCTAGGTGAAAACCCACATAACCACTACTAAAATTTGTTCTTCGGGAAGCTGTCCTATCCTGAATTTCCATTTAGACCAGCACTGTGGAGACCAGTTGACTGGGAGTTAGTGGGAGTTTCCCCAGCACTATCAAGAAACAGCAGAAAAAACAAACAAACACACACCTAGTGGATCCCATCAACGGTCCTGCAGACCAGCGAACCACGGAAAAACCCTGCTGTCGAAATATCATGAGGGGTCCTTGCTGCTCTCTGAGCCTGGCTGTTTTCTTGCAGACATTTCATTACCCAAACTAGGTTACATTATCAGTGCGCAAACCACCAAGCTCAGAGCACCAAGGAGCGCTAACCCTTTCAAACTTGAGCACAAATAGATTTTAGATTGAGATTTATTTGATTTTTATACCGCCCCTTCTCCCGAAGGACTCAGGGCGGTGTACGGGGCAATAAATATCAAAAATACAAGATACGAAAGTTAAAAAACATTAAATAATTGTGCCCAATGCAGTACATTAGTTAAAATCAATGTTAAAACCCCAAAAGCCATCAGACCAGGCCGGCTTGTTCAAATAGCCTCCTTTGTTGAAATCGTATGAACCCGGAGATACCGAGAATGGTCTTTGATGTTGGAATGACTGTGAATCTTGTTCACTTCTGGGTCTGAGGTCAATTCTTGAGATTACACGTCTTAAACATTAAAAAGTCTGCATGATGTATGATTGGAATTACACCCTTGAAGCCTCATGTTTTCCAGCCTGATTTGCTGAGCAGGCAAATGTGGCAACTGCCACGGTCTTGTATCTCACTCTGCAAGGAAGTCACCTCTTCAGCAAAACCTTCCCAGCTCTACCCTTATTAATTCTGAGCATAGCTTACTGAAAGGGAATCTTTATATTAATTAACTACCCTGCACTGGTCTACGTTTTATTTCAATATTCAATAATCATTTTCTTTCTTTCTCTTTTTCTTTCTTTCTTTCTTTCTTTCTTTCTTTCTTTCTTTCTTTCTTTCTCTTTCTTCTTTCTTTCTTTCTTTCTTTCTTTCTTTCTTTCTTTCTTTCCTCCCTCTCTTCATTTTTTTTCTTTCAAGATCCACTTTCTTTCAAATAGTGGATAAGCAACCACGAATAAGCTTGTTGGAAATACTGCCTGCCTACCTTGGGCAGCGTATCGGCACGACCCATCTTCCACTAAAACATTGTAGAAAGGCTGCTGAGGACCATGGGGCAGGCTGTGGACATTCATGTTTCGGATCCATTCGTGTCCCATCATGCACGCTGGGTCCCAACCATAGATGACACAGTTGTAGCCATATCTAAATTGAAGCAGAAAGAAGAACCGCCAGGCCATCAGTGCTTGAGGAAGGCAGGCTGAGAGGTTCTGTATAGAGAACAAGGATGGACACTGCAAAATAGCATTGTAAGCCGTGTCTGCTTGGGTGAAAACTCTTTGGCAATGTAGATGTATAAGGGGTCCTTGGTGCTCTGAGCGTGGTTGATTTCTCGCAGATATTTCATGAGCCAAGTAGGTAACATCATCAGTGCTAGAAGGGAGTGGGGTTTGCAGAGGAGGAGGAGGAGGAGGAGGAGGAGGAAGATTATGGGGTCCTTGGTGCTCTCTGAGCTTGGTTGTTTTCTTGCAGACATTTCATTACCCAAACTGGGTAACATCATCAGTGATAGTAAGGAATGGGGCTTGCTGTCAATTTATATTCTAGTGGCATGCCCTGTCAGTGTTGATGCAAGCCAACAGTGAACAGCCCAACCAAAGAATCTCTTAGACAACTCCCACTGACACTGTCAGGGCAAACCACTAGAATATAAACTATCAACTCTCTTCTAGCACTGATGATGTTACCTAGTTGGGTCATGAAACGTCTGCAAAAAAACAACCAAGCTCAGAGAGCAGCAAGGACCCCTCATTTCAATCCCAAGCTACAAATATTCTCCTTTATTCTAGACATATAAAGCCACAATCTCATTCATGACTTATGGGAGACTCACCCGTATGCTGCAACTTAGAACAACTTATGTTCTCCTTCTTGTGGCTAGCGGTGAAAAACACCTCACCTAGAACCACATTTATTTCATGTTTCTTTACTGAACGTGAAGAGAATTTCTCAAGTCATCCAGCTCATAGTGATCCCAAGGATGCTTTTTCACGAGGAAACTGGACTTTCTTGTTTTTCTTTGAAGATATCTGCCTCGTGAAAAAGCATCTTTGGGATATTTCTTTACTGAGTATGTCCTTTCCGGAATTGTTACTTGTCAGCAGCTTCATCTAGAAGTCAAGAGTTTCCCCCCCTCCCTAGAAATATTCTAAGCAGAGATGGAAAAGGCTGCATGTTGGGAGACTTATGGAAGCCTGCCCGGTTGCTGGGGGTGGGGAGGATAAAAATAAACTGGGGTGGCGGAGGAGGTCCTGGGAGATTAAGGAACAGTGACGAGCAGCTATCTCAAAAGTTGGCCTTCCAAGAAATGTGGGGTGGAAGTCAGGATTGGGCTGCCTTTGTGGCCGCCAAAAAGGCCAGCCTCGGAAAGGTAAATATGCCCCCACACTGCCTACCCACTGTGTATGAATAAAATGCGCATACGTAGAAATTTGATAAGACAGATAGGAAGACAGATGATAGATCGGTAATAGACAGATGATTGGTCAAACTAGATGACAGATATGTGTGTATATGTGTGTATGTATGAGAGAGGGAGGGAGGGACAGAGAGAGGAAGAGAAAGAAAGAGAAACAGAGAGATGAGAGACACGGGAAGAGAAAGAAAGAGAGAGAAAAACAGATGACACAGACACACACGGGGAGAGAAAGAGAGAAACAGAGAGATGGGGAGAGAAAGAGAGGAAGAGAAACAGAAACAGAGAGAGATGAGAGACACACACACGGGAAGAGAGAGAGAAGAGAGAAAGAGATGAGAGACACACATGCGGAGAGAAAGAGAGAGAGAAACAGAGAGATGAGATGAGATGAGATGAGAGAGAGAGAGAGAGAGAGAGAGAGACAGAGAGAGACGGGGAGAAAGAGAGATGAGATGAGATGAGATGAGATAATCCATTTGGGAAGTCATTGAGTCCCACTTGGTCATGTGGTTTCCTGAACTGGTCCACCTTAGAAAGCTGACGAAACACGCCCATCTTGTACCATACTTTGGTTCTACAGGTGTCGATTCCTACTTTTGCAGCCACAGAACCCCGTTGGGAAAGTGTGGGCAGGCGGGGCGGCCTCACCTTTTGTGTTTCATAACCAAGCCAACGGAAAAGAGGATCTCTTTGTGTTTCTCGTCGGAATGAAGCTTCACGTCAGGACCGGCCTCTTCTTTCCGACGCTCGATGTGCTCCAGGGTGTGCTGAACTAAATACCCCACGGCTCCTTGCTGGGAGGGGTCCAAGGCCTGAATGTGCTGCAAGATGTCCAGAACCTTTAACAGAGGGGGACAGCTGCCAATCAATCACCCTGCAACTCGACCTTTAGTTAATATCCAATCGAGGATGTTCCTTTTACCCTCTCAGAACTTCGCAAAGGGCAACCTAGTCCTCGACTTACGACTTAGGTAGCTGAGCCCACAATTACAACGGTAAGCCACGCCGGTAGTTACGACAGGTGACCGTGCGACTGATTCAATTTTTATAATTCTTTTTGGTGGTGGTCATTAAGCAAATCACCATGGTCATTAAGCAAAGCCGCGCTCAGTAAGCAAGCACGCTGTCCACAAACGGGTGGGGTTTGTTTGCCGTAAACCAGACGTAAATGCTGATTTGCAAGAAAAAAAACCCACCGTAAGTTGCAGTCACATGACCACAGAACACTGCAAACAGCTAGAAATTTGTAGGTACCTTTTTTTTTGGGGGGGGGGGGAATCCATTGTAACTTTGAACAATCAACTAAGCAATCAGTTGCAAGTCAAGGACCACCAGTAGTTGTGGGACAATTATGTGCACTGCTTTTTCACACTCTTTTTGTAAGTTAATCAACAAATATATTAATCATAACAGAATGCACTGAAGCTTAAACCAACATTCCAGGATTTCCCCTCCCCCTTTTTTCATTCCATTTGGTATAATTAGAGGGGGAGAGAGAAATTCTATTTTCTGATTTCAGAGACAGGTCTTGAAAACGATTTTAGTCCAAAGATTACAAAAGCGAGCTAGCTTTCTCTGAATTTATGTAGTTGTGCGTGTGTTTTTTTAAACTGCCTTTCAGGATACACTGTCCTCTGAAGATGGTTTAAAAGACTAAAACACACAAAATACTGTTATTGCACAGCTCCAAAAGATAAGTTAAATAAGCAAGAACTGAAATATCGGGTTTTTTTTTTTGCTTTTTCAGCAACCTAGACACAATCCAGCAACTTTTAATTTAAAAAAAAAATCCTCACCCTGCAAGAATAACAAAGTTGAATTATACCGAAAAGGCAACAGGAGGTTAAAAAAAAAGTTACAGAAAAACAAGTGGCTAAAATAACAGCAGTAAATCAAAGCAATCAAACAACCAGCGATACAGAGACTAATATCCAGATGGTGACACAACTCATTCAAAAACTGAACAGGATTTTTTTAAAAAAGTCCTTTGGAGCCACAAAGGACTGTAAGATCGGGGGGGGGGGGGGAAAGATATGTGAGAATTCTATCAGACAGTGCTTGCCAACAATGATTTTAAGGCAGAGGTCTTCAAACATGGCCCTTTTATGACTTGTGGACTTCAACTCCCAGAATTCCTCAGCCAGGCATGCTTGGCTGAGGAATTCTGGGAACTGGAGTCCACAAGTCATCAAAGGGCCACGTTTGAAGACCCTCTGTTTTAAGGCTTGTAGGAGTTTGGCCAATTAAGAGAAGCAAGTACTGGGGGTCATAACGGGGCTATCCAAAAATGCAAAGTGGTTGAGTTCAACATCCACCAATTGTTCAAAAGAGAAGAGAAAGTAGAAGGAGAGACAACCATGCTCTTTAGGAGAGGCAACATCCATCCATCCCTTTGCTTACTTCACATATCGGATACCTCACCTACGTAACACGAATCCAAAGTACCTTCTCTGGCCAGATCCCAAGGTGGAAATAGAGTCTCGCTTGGAGCATTAGATGCTGGACGTTGTCCGGATACATGGCCAAATACAAGTCCAAAGAGTCCCTCAGGAGCTGGTAGGACTGGTCAGTGCTTTCCCTAGCAAACAGGGGCCAACACGTTCAGTGTCATGTTTTCATAGATACATTTTCCCTCACCTAGCTACGATGTCCCACTGCCAGTTAACTACACAGTTAGCGGACCTGTCCTTCACCACAGAAGTCACCAACCCCAGATCTTGCCTCAAATGCATAATTAATGTTGTTGCTTATACACTGCTGCTGGTCAAGAGCTACGATACAACTGTTCCCTTTTCTTTCACTGCTGTTTCGAAGCTTCTTTCAAGGGTTAGCTGAAATCTTGCTGCCTTTTCTCGTCACCCTTCCATGTTCCAGAACGATAATGGAATAATGGAGCTGGAAGGGACCTCTGAGGTCTTCTGATCCAACCCCCTGCTCATTGGAGGCTTTCAAGAAGAGACTGGACAGCTGATTGTCCGGAACAGTATAGGGCCTTCCACTCTATACTGTTCCAGACAAATGGCTATCCAGTCTCTTCTTGAAAGCCTCCAGTAGTGGAGCACTCACAACTTCTGGAGGCAAGTCCTTCCACTGGATAATTGTTCGCAGTCAGGAAATATGGATCTGGACCTCCAAGATCAATGTGGACCTGGACCTCCATGGTCAATGAGAACTTGCACCTCCATGGTCAATGGGGACTTGGACCTCCATGGTCAATGGGGACTTGGACCTCCATGATCAATGAGAACCTGGACCTCCATGGTAAAGTGAGGACCTGGACCTTCATGATCAATGTGGACCATGGATCTCCATGGTCAATGAGAACTTGGACCTCCATGGTAAAGTGAGGACCTGGACCTTCATGATCAATGTGGACCATGGATCTCCATGGTCAATGGAGACCTGGACCTCCATGGTCAATGGGGATTTGGACCTCCATGATCAGTGGGGACCTGGACTTCCATGGTCAATGGGGACTTGGACCTTCATGATCAATGTGGACCATGGATCTCCATGGTCAATGGAGACCTGGACCTCCATGGTCAATGGAGACCTGGACCTCCATGGTCAATGGAGACCTGGACCTCCATGGTCAATGGAGACCTGGACCTTCATGATCAATGGGGGCCTGGACCTCCATGGTCAATGAGAACTTGGACCTCCATGGTCAATGGAGACTTGGAACTCCATGGTCAATGGGACCTTCATGATCAATGGGGACCTGGACTTCCATGGTAAAGTGAGGACCTGGACCTTCATGTTCAATGTGGACCATGGATCTCCATGGTCAATGAGGACTTGGACCTCCTCTAACACAACGGAAACGCTAATGCAATCTTGGCTGATTCTTACCGCTTTCCAATATTTAGCAAGTTGCCCACCATTCGCTGCAGAACCTCTTTGGCTGTTGCCACACCGTAAAATTCCTCCGTCACGTGGTGCCCAATCAAGTATTCACATTCTTTGACTGTCAACTGCCGCCCCTTCCCAAAAGCATCAATGTATGTGTAGTCAAATATATTTGTGCTCCTGACAAAAGAAAACCAAAACCAAAGGGGAATTTGTTTCTCATCATGCTTCCGCTCACCTTTGGCGCTGGACAGGACCCTCCCTAGTTTTCTAGAAAGTGGAAGCAAAGGAGGGGAGAAACACAGCTAGTCCTCAACATACAACAGTTCATTTAGTAATGGTTCAAAGTTACACTGGCTCTGGAAAAAGTGACTTACGACTGTTTTTCACACTTATGACCGTTGCAGAATCCCCACGGTCATGTGATCAAAATTCGGAACGCTTGGTAACTGCCATATATTTATGACGGTTGCGGGGGTGTGTGTGTGTGACGGTGACTTGTGGGGGTCACGTGATCCCTCTTTTTGGGACCTTCTGACAAGCAAAATCAATGGGGGAATCCAGATTCACTTAACAACGGTGTGACTATCTTAAAAAACTGTGGTGACTGACTTAACAACTGTGGCAAGCAAGGCCGTAAAATGAGGCAAACATACACTTAACAACCGTCTCATTTCGCCCCAGAAATTTGGGACTCGGTTGTGGTCGTTGAGTTCTGGTAACGTAGCCTTACAACAGGCGTCTTCAAACTTGGCAACTTTTTAAGACTTGCGGACTTCAGCTCCCAGAATTCCTCCGCCAGCCTTGCCTTGCTTACGACAAAGACAAGAGCTAGTACCTTCCGGACTAACTTGCAGGGCTGACGCAAAGCCCATCTCTTCTTTGAGCCCTCCAGGAGCCTGAACCCGGAGCCCCGTTTTGAAGCTTAAATGGAGCTTTTGCAAAACGCCAGAGGGGGGAAGACGAGGCTCCGTCTCCGGCCAAGAGGCTGGATGGTGGGAAAGAGGCGCCACCGAAACGTTGAAGAGAATCAATAGGATTCTGAAAGCATCACGGGTGGCCTGCGAGTGAAAAAGCTGCTTCATCGGCGGGGAAAATCTGCTTCTTTTCCTTCCAGACAGCTGTGCCCTCATCAGCCTGTAACATCGAGAGCGCCCTGGCAGGGTGGATCGATCGCTTTCTGTTCCCACGCCAGCCTCTTCTGCCGGAGCTAATGAGACTGTGGGACGATGCTCGTGATGACGGATTTCTCTATTACTAAGTAACAGGGCCTTCGAAATGAGCACCGCCATTTTTCTTTCATGGAAGAAAACACAATATAACCCCTCCTTTTTTAAAAAAAACAAACAAAAAACTATGACTTCATTGTCTGGCACGGTTTAACTAGAGAATTGCAACCTGGGACGTTTAAAGGTAGCATTGACGGAGATAAGTCTTGCTAGCCCGGGGAGGGAACTGCACAGAAGGGGAAAAAAAATAAAATAAAAATAAAATCGAAGCTTACCCTTCTTTTCCCTGGCACCATCTGAGCAGAAAGTGACTGGGGAAATTGACCGCCTCAAGCTGGACGCCCAACTGCTTGGCAATTGTCAAATACAGCACCGACAAGCTGATGGGGATTCCGGTCCTGCTAATCAAAACCTGAAGGACAGTGAGAAGAATGAGAAGGCTTGGCTGCTCCTTGGAACTGGATTTTTTTTAAAAAAAAACCCTACATGGCATGGGTCCGGAATACCTTGGGGAGCACCTGTGGCCGGCGTCAACTTCCCTCCGCCCAGTACACTCCCACAGAGAGGGTCTCCTCAGGGTGCCACCGGTCAAAGAATGCCGACTGGTGGCCCCCAGGGGGAGGGCGTTCTCTGTGGGCGTGCCGGATTTATGGAACCATCTTCCGGTCGAGCTCCGGATGGCGCCTGATCTCCGCTCCTTCCAGCGCGATCTTAAAACCTACCTTTTTGAACAAGCTGGCCTGGCCTGATGGGATGGGGGTGGGTTTTATAAATCGGTCTTAACTTTTTAATCTGTATTAATTTATTACGGGCATTGCTGTTTAATTACTTTTTAATTTTTGTATCTTGTTTTTTATTATGTATTGCCCTGTTCACCGCCCTGAGTCCTTCGGGAGAAGGGCGGTATACAAATTAAATTAATAAATAAATAATAAATAAATAAAAACAGGGAAGATAAAAGAGTCCCCGGAATTAGTACGCTTGGGGAAGCTGAACTGCATCAATGTTGTGCCGAGACGTTTGAGGATATTATAGTCAGCGAGTTACGGCCGTTAACGTAAATGAAACCTGGTTGCTGAGCACTCACAAACCTGGCCATCTGACCACAGAAGACAGTAGGTGACCTTGAGAACTCTGAACCCGGGTTGCGAGGACCCCAGGTAGGTACCGTTGGTACTTGGAACAACGGTTAAGTGACCGGTTATAAGTCAAGGACTACGTGCCCACCCAGCTGAACGACAGGGCCTTGTCCGGTGAAAGAAAACGCCGTACCTGATGGATGTATGAATTCTGACAGTTGTAATAATCCAGCTCGTTTCCTTGGTATTTCAGCTGCTCATAGAGGACGCAGTTCATGGCATCGAGGACCTGCCCCTGAAGCTCCAGCTGAGGGACTACCAAGACCTCTTCTTCTTCAAAAAGAAGGCAGGCCATGGAAAAAAAAGAGAAAGGCACATTCTTATTTATTTGTACCTCATCTTTCTTCTGTTAGAACTGTCACCCCCCCCTCCCCCCAAGTCTTGTCAGCAAGGCTGGTCAGGCTGATAAAGAGAACGATGGGTCCCCACAGGTACCTTTTGGCAGCATGAAAAAGTAATAAAAGAAATAAAATAAAGGTATAGGGTTTCCACATCGCCTCGTTTGGTTTATTTGTTTAAACTAACAAATGCAAATACTTTACATCTCCCTTTGGAGTATGTAACCTTCCCTCTTCCTATTTTTCCACCCAACTAGCAAAAGCTAGACATTAGGGCAGGGGTCTTCAAACTTGGCCCTTTGATGACTGGTGGACTTCAACTCCCAGAATTCCTCAGCCAGGCACGCGTGCCTGGCTGAGGAATTCTGGGAGTTGAAGTCCACCACCAGTTATCAAAGGGCCAGGTTTGAAGACCCTTGCATTAGAGACTAAAGCAGAGGTGCGCAACCTATGTTCTTCAGGTGTGGTTGAATGACAACTCCCAACGTGCTCTACAGCTGGAAGCTGCAGTGCGGTCACAACTGTATTATTCCAACTTCAGATCCGTGGACTTCAAATCTTGGAATGCTCAGCAACGACCACACTGGTTGGGGAACTGTGGGAGTTAACTATCCAGCCAAGGCAAATTGATCACTCGAGGCCCAGTTACCCATTGATGGGTTAAATTGATTGATGAGCCAAGTCCAAAATTTGTTGCAATAGAGTGCCTGCCCCAGTTGGATGGGTTTCCACAGGTCTACCACAGCAAAATGCTGACCCAAGAGAACTGCATGCCGTACCTGCTTTTCGGTCCACGGTAGGATGTCTGGGGTTTTTGGATTTGAGATATTTACAAACTTTAGCAGCAATGTCGTCAATCTGAGCCTGGATACTCTTGAATGTGATGTCCGACAAAGGGTTACAGTATTGGTCAATCAGCACAGCCCCTGGATAAAGACAGGAGAGATCCAGGACGTGGGTTTGGGAGGGCAGACTACAATCTTGAGTAGAAACATCATTTTCACACAGAATGAAGAGAATCATAGAGTAGACATTTAGGTGAAGGCCCCACTAACTTAGGTGCATGAAATCAAACTAGAGCAGTGTTCTTCGACCTCAACCGGTTTATGACGTGTAGACTTCAACTCCCAGAATTCTCCAGCCAGCAGCCCAATATCTTAAACTGGTTGTGTTTGAGAAACACTGAATCACGAGTCGGCTGCCCAACCTCAGTGGGAAAATTGAGTTCAAATTTATTTATTTATTTATTTTATTAAACTTATATACCACCCTTCTCCTGTAGGACTCAGGGCGGTTCACAAGGTTTTTTAAAACAATGCAACAAGTTACAAAAATTAAAAACAATTAAAATAATTACACTAACCTTGAAATATAACCCAATTACAATTAAAAATACAATTAAAACCCCAGTTAATACTCTCAGTCTAGGCCAGAAAGCTCGAAGAGCCAGGTCTTCAGGTCCCGGTGGATGGATATATTTTAACATTTAAAATTTTTAACTTTTAACAGGGTCATTTTTTTTATTGACGGCAGACTGGGTGGGACTAAAAAGTTCAATCAATCAATTCCAACTTTGCAAGATGTTTTTTTTCCCCACAAGTTAAAATTGATTGATTGAACCTTTTTTTTTGGCACAAGGCGGCGGATTCCTAAAGCGAAAAGGGTTTTCTAAAACTCAGCTGGGACTGGGGTGACGGCGCGTGTGCCCACAGAGGGCTCTGCGTGCCACCTGTGGCACGCATGCCATAGGTTCACCACCACGGATCTATGCTAATCTCCCATTCCTTTAAACAACCCTCCCGTCTTATTTTGTTGTGTCTTACTTTGTTACAATTCTTTAAATATTAGGTTGTTTCCTACAAATGTGTCTTATAGTCTCTCAAATACTACACTGTGTCCATGTCAAACTTTCTGGGACATTACTAACCTTCTAAAAAGGATTGCTGATCTGCTGAATACTCAAGGTAAGTCTTCAGTTTCTTTAAAATGTTCTGTTGCCGCAGGAAGTAAAGAATTTTCTTTGCATAGTACTTCCAGGTCAGCCCTTTCCTGCAGAGTAAAGGAAACCACTGTGGTGAGTCACCTTAGCAAGACGGGCAGCATAGAGATTTGATAATAAAAAAATATATCTAAAACACCCAGAAGAGTTGAAAACAGACTAGGATTGTAAAGTGGAATCCTTAAAAGCGATTTTAGCCATAAAACAAGAAAGACAATCAAGAGCCTAGAGGGAAAAAAACAGGTTATTAAAATATTAGCATTTATTTGTTGTTGTTTATAAAGATAAATTCATCCATGAATCTTGATATCACCTTATGATAGGAAACTTACAGAAAATAGCAATAGCACTTAAGACTTGTATATCGCTTCACACTGCTTTACAGCCCTGTCTAAGTGGTTTACAAAGTCAACATCTTGCCCCAGCAATCTGGGTCGTTTTACCGACCTCGGAAGGATGGAAGGCGGAGTCAACCTTGAGCCGGACAGAATCGATCTGTTGGCAGTCGGCAGAATTAGCCTGCAATACCACCTTCTAACCACTGCATTACCACAGAATTTCAGTTCCGTTTAAAGACGATCCCTTGCTGCAGATTTGGGAGCTACAGATCTGAAATATTTTCACAAATACACGTTAAGATATTTGGTTAGATCCAATCTAACTCCTCACTCTTTGAGTCTTCCTTTCAGAGATATATTCTCACCAGATTCTCAATGCCTTCAACAATGGCAGAGCTTCTAATTCTTAATTCTTAACAATTCAAGGAGACATTCAGAGATGTATGTGCCTTGAAAGTAGCCCCCGTTGAACTGGACAGCCCGATCAAAGGGAAGTCTTTTATGACGTTCTGGATGGTGTCATAAAATGTTTTATGATGGTTTGTATGCCATAAAATCTTTTACAAAATTTGCCCAATAAGAGTCACGAGTCCTGGATTTTGGAGGCATTCTGTATGTCAACTCATTTGAGGTAGCTTGGGTCAAAAATTGTTGCCCTGCAATGCATCATTTTACGCAGTTAAAGGTGACGAGTACGAGAGCTTTTAGTAATATATAGATCAGGGGTCTTCAAACATAGCCCTTTGATGACCTGTGGACTTCAACTCCCAGAATTCCTCAGCCAGGCATGCCTGGCTGAGGAATTCTGGGAGCTGAAGTCCACAAGTCATCAAAGGGCCAAGTTTGAAGACCCCTGATGTAGATGAATTCTTAATGCTTGTAAGGTGATATTTTCAGCTGAATCTCCCTCAAAGGTTTGTTAGCGAGATAGGTGGGCTAGTCTCGAGCTCCTTGGGAAAGAGGCAGGAGACCAGTGTAATTTAAAAGTGAAACATAACAAGTTGACGTCTATGCCACGCACCCTGAGGAAACAGCCAAACAGTTCTTTCCTAGGGTTGAAGAGTCAGCCTCACCTGCCTGCTGTATTAAGAATGGACATCAGCTCATCCTCAAAGAAATGGCTGGGGCAATCCAGAGTCTCAATATCAGTGAAGCCATCACAGGGCACCTAAATGGAAAAACAGGGCAATGATCTCACTGCTAAAAGAAGCTTTCTGCAACAACCTCAAGGATAATCAGACACCATTTCATCTCTAGCTCTTAGACTGGCTCATTGTTTTGAGAAGAAAAAGGACCACTTGTTGAACGAGATGAAACCGCTATAGCAGATCTGACTTCTCCAAGGCCCAATGAAGCCTGCTGAGAGTTTGAAGCAAAGCTGTTTAAATTAGTGAGGGGGGGGGCAGAGTTTCCATGTTGGGGGCAAACTGAGAAACACCTTTACTTTGATTCATGGGGTGTATGCCTCTAAAAAAAATACAGGTGGTCCTTGACTTACAAACCACAGCTGAACCCAGAATTATGGTCGTAAGTTGTTGTGGTCATTCAGGTGACCACACAGTCCTGCATCTCCCATTGCGGTCATTATGTGGAGCCAGGGATTCCTCGGGGTGGGGTGGGGGCGGCCCTTGGTTGTTGAACAAATGGTCATACGTTGAGGACAACCTGCATTCTCGGCGCGTGATTATTCTTAGATTTGATACCCAGGAGCTCCAGGTAACAACCTCCATTTTATCTCCAGATCTGTGGGAACAGCCTTGGAAAGACAGGAGGAAGAACCACTGCTTAGACCAGTTTTTTTTGCCCCCCAATCTTGGCATGGGTGGACTCAAGTCCCAGAATTCCCCAGCCAGCCTGCTTTAAGATGGATGGATATCCACTCCCAGAATTCCCCAGTCCCCCTGCTTTAAGATGGGCAGACGTCAAGTCCCAGAATTCCCCAGCCAGCAAATAACAAAGAACAACACATTTGACTTTTATTTGCAAGATCAACCAGAAAAATCTTACGTGCTCTGAAAAGAACCTTTTGGAAAACGAGGCGACGATCGTTTGGGCTTTCAATCCCGCTCTGTGCCGTTCTTTGTATTCCTCCAGCCAATTCACACAGTCTGCCTGATTATAGTGTTTCATTAAAGAAGGCCACCTGCGTCAGAGGAAGACAAACCGTATGGAAATTCATCGTCAGTCGCCACACGGGAGTTAAAAATCCAAACCAAATGCTAACATTTGGGCAGACCAAACCAAGGCTGTGCTTTGTTAGCAGATTAAGGGGGGGGGGAATGTCTTTTACCCATTTATTTTAGATTTGCTGTAGAGACATTTTAAAAAAAAACCAACTAAACAAGTTTAGGTAATTGCCTATCTACCCAAAGAAATGTAATAGAGCGGCGTTTCTCAACCATGGCAGCTTTAAGACGTGTGGATTTCAACTCCCAGAATTCCCCAGCCAGAATTCTGGGAGTTTAAAGTCCACATATCTTAAAAGTCGCCAAGACTGAGAAACACTGCAGCAGACTGTCCACTGAATTTGGGTGAGCAGGAAGGGGGGGGGGGAAAGATGGGGAATTTTTCAAACTTGGCTGCTGATCCTGAACAAATGGCTTAGTATGGAAACAATCGTCTTCCACTCAGCTCTGCAGAGCTGTTATTTTTGGGAATCCCAGTCCACAACAGACCCACCATATCCTCTTCAATGACAGAATCTTCTAATTACATAAAAACAAACAGCTTAATGACATCATTCTGGTGCGGCCACCGATGGCTTCTTCCTTTTCCTTCAGCTAGGGAGGCTGTTCCTTCAAAAGTGCACTGGTGCCTAAAAACCACTATAATGGCTAAGTCAAAGGGGAAGAAGGGTCGTAATGCAGATGTGACTGAACAAATAGTATCAAATTTATTTGCCATACTACGTGAATGTTCCAAGAGAAATCACTGAAGTAATCTAACGCAGCAAATTCCGCTTAACTGATCTGTGACTCAGATCCATGATGCACGATTCAATTTGGATGGCCACGCAGGCGTTTTTCATAAATAAAAGGAGGCATCTCAAATAAACCCGGTCAGAACTGAAGAAGCTTCTTGGATGAGAAGTGAAACCGTCTTCCAAGGAAATGTTGTGACTCAGGGTCAGCCTGTGGGTTCGGCACCCGGCTCAGAGGTATCGGATGACTCAGATGAGGGGGAGGAGGTGTGTGTGGGTGACGAACCGGCTGATGATGGCTTGCAGGCTTGGCAGAGCTCCCAGCCGGGGACCTCCTCTCAGCTGCGTGAGCCCGATAGTGCGGAGGATGATGACCCACAGCTGGCCCTGTTCAAGGACGCCCGACGCAGGAGGCAGTCGAGCAGGACTAAGCAGAAAAAGGCTGCGGGTCTCCTCGGGAGGAGGCACAGGGAGACCACGCCCTGAGCTCTCTATAAAAGGAGTGTTTGGGGAGGGGCTGGTTGCTGAAAGCAACTTTTCCGCTTGAGAAGACAAGCTCTAGTGTTTTTGTTATCTGCGTAATTAAATCTTGGCAGATGCCTTTTAGCCTTGGACGCTTTCCAGTCTCTTCTTTTGAATAGGGGTTTGCTAGAAGAGGGCTGGTTCAGAACAGGAAAAAACAAAGGAAGTCCAGTTGTCTCTGGAAAAAGCACCTTTGGAACAACCACGGGCCTGGATAACTGAGCATCTCCACAGAGAACTCTAAATAAACCACATCACCGTATCTGGTTTGCAATGATGCCACGCAACATATTATTTTTTGCTCAGGATTTTTTTTACTGATAATCTCTCTTCCTTTCCCAGCTAGAGAGCGAAGTACAACTTGCAAGCATTTCCATTCACACTTGCAGAGTCAATAATGAGGAGAGAGCTGGAAAGAGATATAGGTGAATTTTCTCTTCCAGGGAGAAGGCGAAGTTTGCCTGGCTCTGTGCATGTCTTGGCAAGGGAAGACAAGCTTTTTTTTTTTTCCTTTCCTTTTTCCCTTTTTCCAACTGCCAGTTGGCTTGTAAAACTCCGACTGAACAGTTCAAAGGAAGCAGATATTCCGTCTGCACCTGCAGAAGAGGCGGAACCAATCAGCAAGCTAAAACTCTGAGTTTGCTTCCAACCTGCGTCCGCGATTCAGGGATCGGCGTCAGCGTGCCAGCAGCCCAAATTGGACCAAAGATTCAGATCCAACCATGTGGGCTGGCGATAATAGAGGCCTGCCTTCCAAAAGCAGCCATTTCTTTGAACGTGAGACTTTCTGGCAAGCGAAGAGTTATTGACCCTGTTCCTTTGGCCCAGGCTCCATTTTAAGTAATTAACCATCCGAGGGCTTTAAATCCTCTCCCGCAAATTCAGTTGGAGGAATTATTCCCTAGCTGCTGGCCTAAAATAAACAGTTGCAATAATAATGTAGACGGACCATATTCCAGGCAAAGAGTCATTTGGCACTCGCTGGCCTTCATGCTACTAAATTCATCTATCGCTGAAAAGGAACTGCATAAGGCAGAGATGAAAGCAAGCAGATACAACAACAACAAAACAATAGAAGCTTTGGGAATGGCAAGGTCAGTTATTGGAAGCATTCCTCACAAACGCTGCCTTTTGTCAACTCCAGATAGTAATATAATAACAATAAAAAAGTTTTAACGTAAGCAAGGACAACCAGATGCCTATAAAAGCATTCTACATTTTTAACTAGGGTTTTTTTTGAAGTCACAGCTAGGATGATAGTATGTATGATTCATTCATCCAATTTCTATAGCTGCCCAACTCAACAAGTGACTCTGGGCGGTTTACAATTCTAAAATTATAAAACAATTTAAAAAAGACATTAAAACAGTAAAAACATCCACAAACAGCAGCCATGATGATTAATCAACTAACAGTCAAGCCAAATAACACATTGTTAGCTCCAGGCGTGAATCCATAGCCAAGTTTTTAAAGCCTTGAAAAAGGCCAACAGGATTGAGCCATTCTAATCTCTGAATAACTACAAAATGAAGCATGCAAAAGATTTTTTAAAAGTGGCTGGGGGCAGGTGGGGGGGGCATCTATACTGGGGAGGGTTTTTTTTTCCAAAGTCCAAATGTCCCTACTGAATGCAGCCCGGGATTGTACAATCACAGCCACAGCAGGTAAGAGTGAGGGGAAGGCCATGCCCGACACGTCCTTTTGTTTAGGAACAGAATTTTGATTTGTCCGGAAAGGTCCTCAAGTTATGACTATTTGTTCAGATCCCTCTTCCTTGCTCCAGGCTCTTTGCACATGCCCAAAAGCATCCCTTCACACAACCTGACATCCAAATGCATGCAAGTTTGTGCTGCAAACCCAGAAGCTCTTCCTAGCTGGAATTCCATCCCTCCTCCTTGGCCCCAGCCCTCTGCCCATGCTCAGAAGCCTTGTTGTTCCTGGCTATGCCCTGAAACCCAGAAGTTCCTCCTGTTTCAAAGTAAGCCCGTCCTCTACCCCCTACGCTCTGCACATGCCCAGACACCCTGGTCGGTGCAAAACCCAGAAGTTCCTCCAGGTTGGGAGTAACCCCTCCTCTCCCCCTGCGCTCTGCACATGCCCAGACACCCTGGTCGGTGCAAAACCCGGAAGTTCCTCCTGGTAGGGAATAACCCCTCCTCTCCCCCTGCGCTCTGCACATGCCCAGACACCCTGGTGCACAAGTGGTGCAAAACCCGGAAGTTCCTCCAGGTTGGGAGTAACCCCTCCTCTCCCCCTGCGCTCTGCACATGCCCAGACACCCTGGTCGGTGCAAAACCCGGAAGTTCCTCCTGGTTGGGAATAACCCCTCCTCTCCCCCTGCGCTCTGCACATGCCCAGACACCCTGGTGCACAAGTGGTGCAAAACCCGGAAGTTCCTCCAGGTTGGGAGTAACCCCTCCTCTCCCCCTGCGCTCTGCACATGCTCAGACACCCTGGCCGGTGCAAAACCCGGAAGTTCCTCCTGGTTGGGAATAACCCCTCCTCTCCCCCTGCGCTCTGCACATGCTCAGACACCCTGGTGCACAAGTGGTGCAAAACCCGGAAGTTCCTCCTGGTTGGGAATAACCCCTTCTCCCCCTGCGCTCTGCACATGCCCAGACACCCTGGTGCACAAGTGGTGCAAAACCCGGAAGTTCCTCCTGGTTGGGAATAACCCCTCCTCTCCCCCTGCGCTCTGTACATGCCCAGACACCCTGGTGCACAAGTGGTGCAAAACCCGGAAGTTCCTCCTGGTTGGGAGTAACCCCGTCTTCTCCCCCTGCGCTCTGCACATGCTCAGACACCCTGGCCGGTGCAAAACCCGGAAGTTCCTCCTGGTTGGGAATAACCCCTCCTCTCCCCCTGCGCTCTGCACATGCTCAGACACCCTGGTGCACAAGTGGTGCAAAACCCGGAAGTTCCTCCAGGTTGGGAGTAACCCCTCCTCTCCCCCTGCGCTCTGCACATGCCCAGACACCCTGCAGCGAAAGCCGGCAGCAGCTCCCACCCCCCCACCCCCGCCGGCCTGCTCTTCCCCCGCGCTCTACCCACGCCCAGAGGCGCCCTGCCCGCCCACCTGCGCCGCAGCTGCTCCCGCCAGACCTTCCCGCGGGGCTGGCAGGCCTCCCTCAGGTGGCGGCAGGTGCAGGCCAGGCGGGCCAGGTCGGCGGCGCCCAGCGAGCCGCAGCACAAGATGAGCTCCAGCAGCTCGCCGGGCAGCTCCGTCAAGCCGAGCGGGGCCGGGGCCAGGCCGGGGCCCTCGCGCTGCTCCTCGGCCTCTTTGGCCGCCGCCGCCGCCTCGCTGGCCTCCCGCTCGGCCGCCGCCATCTTGCGTCTCTCAAGAGGCTGGCGCGGCGCGGCGCATGCGCAGCGGGAGGGGAAAAAATCCCTGGAGGACGACCGCAAGGCGCCTGCGCGGCGGGAGAGGCGCACGTGGCTTTCCTCCGCCGCTGGGTCGTCTGGCTCCTGCTCGACGGGATGGAGCCGAGGATGGATTGTTGTTGTTTTTTTTAATGGATTCGTTCGGTTTTATTGGTTCTTATTCGATTTGCACCGGAGTTTCTCAAGCTCGGATCCCTTTCAGAAGGGTGGACTCCAACTCCCAGAATGCCCCGCGCGTTCTGGCAGTTGAAGCCCCACCCCCTGGTGCAGAGAAGAGCCGCAAAGACGATCAGGGGGACTATTGGAGGCTAAAGCATAGAAAGAAGGAAGGGTGGCTGGGATTGGGAATGCCTAGGCTAGTCTAACGGAAAAAAAGGACTAGGATAGCAGTCTTCCCATATTTGAAGGGCTTCCCCGAAGAAGATGGGGTCAATCTGTTCTCCAGAGCACCTGAAGGCAGGACAAGGAACAATCTTAACTCGGGAGGTCTTCAAACTTGGCCCTTTTTATGACTTCTGGACTTCAACTCCCAGAATTCCTCAGCCAGGCGTGTCAACTTCAACTCCCAGAATTCCTCAGCCAGGCGTGTCAACTTCAACTCCCAGAATTCCTCAGCCAGGCGTGTCTGACTGAGGAATTCTGGGAGTTGGAAGTCCAGAAGTCAAAATGGCCAAGTTTGAAGAGCTCTGATCTAACTCTTTGCTGACTGTACTGCTCAAATATATCCAAATGTAGGCAGGACAAGAAGCAACGGATGGAAACTAATCAAGGAGAGAAGCAACCTGGAACTAAGGAGAAATTTCCTAACAGTAAGGACAATTAACCAGTGGAACAACGTGCCTCCAGAAGCTGTGGGTGCTCCATCCCTGGAAGTTTTTAAGAAGAGAGTGGACGGACGGGTTGGACTAGAAGATCTCCAAGGTCCCTTCCAGTCTAGTCTAGTCTATTCTTTCCTATTCCTATTCATCTTAAATGCACTGAGTGTCAGGTGCAAGAAGTCAGGAGCCAGGATAGAGTTCAAAAGTACTGTAACTTTATTTCATACTATCTATAGGCAAGAATCTGAACTACTAACGGTCAAGGAGAATTGGCACCAGATAAGAGTCTATAGACTTCAAGTGGGGCTGGACTTAGCCCTTTTAGAAGGGGGCAGATAGAGATTCCAAAAATGATGATGCATTTGACCCCCACCCTTGGGTTCAACCCACTCATCTCCTACACTGAGATTGAGAACCATTGATTTATACTGATAATTTATATGTTGCCCAATTCTCAGGGATGACTTATCAGTTTGCACTAATTCCAAAGAGGGTTGACATCTTTGTAGTTAGATGTTTGCTGGGCATGATGGAATCCTGGTTGATTCATGCTTAAGTAAGCCCTGGTGCGTTGGTCTTGGCATGGACATAAGCCATAAGCCTGGCTGGGGAGATCTGGTTGTCGAAGTCCAGCCCTCTTGAAATGGTCAAGTTTGAGAAATGCTAGCTTAGAACGTAAATGTGAAGTAAGGTTTTTCAACGGCCCCTCGGGATTTCCTGCAATATAGCGTGGGAAAGTTTTCTTCGCATTTGCGGGGACGTCTCTTGACCCACTGGTTTTCTGGCCAAAACAACAGGGCCAAGGCTCAATTATTATTATTATTATTATTATTGCCATTCCATCTGCATACCTTGGAGCTTCTTGTTAAAATAAATAAACAAACAATGGGGGAAAGAGATGTGTTCGCAGTTATTTGGGCCGGGTGGGTGGGTAGGAGGGATGTTAATGGTGGGAAGAATGTGGGGGTCCAGCATTTGCTTGTGATTCAGCCGCCAACAATTAGTGTGACACTGCTGCTTTTCATAATGATGAGAAGCTGTCCTTAAAACTCCTTAAAAACGACTCCTAGAAATAACTTGCAAGTCTCTTGAACAGAGTTTTAACAATCTGCAGGCAACCAGAGTAGGATTTTACTCCTGTACTCTTGGTGCTCTCTCGGCTGTGTTCTTGGCAGATGTTTAATTACCCAACTAGGTAACATCATCAGTGCTAGTGAGTGTGGGGTTTGCTGATAGATAACTAATGAAATTAGCTAGTGGTTAATGAAACGTCGGCAAGAAATGAACAAAGCTCAGAGCGTCAAGAACGCCAGAGTCCTCCTCCCTCCTTCTCCCCCATCTCCTCTGCCAGAAAACCACCACGTTCAGACAGTATCAAGGACCCCGCAGTCTTCTTCTTCCTCCTCCTCCTCCAATCCCAATCCTTTCCAGCACCGATGATGCTAGCTAGTTGGGTAATGAGACGTCTGCAAGAAAACAGCCAAGTTCAGAGAGCACCGAGGATCCCACAGGAGTCCGAGTCCTCCTCCTCCTCCTCCTCCTCCTCCTCCTCCTCCTCCTCCTCCTCCTCCTCCTCCTCCTCCTCCTCCTCCTCCCTGCAAACCCCATTCTCTTCTAGCACTGATGATGTTACCTAGTTGGTTCATGAAACGTCTGCAAGGAAACCACCAAGCTCAGAGAGCACCAAGGATCCCACATTTCAACCCTGAGCTATACGCATTGGTACACCTGTACTTGTAAACTCTCCATTTTGGGATACCCCCTAACAGAAGGTGTTCCTACACTACCATGTACACTAAGCCATCGTAGGTTTAAACCATAGTTTTGTTAGCTGTCCCACCATTGGCAGTGTCTGTATAGGATGCTAAGTCCTGATCAGAGTGCACAAACCACAGGGGCTAGATTCCCCGCCCTCCCCTCTTCCAGGTGAAGCCCAATGCATGCCAACCACATGAAGGGGACCTGTAGACCTATGGAGGGAGGGGGGGGCGGGTTGCCCTCCAAGCCCCAGCAGTGCTAAAACACCATTCCAACAAATGAATTCTAAAGCAGTTTGAAAAGACAAGGCCGGACAAGCACAAGGCATGGAATTTATTATTATTATTATTATTATTTTAATTGATTGCAATGCGAACAGGCATAAGTAATTTTTTTCCTTCTTTTTGTTTTAGTTCCATAAAATCAGATCGAAACTATACATAAAGGTGCATGCTTGTAGAACAGTGTGGATATCTTGCAAATATGAGCAGGAAAGTCAGTCCGTGAGAGAGGTGCTGAGCACGTTATACAAATGAGAGATTTTGCAGCATCCAGAGCTCGGCGGTCGAGGAAGGGAAAAAAAAGGGGGGGGGGTGGCGGCCGCTTGAAGCATTGTTATGATCGAACACAGCTCCTTCCTTCCCGAGAAAAGGGATTCCTGGTGCAGGGGTGGGCTGGGCTGGGCTGCTTGTTTCCCCAGAGGCTATGAAATCATGCAAGGTCTCCTGCTGCAGCAGGGGGTTGGACTAGAAGACCTCCAAGGTCCCTTCCAACTCTCTGATCAATTGCTCTGCCCACCTGCGTTGGGAAATGCAACCGGGATTTGATCATCAATGGGGGGGAGGGGGCAGCCACCAATAAAGTGAAGGCACAGGGGGAGACAAAGTAAAAGAGGACAGGAGAGAGGCAGGGGGGGGATATGAATTTGCCGGGAAAACATTTCAGCACGGCCTGTGTTATAAAGCTGCCGTTTCCAGCCCAAACCGAGGTCTTCCTTCAGCCCGCAAACCCCCCCCCCCCTCATGGCACTCTAACCTGTTGCAACTAACAGGGCAGAATCCAGTTTGCCCAGTCCACGCAGCCGTTTTGCATTGGATAAAACCTGGATTAGACTGCTTGTTTCTCTTCCGTTGGGCACCACCTGCGCAAACTGAGAATCCTGCCCTTGCGTCGGAACGGACACGCTGTTTTGCTCCATGGAGGTAGTAGACACGGCCCTCCACAGTGCCAAAATGAAGCACGGTTGTTCACGACACAGTGGGGCTTTAACATGCTGGAACAGGAAGGCGGTGTGGGGGGGGGAGAGAGTGAAAATCTCTGCTGTGAAATGGTTCTTCGCTTTTGTCCATCGTGGTGGTGGCAGTACACGAGGAGGGGGGGGGGAAACAATAATCAGAGCCGCACGAGGAAGATTAAAAAGACTGTAAACATCGTTTGGTTTCTTAGTTTCAGGGAGGAGAAAAAGGACGCAACAGGCGAAATGGACGAGGTCCCTTACGTAGCCTTTTTCCAACTTTTGGATCCTCTCTTTTCAGGAGCATTCGAGGAACATAAGATTTGTACAACGGACTAAGCGGAGTCCAGCCAGAGCCATGGATAAAATATATACGTAGATGATACAGCAAACCGAGGCCAGCTCCGTTTCCTCTTAGCAGCAAAGAGCAGCCAGCAGCTTAGTCACTTTTTCAGGACAATTCACCCCGGCCAGCTCGTCACAGGAGAACTTGCGACAGGACAATTCAACGCTGCATCAATTCATCATTTCATTCAGTTACTTTTATTACTGGTCACCCTGTTTTCGTCAAAACTATTGCAACTCTACTTATTTCTGGATTGACTTGACTTTATTGTTATTGTCGGCCACGGTCCCATCCAAATGAATTTAACTTTTTATATTTGCTGAACTGTCCTGCAAGAGGTCCCACAAAAAGCCCGAGGTCTTTTTGGCTGTGATTCTAGAAAATTTTACTTGGTGAGTTGGCCATAGCGATTTGGCCACGGTGAGGTGTCCCGTTCCATTTTCAACAGCTGTCTTTTTGTTTTGTTTTGTTTTTTTAAAAGATCTAATTGCAAAACTAAAACTAAACACAACGGTGGCCCAGCTCGGATCAGAACCACCAATAGATGGGATAGGAGAAGCTACTTCCCTCCCCACTCTCCTCGGATATAGGGGAAGGGGGGAAAATAGAAATAAGAGAACAAGAGTTGCAGCTGGAATGGATCCATTTTTTTTAGCCACTCTAGCCTTCCAACTGCTTTGTTGGAAGGCTAGAAGGGATCCATAACTTCAAAGGACTCTTTCTATCCAGGTCCAAATGATTCAGGGAACCACGTTTAAAATCAGTGAACTACGACTGACCTTGGTTAGAAACATAGCTTAACATTTCAGGCCTGGCAAGTTGTCGGCTTAGTGAGTTGTGCAAATGCTAAATTCCTTGGCGGATTAGCTGATGCTCATCGATGGTCTTAGCAATCTTCTTCTTCTCGGGCGCTTCCCTCATTTGATTTTTGCTCAATTTTTATTTTATTTTTTTTTCAACCACAGAACAGACTGATAATTCATAGAGGAATACAAGTAAGGTAAACATACATACAGGAACAGCTTTATGTAAACTCACAATTAACCGGCTTGCGGTCCAGACATCCAGTGATGTGGCTGCTTTAAAAGGCAACATCTATGCAGTTGAGTGTCTATCTGGGGAAACGCTGACATGCTAACACAGTGCAAGACAAGATCTGATCCTATCACAGTGTGGTGGTTTGAATTTTTCTCTTCTTTTTCAGGTTCTTTTTTCTTTTTTAAATATATATATTTTGAAGGCAACAAGCTATATTTCTTCTTTGATCACAAAGGCATGGTACAATCAAGAGTTTAGGAAGGCATAAATGAGGACTGAACTAGAATGGTAATGTACTAGGGATTAAAATGCCTTCTTAAAATGTAGATGACAGTGCAGAGAAATTTTTTTTTAAAAAAAAGGTCTTAAGTTCACAGAGGCAAAAGTGGCCAGGTCATTTTCCAAACAAACCATGGTCTCAGAATGTAGCGCCATCTATCAGGATGTGCAAATTTAACAAATGGCTGACTAGGATGTGTTTAAAGCCCGCATCCAAAGTGGCCAGTTAATTTCCCAACCCAACTACCTACAAGTTCAATGTCGGTTCAAATACTGGATTACTCCAAGTATTAGTTTCTCCCCCGTCTCCAACATCCACCCCATTTAGTAGTTTCTCCCCAATGAGAGTTACAATTGCTGAAAAACTGCTATGGAAAAATAATGCACCAAAAACGTGATGGGCTTTGCCATGAGCCCTTTCGCATATCCTAGCCCTCCCCCTTCCCCATCTCTACCACCTCCCTGAATGCAAACTGCCAAATATGCACAAATTGTTTTGGATATTTGACAAATCCGAAAGTTAGAGGGAGGGGGAGGGGAAATAAGGGGAGGGAACCATCCACAAGGATGAAAGCATCCTCAATTATCTTCCCCATTTCCAACCTCCCTGGAACTGATTAATCCAGCCATCGATTTAGGCAAAGAGGCTGAAAAGGAACCCCTACACACATACACACACACACGCACACACACACACACACACACTTTGAAGCTTTTTGCAAAGATTGTGGGAGCCTCTCTCTCTGGCTTGTATCTATGGTTCCACAGAGTTGGTCTTTAGGCAGCCTCCTTGTTCTCTCTGCTTCTCTAGCCCAGGGGGCTCCGGTTTTGTCTATCCAGCATGAAGGCAAAACAATTTCAGAGTCATTGGGAGGATTTGCTGTCCATTCCTCATTTCGGGCGTCTTTCCACCCCTCGTTAAATCCCAAGAAGGCAGAGCTGGGGTACCATTGCTTCTCGGCCAAATCCTTTCCGGCTTGGTGGCCCCTGGGTTTTGTAAACTTGCAAGGGATGGGAGAGAAGGAGGAGAGCCCTATAGAACACAGCTACATTAAGACAGTTCGAAGGGAACGCAGCATGCTCAGAAGGGGGACTGGGTGGCTGCCTTCACAGGGGGGAGGAACCCCGTGTGAAACAGCAGCCAGAGAGGCTGCACACGAGCAGAGATACAGAAAAAGCAGGCGTCGGCCCTTTCTCCCTTTCTCTCCCCCCCCCCCGTCACCCCATTTGCAAAAGACAACGGAACAAAAAAAGAAAGCAAGCAAATGATTTTTGAAGCAACTCGTGCTGAGTGGACGGGCAGAGATTTGGGCAGAGCCCCAACCTTCTGCATCGGGCACGCCGCCACCGCCAGCCGGAGAAAAACCTGGCCCTCCAACCCCGAAGCCCCAAACTTGCAGAGAATGGATCGCTAAAGGAGGGGGGGGTTCATGCAGCCCTCGGAAACGGCCTTGCCCGCAGCAAGAGGGAGGATGAAAGAGTGTGGCTGTGCTTTTTTTTTGTTTGTTTGTTTTGGCGGGAAAAAAGCCACGGCAAGGTTGTTAAAAGCCATCGACGCTTCAGCAGGGTTGCTCCAGAGAGGAGGCCACAGGGCGAGAAAAGAAAACGACCACAGGATGGGATGGGGGAGGGGAAGGTGTGTGTGGAGGAGAAAGAGAAAGAACTCCATCGTCCATTCCTTTATCACCC
This sequence comes from Vipera berus, assembly GCF_964194415.1. NCBI lineage: Eukaryota > Metazoa > Chordata > Lepidosauria > Squamata > Viperidae > Vipera > Vipera berus. Next base: position 9,774,258 of record NC_138217.1, on the reverse strand, counting down.
ATCAGTGCATCAGTAGCAACGCTTCCTTCAGGACACAATGACCGGACGAGACACAGAAGAACAAAGGTCGTGGATGGTCGAATCCCTGGAGGAAAGGAGTGGATGCCCAGCGGTCAGTTACAGGGTCCAGCCCCCCTCAGCCTGGAACCGTCCAGCAGGAGCTGCTGTGACCGGCCTGGCCTGGCATCCCACCTCGGGCCCACTGTCCAGATTAAGAACCAAACACCCTGCAAGAAAGCTGGCAGTTAGGACTGGCGCAAGAGTTCCTCTTAGCATTGGCTGGTCTCCAAATGCTGAGTTGGGGGTGTCAGGCTTGTTTAACACTTGGAAATCCCAGAGCTGTCAGTTAGTTAGAGGAGCCCCCCCCCCCGCAAAAAAAAACAACCAATAGGATTCTTCCTTTTTACCTCCCACTTCAGTGAGGAGCTACGTTTACTGCTCAAAGCTTACCCTTTGCACCGAGAGCTTGCAATGTGGAGCTGCTTCTTAATCGTGCATTTGGACAAACTGCATATAAAGAGGATCTGGATCCGGCCAGATTTTTTTGGTTGCTTTGTTTATACCCCCGTCTTTCTTGGTTTTTTTTTTTACAAATAACTCAAAATAGCGAACAGATCCGACACACAATGTTATCCCCACAACAACCCTGTGAGGCTAGTTGGGCTGAGAAGGGTGGACTGGCTCAAAGTCACCCAGCTGGGTTTCATGCCTAAGGTGGGACTACAACTCCCAGCCGCCTGGTGATTAGTCCAAAGTTACTCAGCTGGGTTTCATGCCTAACGCGGAACTGGAACTCACCGTCTCCTGGTGATCGCTCCAAGGTCATCAGCTGACTTTGGTACCTAAGCTGGAACTAGAACTCACTGTCTCCTGGTCATGGGCCAAAGTCACCCAGCTGGCTTTCATGGCTACGGCGGGACTAGAACTCACCAGCTCCAGCTTTCTAGCCTGGTGCCTTACCGGCTCGATCAAATTGGCCCATATATTCTGCCGTGCTAGGAATGTTCAAAATACAGGTGGGACCCAAGTGAATTTCTCCACCAAATCTGTGGGCAGAAGGCTCCTCAACCAGAAGGACTCTGGGAGAAAGAGAATTCTCCAAGTGTTTTAGCTCCTTCCCCAAGGACGTAATTCCTTCCAGATTTCATCCCTTGAGATGCAAAGGAGTGTGGGAAGGCTGGGAGAAGATCGGGCAATGTAAAAACAGGACATTCACACGCGTTCATGGGTCATCTCCTTACAAAGTAAGCGCAAGAAGGCCACACTCAAGAGAATGTCTGCAACATTCTCTTCTGCTCTGGAATAATTTCTAAGGCAAAACTCTTGTTGGTCAAAGTAGGTGAGATCTGGTAGAAGAAACACAGAACATATTCCAAGCCATCTGCCCACCTACGCTCGCTATGAAAGTTGAGCAGGGTGCCACTTCACCACTCAGCCCTCTAAACTATTAAAAGTGTCTATTTTTTCTTTTTCACCTCACACATTTTGAGAACCCAGAAGCCCAGGTTCTTAGAAGGAACATTTCACAAAAGCTGAAAAAGGCACTCACTCGTCTGTGTCTTTTTTGCTTTCCTCGATGTGCGCAATGGACTCAGACCGGAGGCGGTTGGTCACTTCGTATGTGCGCAGAGTGACTCCAAAGATATCTTCGTGGTATCGGTTGTCATCCTGCAAAATGATGTGTTTGTGGGGTCGAGAGAAAGAGAATCAGAAAAGAGAGAGAGAGAGAGAGAACAGAAAGAGAGACAGAGACAGAGAAAGAGAGAGAGAGAGAGAGAGAGAGAGAGAGAGAGAGAGGAGAAAGAAAGAAAGAAAGAAAGATAGAAAGAAAGAAAGAAAGAAAGAGAGAAAGAAAGAAAGAAAGAAAGAGAGGGGAGAGAAAGAGAGAGAGAAAGAGAGGGAGAGGGAAAGAGAGAGAGAAGAGAAACAGAGAGAAAGAGATAGAAGGAAAGAGAAAGAAAAAGAGAGAGAGGAGAGAGAAAGAAAAAGAGAGAGAAAAGAGAAATGAGAGAGAGAGAAAGAGATAGAAGGAAAGAGAAAAAAGAGAAGAGAAACAGGAGAGAGAAAGAGAAAGAAAGAGAAAGAGAAAGAAAAAGAAGGAGAGAAACAGAGGAGAGAGAGAGAGAGAGAGAGAGAGAGAGAAGGAACACAGAAATCAGGATCAAACTCCAGTTGTGGGCAGAGTTTGCCTGGAATACTGTTTTCTAACCACTCTGCCACCATGGCTCTATATAGGAAAAGTTGAAACACATCATGGGAATGTTGGCTTACCCTCAGCTTGCTAATGAATGCAACGCCCTCCTCGGCTGACAGCTTCCCCTGCTCCCGAACAATACTTTGGATGGTCTTCAGCACATCTCCAGCCATGGTGACATCACCGCACACGTAGACATGACCACCCTTCTCCTTCAGGGCTTTGTAGACTGAACTCGCCAATTGCTCCTGGAGGATGTCCTGCACGTATTTCTATAAAATGGAAAAAGACGAAGAGCTTTGTAGCACATCGGCAGAGAGTCCTTGACCGATGACCACAATTGGGGCCAGAATTCCCATTGCTAAGCAGGGCAGTTGTTAAATGAATCACACCAGATTTGACAACCTTTTGTCCTTAAGCGAATCATGCAGTCATTCAGCAAATCCAGCTTCTCCTATTGACTCTGCTTTTTGACGGTCTCTATGGAATGGGGTGTAGACGTCGTTCATCTCAGTGTGCTTGTTGATGGCCAACTTGTCTTAGCGACAGACGTTTAGGCAATGATCAGGGGAACCTGCTCAGGGTGGGCTGTGGATAAGGTGAGGTGACTTACCTTTGGTTTATCTGGTTCACGAGAATAGGCTGTGAACAGCTCTTTGAAGACCCCACTGCTCTTGGCCAGCAAAGTCTCTTCTTTGTAAATGTGATCAATCTTGGATTGTCGGCAACCGAAGACTAGTGTCATGGGGCATGGTTTCAGCCCTAGTGAGAAGATTGGGAGAAGAAAAAGGGTTTTTTCCCCTTACCAGCCATCCTAGTAGCATACATAAGACCCGTGTTCATATTTAGAAGACAGAACATTGAACAATAGGGTTGGAAGGGACCTAGTCCAACGCCCCCCCCACACACACTTGAGCAGGAGACCCTATACACCATTCTGGACAAATGGCTGTCCAGTCTCTTCTTAAAAACCTTCAGTGTTGGAGGACCCACAACTTCTGGAGGCAAGCTGTTTCACTGATTAATTGTTCTCGCTATTTCGAAGGTAACAAAGTCCACATTTTGGACAGAGAGGACCGCTGGTTGGAAAGAGGGGTCAAAGAGGCCATCTAGGTCAAAACTGAACAGCGCTCTCTCAACAAAGAGGGAGGGATGTGACCTCATCTATCTCCAGTCTACCACACGGTCCTTTCAGCAGTTCCAAGAAGGCTCCACACCCATCTGCACTACTCAAGTGACCCTGAGGAGACAGATAAACCTCCAGGTGGCCTCAATGACTCACTAAAAGGATGCAAATGACCAGCTGTTTGCAAGGAGTATAAATCCTTCCACTCCCCACCATTCAGTCAGAGCTGAAGAAGCTTCTTGGATGAGAAGCGAAACATCTTCAAAGATAAAACAAGAAATTCCAGTTGCTCTTGTGAAAAAGCATCTTTGGGACATCTTTTAGCTCATTACCCATGTGTGCCAAAAGATATCCTCTTCCTAAAATCAGCTCGTTTGCTACTATTGCATGCCTATCCATCCACTTTCCCCAAATTTACCAACCTTTATGTTTGAGATCAAAGAGCCTCTGTTGCCAGAAGCTCCGAAAAGGTGCAATCCCAGTCCCGGGGCCAACCAGAATGCAGGGAATCTGGGGATCTTGTGGCATGTGAAATCCAGGTGCTCTGGAGAAACAAAACGAGAGTTTCGCTGTCATCACACAAGTTGGCTTCCATCTTCTTGTATCAGAAAATCATGAAAAGTAGACTAGTAGAATGCTTCTACTAGCCACTGCTGAGAAGGTCAGAGGAAGACCATACTCCACTCTGTGGGATCTTTTTATACTTTTGGTGCCTTCAAGTCAGGGTTGACTTGTGGCAAGTCCTTGAAGCTTTCTTGGCAAGGTTTTGGGAAGTGGCTTGCCATTGCCTCCTTCCTAGGGCTGAGAGAGAGGGACTGGCCCAAGGTCACCCAACTGGCTTCTAAGGAGTAGAATTCTTGACCTCTTGGTCTACACCAAACTGGCTCTCTTGCGGAATCTAGTTGCAAAAAAGAAAATCACAAAATCATGATCCACAGAGTGACTGAAAGTCTAGGCCAGGGGTGTCAAACTGCCGGCCTGTGGGCCGGACGCGTCACGACGAAACCGCGCCCACCCCATTGCCGGCAATGGGGAAAAAGCTCCGATATGTCGCACAATGTCACATGACATCGTGAGTTTGACATGCCTGGTCTAGGCGTTGCCTTATCAGTGTGCAGTTGAATTTCACGTACCTCAATGCATAAGATCGCAACCTTAAATCAATTAAGCCTTACAGGCTTTAGAGCAGGGCTCTTCAAACTTGGCCCTTTTATGACTTGTGGACTTCATCTCCCAGAATTCCTCAGCCAGGCATGCGTGCCTGGCTGAGGAATTCTGGGAGTTGAAGTCCACAAGTCACAAAAGGGCCAAGTTTGAAGAGCCCTGCTTTAGAGCAATGCTTCTCAACCTTGGACACTTTAAGATGCAACTTCAGCTCCCAGAATTCCCCGGCCAGCTGTCTTAGGCTTAGAGAGCTCTGAAGGTGAAAGAGGCTATTCTATTTTAATCTGAAGTAAAAGACCTAATAGCCATACGACTATTGCATGAATATACCCAGAGAAAGAACGCTTCCAGTATCCCTAGGGAATTGATTCTACTGTTGAAGTTTTGGAACAACCAGAATCTCCCGTTATAATTTAAGAACATAAAGTCACTTTTTCTGAGGCTGTTGTAACTTTGAAGCATCATTAGCTGAACCGTTTAAGTCAAGGACCATCTGTAATGCAGTTTCTAATTTGAGCAAGACACATTTGGGAGCCTTCGGCTAAAGTTAAATCATGGGCAAATTGACTCCCAACATTGAGATCAACATAGAGTAGAACCTGGAACTTGTGCCTGGAAACTTCAACAAGATTAACAACAGTTTGGCACCCAAATGCTCTAGTTTCATTTTCAAATCTTCACTTTAATCCCTTCTTACCCTCTAACGAAGCATGGCACCACCTCATCCTCCTGTATCTGGTTGAACCAGGAAGAACATACTCCATGGTGTATTGGACCTTCCCCATCTAGGAAAAGATGCAGAAGGTGTTGGATAATATTTAGTGAGATTCCAATGCATATACAGTAATATATATTTAAAAAGAAAGTACTTGTCCACCTTCAACTTTCTAATGTTCAAAGTGGCCATAGGGAAGTAATCTACAAATACTCTAGAGCAGGGGCAGGCCACCTTGGCTCTTTTATGACTTGTGGACTTCAATACCCAGAATTCCTGAATGCGCCATGCTGACTCAGGAATTCTGGGAGTTTATTTTTATTTATTTATTTATTTTATTTATTTTAATTCCATTTATATCCTGCCCTTCTCCGAAGACTCAGGGCGGCTTACAAGCTTAGCAGTAGCCTTCATTCTATGTATATGCCTGCTTGTTAGGGCTTTCACACACACACCCCCAAGCGGCATTATTACAAAGTCAGCTTAATTGCCCCCAACAATCTGGGTCCTCATTTTACCTACCTCGAAGGATGGAAGGCTGAGTCAACCTTGAGCCTGGTGGGATGCGAACCTGCACTCATTGCAGGCAGCTGGTGTTACTTAAGGAGGCATTAGCCCACTGCTCCACCAAGGCTACATAAAGTTGAAGTCCACAAGTCATAGAAGAGCCAAGGTCGCCTACCCCTGCTCTAGACAATGATACAATGGGCATCTCAAACAAGCTTGCGAAGTGTATAGATACTACATTTATAGTATTTTTTTATGAATACAATATTTATGGTATCTACCTCACCCTTTTGGACTCTCATATGAAGCAATGCGCAACCCAAATACACTGAAACAAACCATCTTCATCGTAACGGCAGTACGAGTTATTTGGACCTGAAAAGTAGATCTGTCTGGACCACGCGTCTTCCTTTGACTCCTGGTTGATGTTCGCCACAGGCTTCAAAACCAGCACCTTCGCCAAAGCAGGCCACCACATATGGCCCAGATGTAGCACATTTGTCCAAAATGGTATAGGGTTTCCTGCCTGAGCAGGGGGTTGGACTAGATGACCTCCAAGGTCCCTTCCAACTTTATTATTATTATTATTACATTCTGTAGTCCATCAAATGTGGGACCAGAGATGGCTCTCCTCAGGACTTTGCTTGTAATATGCTTTTATCTTTACACTTGGAACGAAAGACTAATCTCCACGGAGGACATTGTGCTTGGCAAAATTATGCCATTATCCTGGACTACAGTGGTGGCTTTGGGCTTGGAGACAAAGGCTAAAGAACAAAGAACATTGATGAGAAAAACACCAAGGCTCGGTGAACATCAGAGATCTTTTCCCCAAAGGTCTCTCATCAGAGCAACAGAACCTCCTAGTGATCAGGAGAAACTCATCTGTCCAAGTGGAGCTCTCCGTGGTGCTGATTTGTTTGAGTTGACAGCTCTATTTGTGGGAGTGGTGCGAGTGTGCCCTCCCCTCATACAAATGGAGCTTCGTGTGTGAGCAGAGGGTGCTTGCACTTGCGCACGAAGCTCCGCTTGTGTGAGCGGCAAACATTTATGCTCGCACGCAAAGCTCCCCTCGTGCGAGCGGAGGACGCTTACCCTGGTCTGCGAAGCTCCGTTCACGCAAGTGGAGTTTCACGTGTGAGTGCAAGCACCCTCCACTCACACAGGTTGAGCTTCATGTGTGTGCGCTTGCCCATTTCTCCCGTGGCCGAGCTACGAACAGGCCGCAGCCCAGGGGTTGAAGACACGTGTCTTAGTTTCTTTACCATATGTTTCTGAACAGACATAACCAGCTGTTTGTTCTGCAAATCAGTCCAGCTTAGTGCATGGCTAAATCCAGCTCTCCCAAGTAGCCTTATAATATTAGGCTGAGACAGTTTTGTTCATTTGGGACTTGGCCTCCTTTGTGTGGGTTTGATTCTGCTTTCCAGGCCACAGGGAGTGTGGTTTACCTCTGGTGCGATAGGACACCACAGCCACTGTGAGGTGCACTTCGTCCGGATACATGTCTGGGGAGGAACTAATGGAATAGTAACGAGGTTGAAGCAGAGGGAGCTGGGTTAGGAGGAGGGTGGAAGGCATCTGCACGGATGGGAATTCTTGCAGCACTTCTACCATGGTGGGGTTTTTTGACCACTTCCATTCCTCATAATCCTGAAGACCCTTGTGTGGAAAAAGAAGGCAGGGAGTTAGCTCTAGGGCAAAAACTGGAAATTGACATGCTGAGTAGAATCATTACAGCCAAGCAGACTGACAGATGATCTAGTAGTCCAACAAGGCCTTCCCGAAGGGATCAGCAAGAGACACATTCGGACGGAGAAAATATGCAAGTGCAGCTCCAGTGTGCTACATCTGAAAGAAGAACGTGGTCTGCGATATCCAGCTTTATCCTCCAAGAATCTGTCTAATCCTCTTTTGAAGCCACCCATCCTGGCTCCATTCCCACAGACATGGACTGGCATTCAAGACTGGAAATGGGAGCTTCAAAAGAAACAGTGACCACCAAACATTTCGGCACTGAAATGTCAAAATGATGAAAGAATAATTCTGTTGGCTGATGCCTTCATCTGGGGAGGTGGCTTTGCATAATTACAACAATCAGCAACTCAACTTGGGCAGGTCAACCAGGAATATTATGTGTGTACCACACACTTGGGGCAGTGAGAAAAAGATCTTGCAGGTCTGTCCTCCACCCACCCACCCCCGAACATGTATCAGTTTGAACCACATTCTAAACACTTTCCAGCAGCCCTGTACAATATATAATCTGGTTCTGAGTTTGCACAAAATGCTTAATGACAAAGTAAGTGCACTGGGTGTTTGTTTAGTTTTGAGTTTGATGGAAGTGAAACCACAATTTGTAGTACTTGAATACAATAAAACATTTTATTGGACATTTATCTGGACTAAGAACTCCAAGGCCCCTTCTAGCTTCTATTCTATTCTATTCTATTCTATTCTATTCTATTCTATTCTATTCTATTCTGTTCTGTTCTGTTCTGTTCTGTTCTGTTCTGTTCTATTCTATTCTTTCATTCCACTATTCTATTCTATTCTATTCTATTCTATTCTATTCTATTCTATTCTATTCTATTCTATTCTATTCTATTCTATTCTATTCTATTCTATTCTATTCTATTCTATTCTATTCTATTCTATTCTATTCTATTCTATTCCTGCTGAGATTTGCAGAATCGTTTTGATGCAAAGGATGCAAATTACACAATTGTGTCAAAATGCATGTCACTCACGTCAATGGAACTATTTACAGTAATCCATCCATGTGCATAATGGTTCCGGTTTGTAGTTTTATGTGAAAACAAAATTTGCAACCGTACAATCATATTACCATTAAAAAGAAATCTAAGATGTTACATAGACTATAAGTGATCAGAAAGAACTATTCCCATGCAAAATTATTTATAACAAAATAAACCCAAAGGATCTCCCCCAGTGAACAAGGCAAACCAATAAAACAAAGAAAGACCAAACAAAATTAAGAAAAAAAACACACAAGAAGACACCTACATTATATCTGTAAAAGAAAATGATCTCATTTAATGAAAGAAGCAACCCGCCCCCCCCACCCAGGCCATTAAATTTATATAACTTTCTTCAATGTCATCCTCGCAGTTTCGGCTTTTGAACAATGTATTAAATCTAGAACAGAGTTCTAGAACAGAGTTTTTCTCCACCTTGGCCACCACCTACAGGTGTGTGGACGTCAGCTCCCAGAATTCCCCAGCCAGCCTTGAAGTCCACATGTCTGAATGTAGCCTGAGGTGGGTCTAGACATGCTAAATCAGGAATGTCCAAAGTTGACCACTTGAAGAGTTGGGAATGTCAACTGTCAGAACGCCGGCTGGGGAAATCTGGGAGCTGAAGTCCACAAGTCTTAATGGCCAAGGTTGGATACCCCTATGCTAAATTATCACATGGATGCTCTGGAAGAGAGGGGGCTAATTAAGGCCCCCATCATCCCTCTTTATCACCTTCTTACCATGCTAAGAACTTGTAAGCGTTTCTTCTCCTTCTCGTCAGTGGCCAGTAAGGCAAACTGCTGCAGCAGAATCGGTGTGGGAGGGGTCGTGATGTCCAGGTAATATTTGAACGCTTGGAATATGGTACAAGGTGGAATGCGAGCCTCATCGGTCCAGTTGCTGATGGTACCTGAAGATTGAAACCCCATGTCACAAGTTCAAGTTAGGACTTGCTTTGAAGATCTCACATGTCCTAGAGCAGGGGTAGGTAACCTTGGCTCTTTTATGACTCGTGGACTTCAACTCCCAGAATTCCTGAGCCAGCATGGGGGAACTATGGCCCCTTCATGACTCGTGGACTTCAGCTCCCAGAATTCCTGAGCCGACATGGCTCAGCGTGGAAACCTCTCCCTTTCTCCTCAGCATGGTTGGCTCAGGAATTCTGGGAGTTGAAGTCCACGGGTCATAAAAGAGCCAAGGTTGCCTGATGATGTTACCTAAAGGTAAAGGTAAAGGTTCCCCCGCACATGTGTGCTAGTGGTTTCCGACTCTAGGGGCCGGTGCTCATCTCCGTTTCAAAGCCGAAGAGCCAGCGCTTGTCCGAGGACGTCTCCATGGTCATGTGGCCGGCGTGACTAGACGCCAAAGGCGCACGGAACGCTGTTACCTTCCCACCGTAGTGGTCCCTATTTTTCTACTTGCATTTTTACGTGCTTTCGAACTGCTAGGTTAGCAGAAGCTGGGACGAGTAACAGGCGCTCACTCTGTTACGCGGCACTCGGGATTCGACCCACCAAACTGCCGACCTTCTGATCGACAAGCTCAGCATCCTAACCCACTGAGCCACCGCGTCCCTTGATTTTTATTGTTACCTAGCATGATAAAATAACATCCGTGGGAATGCAACCAAGATCCCAAATCTTTAATCCTGAGCTACAGGTATTGGTTGCTACTGGACCAATTCTGGCCCGTTCAGTTGGACATCATGGATGCTGTAAAGAGAGAGAGTGAAAGGAACAGGGTCTCCTATTGAAAAATGAGGGGAGTTGTCTGCCTTTTAAAATTGCCTCTGGAATATGTGCGTGTCCCTTGTGCATTGAACAAAGGAACAAATGAACACGTTATTACAGTCCAAGACCACCAAATCGTAAAAGTTAAAACAACCAGAAACAAATTGAGAATGCAAGAATATCTCAATCATTAAATAAGAGGCCTATTTTGGACGTTGGGCCTCAGCTTTATGATTTGGGTGTTGATTTTAGCTGTAGGTGATTTCAGGGTACTGAACTTTTAGGAAAAAAATTCTTGAATGGCCAGGTGACTCTGTTATACTAAGGGTTGAATTAGTTGGGGGCCCAGTTCCTTGTCAGATCTATGATTCAGGACCACAGCTTCTAAATGTTTCCGTTTCAAGGTACAAGGACGTATCGCCCACAAAAATGTTGGCTGATGGTATTTCTATGCATCTCCACTTTAGCTGATTTATCTGAAGAAAGTTTGGAAATATCATGAAAGTAAATGGAAAATATTTGAGATATAAGTAATAAAGAGCCCGGCCATGTTTCCACTTAAAGTGGTGGTGGTGGTGGGGAAAAATAAGGAAAAACATGGATTCGTAACAAATAAATTCACATCAAAGAAGATTTAATAAAGAGAAAATTAATGGGGAAACAAATGATTTCCCTTGGTGCAGAATTTATATCCTTTTTTTAAAAGTATTTTTTTAAAAAAATTAAAATAATGAGGCATAAGTGATCTTTTCTACATGTGAAAATTACATGACAAACTCCCATTCTGGTAATAACTGGGCAATATCATTACTTAAATTTTTAATCATCCTTAAATTTCTCCTTTTGGAACAGTAGACGTTACAAAATTGTGAGATGAATTAACTTTAATGTTAGCAAAACCCTGGGGCAAATCTTCCAGATTGATTGCTTTTATTTTTATTTATTTATTTTTTTAAAAAAGTATTCTTTACTTGTGTTTGCTTTTGTATTTGCTAAACAAAAGGCAAAAGAATGAAAGGGGGGCTTCCCCACCTAAAGCTGTAGTTCTCTCTTCCAAAAGCTCCACTTTTACTAGCTGGTTGGTGGGGGGCGCATCCTCCAGCCTTTCAATCAAGGTGTTGACCAGATCTTCATGGTTTCCTGGAAACACTCCTAGGTGATCTCCGGGCAGGTAACGCAACCCCTGCTGCCCGTTCGTGTGAAGCCGCAAGAAAATGGTGGAGCGGCTAAAAAAAAAAAGAGAAGTTTCAAGAACACACTGTCAGCCTTCCAAAAAGCAGGGAAGAGAGACTGAATCACTTCAAGACAATTCTCTTTATAATTCCTGACCGATGGAAAGAAATCTTGACAAACTAAAGCGACTACTTGTACTGTTGAAGATAGATTCTGAACCTTCTTAACGCTCTTCCTCTCAGCCAAGCGATCTAAATTTGCTGTCTCTTGGTCTTCTGGAATGTGGGCCCTCCCATCTGGGAATCCAGGCCGCATTCCACCACAGAAACGTTTCTGTGTTCACACACAGCCTGCGCCAGAGTTTGAGGAGTTACCGTACTCTCCTTTGTGAACATATTTCCAAACAAAACAGTTGGCCTGCTCTACCTCTGGTCTGTAACAGCCAATCTTTTGCTTGAGCTAGTCTTACGTCTAATGGTGGCTAAACATTATCTTCCTATTCAGGTGTAAGTGCCTTACTGATGATTCATTCTGTGGAACAACAACAACACGGGCTATGGTTTTGGGTCCCATGGGTGAGGCTCCAATTTACTACTCTTGAAAAAAAAACCAACCCACAGTGTAGGAGTCCTCCTTGCAAAGCTCTTTATAAGCCCTTTTGAGAGTAAATCCCTTCCTACCATTCCTACCTGGATTTGAGGCTTTGGAGATTCTGACGGGCCAGCAGCCGAGCGGCGTAGACTCGTTTCTTGTGGATGCTGTATAAACCTGGAAAGGAAAGAGCAACCATAAGCAAGGAGAGCAGAGTATACCACTACAAGGGAATGGCCAAAGGCTTCCAGGGTTGAAGATACCCCAGTTTGATACAAGGAGGAGGTCAGCAAATGGCCAGGTGTTGCTTGCCTCCAATGCTCTCCTACCTAGCACTCATTGACACCTGCCTCACTCAGGCTTCCAACAAAGGGGCTTCAGAGCATAAGAAGACATGCATGGTCCCTTCCAGCTCCTATTCTATTCTATTCTATTCTATTCTATTCTATTCTATTCTATTCTATTCTATTCTACTCTACTCTACTCTACTCTACTCTACTCTACTCTACTCTACTCTATTCTATTCTATTCTATTCTATTCTATTCTATTCTATTCTATTCTATTCTTCATTCCTCTATTCTATTCTATTCTATTCTATTCTATTCTATTCTATTCTATTCTATTCTATTCTATTCTATTCTATTCTATTCTATTCTATTCTATTCTTCTACTTCATTCCATTATTCTATTCTATTCTATTCTATTCTTCTACTTCATTCCATTATTCTATTCTATTCTATTCTATTCTATTCTATTCTATTCTATTCTTTTACTTCATTCCACTATTCTATTCTATTCTATTCTATTCTATTCTATTCTATTCTATTCTATTCTATTCTATTCTATTCTATTCTATTCTATTCTATTCTATTCTATTCTATTCTATTCTATTCTATTCTACTCTACTCTACTCTACTCTACTCTACTCTATTCCATTCCCATTATTCTACTCTACTCTACTCTACTCTACTCTACTCTATTCCATTCCCATTATTCTATTCTACTCTACTCTACTCTACTCCACTCCACTCCACTCCATTCCATTCCCATTATCCTATCCTATCCTATCCTATCCTATCCTATCCTATCCTATCCTATCCTATCCTATCCTATCCTATCCTATCCTATCCTATCCTATTCTATTCTATTCTATTCTATTCTATTCTATTCTATTCTATTCTATTCTATTCTACTGTATTCTATTCTATTCTACTCTATACTCTACTATTTTTTCTCAGGGATAGCTGCGTTTTTTCATTCCTTGTGGGCTCCAGAGCACCTTTTGGAAAGGACAGACTGCAAGAGTCAATACAACTGTTGAATAAGCATCCTCAACTGAAGTTTGTCCTCCAATCTTTCCCCAGTCTCCTTCCCTGCGGAAAGGACACTTCTGTTTTCAGACCTTTTCTGCAGAAATGTCTTGCAAAGATCTCTTCGCTTGGGTGGGTGGGTGGGTGGGTGGGGAAGAGGAGGCGATGCTTGGAGGAAGGGTCTGTTGCTACTGGCGTTGTTTTCTGTTTCCTACCTTTCTATCACCCCACCTTCCTTGCTCGTACACAGTCCCTAACCTGGGAACGAGACAAAGAGGTTTCCTGTTGGAATCCTCCGACGGGAGCGCGAGAAGCTTGCAGGCCACTGGAGAAATGGTAATGCAAGTGGAGAAGGGAAAAAACGCCCCCCCCCACGTGTCCTTTCTGCCTAATGAAGGGAATGCCACAACTGACTCAGAGGGATGGCACCTGGAAGGAAAACATTTTTAGGAAGCCCAAAATAGTACCTTGGGTCAGCTCTGGGGCCTCGGCCACGTAGGTCAGCCGGAACTTGCTTCTCTTCCAGCTGCGGTCGTTGCTGATCAGAGAGTTGTTGGCTTTTTCGATGTTGACGTCATCCCCCACACAGAAGACGTCACACGCTGCCTGCAGGACACAACAAGCACTCAAGGAAAGGCCAGGAAAGTGGGGGAGGGGAGGGGGAAAGGGTCTTAGCAAGATTCTCCTCCTCCTCCTCCTCTCAAACAGAGCGGAGAGCTGAGATTTAAGGAGCTACCCACACAGTACAAGCAGAGTGGAAGACTAAGGTAGTCCTTAACCAGCGACCGTAACGGAGCCTCCCCATTAGTCGTGATGGTTGGAAAGAGGATCATCACAAGGCCAGATCCGAATTTATGACCGTTTTGTGTGTGTGTGTGTGTGTGGGGGGTCATTGCGGTCGTAAAGCAAACATTGCAATTGTTCAGTGAGCCCATTGTTTGCTGTGGGGTGTTCTTGCTGAAAACTAGAAGTATCCACCAGTCTGGGCAAAAACATCATAAATTACAATCATGGGACCATGGACTGTAAATAACTTACAAGTGGGTTGTAAGTAACCTTGAGGAGATCCATCCTTGGAACCTCAGTAAGCAACCAGTCATGTAGGCTCTCCTTTGGTGGTCCCTTTCGGAGGGGTTTCCCCATCAATCTGTTTTGTTGGGTTGGGTTTTGTTGTTTTTTTTTCATTAACAAGAGATGGACTTAAAATGCAGGAAAGTAGGTTCCCGACGAAGGTTATCATTCTGGGTCTAATGATGAGAACTATCAGGAGTGAAAGACCAGGTCCAAACGTGAAGGCCCAGTTAAACTTATCAATTAAACCAATTAATTTATTGCTAATCATGTCCACGCCAAAAAAATATCTTCTCTACTATTGGTGAACACCTGCTTGGGGTTAAATAAGCATCCGTGGAATTCAAGAGGACTTAGTTCGCTTGTGTCGATGTAGGGATTCGAGACTGGTTCTCCTTTGACGCCACCCCCAGGTTCTGATAAACCTCCAAGTGCAGTTCAACAGTGAAACACGCGGGACTCCCCCTTGCCTAGAGGAGTGTGGGGAAATTAGTAGTCTCAGATTTATTTATTTATCAGATTAATACACTGCCCATCTCCACTATCTAAGTGGCTGGGCAGACGCATGAATTGAACTGCATTAACCAGGCTGGGATTTGGCGAGTTGTTCTAACTCTAGGGTTCTTGCTTGCTCGTTATCCTACTAGCAGGAATCAGGAACAGTTAAACTTGAAGGTAGCTTCAGATAACGGAAAGGCGGTTATACAGAAGATCCTTTGCTATCTTTCCAGGGTGTAGGACATGAAATAACCAACGAGTCAAAGGCTGATTCTGACTCAATAAAATGTCCTCACAGCTTGATAAAGAGAACCAATTATGCAGAGATGTTGGCTTCAACTAATGCAACCTTCAAGCAAAGGGAACTGTAGGGAATGTTTTCATTGGGGTTCCTGCAGAGAGTAAGAGGCTAGGTTTTTATGGGCAGGGGGTGAAAATCTGCCCTGATCATTGTTGTGTAGAGACAGATAGTTGTTAGCTGCGAAGTCGTCTCCGACCCATTGCGACCCTATGGACAACGTTCCTCCAGGCCTTCCTGTCCTCTACCCTCTTCTGGAGTCCATTTAGGCTCACGCCTAGTGACTCCATCCAGCCACCTCATTCTCTGTCGTCCCCTTCTTCTCTCGCCCTCCATCTTTCCCAGCAAGAGGCTCTTCTCCAATGAGTCCTTCCTTCTCATTAGGTGGCCAAAGTATTTGAGTTTTAGCTTCAGGATCTGGCCTTCTAAAGAGCAGTCTGGGTTGATCTCCTCTAGGACTGACTGGTTTGATTGCCTTGCAGTCCAAGGGACTCGCAGGAGTCTTCTCCAGCACCAGAGTTCAAAGGCCTCCATTCTTTGGCGCTCGGCCTTTCTTATGGTCCAACTTTCACAGCCATACATGGCAACTGGGAAGACCATAGCCTTGACTATACGAGAGACTGATAGACCCTCCTCAAAAATCACCTCCTCTCCTAGATAGCGAAAGAAGAAAAATCTGTTAAATGTAGGTTACCTTGAAGACTTTCTTGGCCCATGTCCTGAAGGATTCCTCCTGACCACACAGTTCATCGCCCTCACCCATCCTTAGGATGCGTTCCCCTCCCAGCTCTTCCAGGAGGGTATCCACGGCACGGGCAAAGGCGCAGAAATGAGGATACGCTCGTGAGCCCAGCCCAAAGACAGAGAACCTGCAAAAGAAGTAAGGCAAGGCACAAATGACCAAAAACGTCTGGCTCCCAAGCAGAGCCAGCATGGAGACGAGAAGGATGTAGTTTGCTTCTATAGGGAAAGTCATGTTATCTAATTCTTCTCCTTCTCCTCCTTCCCTTCCTCCTCCTCTTCCTCCCACTTTGGGTGTCAAGGGAGGTACAAAGTATTGTTTCTTGCACTTCTGGCAAAGAGTCTCAGAGTCCAACCCCACATCCATGTCATGAGAAGTGGTAACAGGACAAAGTAAGATGTAAAAAAAGATGTTGAGATGCTAGAAAGGGTGCAGAGAAGAGCAACAAAGATGATCAGGGGACAGGAGGCTACAACATATAAAGAACGGTTGCTGGAGTTGGGTATGTCTAGTTTAATGAAGAGAAGGATGAGGGGTGACGTGATAGCAGCCTTCCAATATCTCAGGGGCTGCCCCAAAGCAGAGGGAGACAAGCTATTCTCCAAAGCACCAGAAGGCAGGACAAGAAGCAATGGATGGAAACTCATCGAGGAGAGAAGCAACCTAGAACTAAAGAGAAACTTCCTGACAGTGAGAACAATTAACCAGTGGAACAACCTGCCTCCAGAAACTGTGAATACTCCAACACTGGAAGTTTTTAAGAAGAGACTGGACAACCATTTGTCTGAAATGTTATAGGGCTTTCTGCCTGAGCAGGGGGGGGCTGGACTAGAAGACCTCCAAGGTCCCTTCCAACTCTGTTATTCTGTTAAGGGATTGCTAAGATTGGGTGAAGTATGACGTGACCTTGTGCCACAGGATGGCTACGGCAGCCGTGAAGGCCATCTTGGGCCACCCTCAAGCAGCCTGTCTATAGGGGCCCTGGTGAAGTGGCGACAGGCCCGGCAAGCCGGCAATGGATAATAGATTGCTACGGAAATTATAAGGAGGTAGAAAAGGGCTGACTCAAGATAAATCACAGGGGGGAAATGATGGAGGAGCATCTGAATGGGGCCCATGCTCCTTCACCCCAAAGGGAGGCTGGATTTCTCCAGCCCCTTTCAGCTTCTCTGCTTACCTGACGTTGGCTAGAGGACCAGCACTCTCAAAGTTATCCCTGGCTTCAAGTCCATCAATAGAGGATTTCCGGGCATCCGAATATGAGGAGACGCTGTTGAAGCGCACTTTGTAGCTTCTGCAAGCAGGAGAACCAGGAAGGGAGAGAAAGTCAACTCTATGCTACTCTTTGTGAGCGCATTCCAGATACCGGTAGTTATTTCTCTGTTCAGGCCCAAAAATGTATAAAGGCCTATGATCAAATCTCTTCACTTCAAATTAAAAAAGAATTATTATTATTATTATTATTATTATTATTATTATTATTATTGTTGTTGTTGTTGTTGTTGTTGTTGTTGTTGTTGTTATTTTTGGAAAAGCATTTGCAACAGGCTCTGAAGCAAGACGAGAGTGAAATCAATCTGATTTCACTGTCCTATATCTGTGGGGTGCAAAACTCACCTCTGAACAAGACCCCGGGCACCTTGCGTTGCCATAAAAATAGAAAGTTCACTGGGACAGAACTAAATTTGATCCACTTGCTGAGATTTCAACTCAACCAAAGGCCCATTCGGCTCAGGTTATTACTCTCCAGTCGTGGTTTGAATAATCCCGCCCCCCCACAACCCGGTCTGCCACAGTAAATATTACAAATCGGAAGTCCCTGGGGCTTGCAACATCTGCTCTATTTGGAGGCAAGCATTCATCCTTGAACTGAGTGGCCCTTGCTTCTGAGTAGGTACGTGTAAGAATGTTTTAATGTTTCTTTAAAATAGTTCTATTCTCTTCAAATTCTAAGGGCACCAGGCCCATGAAAACAACCAAAGACAAAATAATCACAAAATATGTTTATGACATATTAGAATTTTTTTAAAAAAATAAAGAAAGAAAATGCAGCCAAATAGAAAAAAAAACATTGGAAAGGGGGTGCGGGGGAAATCTTGCTTCTAAAAGGAATTGGCTCAAGAAACTAGTCAAAGAAATGTGATAAAACTCTGACATCTAGTGGCAGGTCGATGTAATTACTATACTTTTTTAAAAAAAATCCATAAGTCTTATTTTACCACTCTCCAACATACTGGTTTGTGTTGGTTCAGCATGATAAACCAGGGACGTTTTTCTGCATTTTGCAGGTTGCAAAAGCCCTGTGAACTGATGGTTCAATGTCATTTGCAAATCTCAAAAAAAAAACCAACCCCAACTGATTAATTTGTTAATCAGGGAAAAGATTGGTTGGATGCAGTGATAGAGAGAAATGTGGTTTTCCAGAGGAGAAATGTAATGCTTATTTTCTGCTGAAATTGGACTGCTGCTGAGTCAATTAGCTCTTCCCCCCCCACCACTGTCCACACAATTAAATCATTAACAGCAACAATTTCCACTAATGAGATCGATCTTAGATCTGGATTAGGAAGAGATGTGTCTGTTTTCCTGGAATCAGGAAAGTAGGGTGTTGTTGTTGTTTTTTCCCAAGGAGGGGAAAACAGGAATTTCCAGTTGCCAGATCCCAGAGTGGTTAGTGCTCACCTATCATGATGAGGAAAGAAATTCTGCAGTAATTTCTGTTGCTTCTGTAACGGAGACTTTATTATTTTGCAAATTGCTGCTATAATGCATGTAATCCAAAGGAGTGTGATTTGCTTAAACTCCTATGCTATTAGCAAAGTACAGAGCTGACAAGCTGCAATTACAAACTTAGCAAAAGTTATTTTAAGATTTTTATCTGCCAACAAAAGAGATGCATGCAACACTTCCCCCACCCCCACCCAGGAACTCTGCAAATTTATGGGAGTGGACTGAAATTCTTATAACCCCACCGTAGACCAGCACATAAGCAGGAAGTATGAGAAATCAAGGAAACAGTTCCAAGTTGCAAAGGAATTCTATTAAGCAATCTCGTTAAATTAAATTTACCTGCTCTCTTCTAAACTGGAGTTAGGATTTCTCATTTCCATCAAGGCACACCCAAATTTCTGAGGAACAAAAAAAACAACAACCCCAAACAGATATATCCCATGATTAGGGCTATGGACACCCCCAAAATAATTTAGAAAATATGCAACAGGAATCATGCAGTTGTGATCCTCCCGCCGTTAATTAAAACTTCCTGTCATCTCTCCAGCATTCACAGCAGCCTAAAAAGGGGGCAGTTTTAAGAAACAATTTAATCAGAACAAATGCAACTCTTAGAGCAGCTACAAGATATATTTTTTTCAGGTCTGAGAGATAACAGGTTCTTTTATAAAAACTGAAGAGGCCAGCTTTGTAATTGTCCAATGTTTCTCAGTTTATATCAATGTTTCTCAGCCTTGGCAGCTTTAAGATGCGTGGACTCCAACTTCCAGAATTCCCCTGGCTGGGGAATTTTGGGAGTTGAGGTCCACACGTCTTAAAGCTGCTGAGGTTGAAAACACAGACCAAAATCTAAGAGCGTTAGCGCATTGTAAACCAGTTTAGCGTGCGTGCCTGTGCAGGTGAATGCATTTTGCCAGTTCAGCTTATTGAGTGAGTTGCTGGCTCAACATACTGTATAAATCTAGGAATTGGGTCAATTCAGTAACCAAATGAAATGTGCTGTGCAAAAAACAGCTGGGGAAGGGATGGTCTAACTCAGTGGTGGGATTCAAACAGGTGAACAACCGGTTCTCTATGTGAATGCCGCTTCCGGAAGTCCATTCTGGGCCTGGGCAACAAAAAATTACTGGTGCGAATCGGCTGAATCCCACCACTGGTCTAACTCAAAGGTCTTTAAACTTGGCAACTTTAAGACCTGTGGACTCCAACTCCCAGAATTCCTCAGCCAGGCAGGGCTGGCTGAGGAATTCTGGGAGTTGAAGTCCACAAGTCTTAAAGTTGCCAAGTTTGAAGACCGCTGGTCTAACTGTTTAGGATGGCCTTAAAACATTTCAGTATGGATTACGCAGATCTATTGGTAGAAGTGGTATAGGCTTTCCTGCCTGAGCAGTGGGTTTGACTAGAAGACCGCTAAGGTCCCTTCCAACTCTGTTATTCTGTTCAATAGAATCAACCCAGTTGGGTTGCTACATGTATTACAAGCGGTTGCCAAAGGTCAGCCCACCTCCCTTCCTACCTCTCCATTCTCAGGGGGGTCTCCGTTGCCGAAGGTGCTGGTGACCACCAGAACTAGGGTTTCATGTTCCAGGTGAACAATATCATAGTCGTCCATCGCCATCACCTGAAAGGATAAAACTGGCAGCTTCAGAAGAACGAGCTTGAAAGCCACCAACGGTAACTGAACAGGTTGCCTCCAGAAATGGTGGTTGCTCCATCATTGGAGGTTTCCTAGAAGATACTGGACAGCCATTTGTTCAGAATGGCATAAGGTCTCCGCTTGAGTAGGGGGTTGGATGAGAAGACCTCCACGGTCCCTTCCCATTCTGGTATTCTATAACTGCAAATATGCACCAATATGGAGATTTGTGTGCAACAGTTGGACAATTGCCTTTTTCTTCCCAGATTCTAAAAACTCCAGAGACAAAGGGCAAAATCAGAGAGAAAGGGCTGCCAGATTGCATGCTATTTATACAGTAGCTGTCTGCCCTCCGTCCCTTCCCTTTTTCTTATGATTCAAATGGCCTTTTTTTTTAAAAAAAAGCTCCACTTGCATCTGCAACTTTTTCTTTTGCCTGTCAAGCACCGGGGCGGAGGGAAATCAAGAGATTCAAGCAGTTCCAAAGAGTATAAAGACTTATTGCGAGCTTAAGCTCTCGACAAGTGAATTTGAACCGCTAACAGTCAAGGGAAATGAGCGGGAGATAAGAAAGCATTCAAGATGAGCTGGATTTCACGCGAGGGGACTCATGACTGATGACGCGTTTGACCCCTCCCTCAGTCTCGGCCTGCTCATCTCCTACATTGTCAGGTAGAAACAAAAAGTAGGAAACGTCACTTTGGAGGAGTTGCAAACCTGCTCGGGAATCGAGAGGCATTGAGATGGAGTTGTTTAACGTTGCAGATGCTCTGCTACAAAGCTTGCGCGCCACCCTCCAAACGATCCCAAAAGGATGGGGATTCTCAAGGCTAATCTAGGAGAATTTTGTATTTCAGCCTCAATGGAATTGGGACAGCTCTCAACTTCTTGGGAATGGCATAGTTTGTTAGGCCGTTCAGTCCTGTGGTCTCCTGTGGGTGCCCAAGCAAGCCTAGGTGCTTACCTTGGCGTCAAAGGCATGCTTGAAGATTTCACAGAGAGTTTTTGCATAGACCTGGGATTTCCCTGTTTCTGTGGCATAGAGGATGGTTGCTTTGACCCTCTTCGCCATTGCTTGTCCCATCAGCTTCGCAGAGAACTTGACAGCTCTGTGTAGGAGATGAAAAGAAAATAGATTCGTTATTATGGAAAGATCTCCAGAGCATCATACTACTTTATACTGCACTGGGGAGGCCACGCTTGGAATACTGCTAACAGACTGCTCACCACTTGAATGTCTAGATAGAAACGATCCTTGGCTCCATTTGATGAGAAACGTACAGTTTTATTAGAGATCAAGTGTATTGGAGCATTGCATAGCCAGAACTGAGAATCGTGCACCAAAATTCCCAAGTTCTACTCCCCCCACCACACTTTATTGTCTCTCATTGCCCACCCCAGTGTAACCAATCAAGTCCCATGCAAGATGTTTTCATAAACATTCAGTTTTCATAAACGTTCAGTATTCAGCTCCCTCCTTCTTCCAACTGGGTGACCTTGAGGCAGAGTCTCAAGAAAGTACAATTTCTACTTTCTATTTCCCAAGCATTTGCCCTTTCATTTCCCACCCCCACAGTTCATGGCAGTCTGTAACCGCAGCGAAGGACAGCAAGCCTAAAGTGGCAGCTGACAACTGCCTCCAGTTCTGGTTAAAGGTAAAGGTAAAGGTTCCCCTGCACATGCGTGCTAGTCGTTTCCGACTCTAGGGGCTGATGCTCATCTCTGTTTCAAAGCCGAAGAGCCAGCGCTTGTCCGAGGACATCTCCGTGGTCATGTGGCTGGCATGACTGGACGCCAAAGGTGCACGGAACGCTGTTACCTTCCCACTGTAGTGGTCCCTATTTTTCTACTTGCATTTTTACGTGCTTTCGAACTGCTAGGTTGGCAGAAGCTGGGACGAGTAACAGGCGCTCACTCTGTTATGCGGTACTCGGGATTCGACCCGCCAAACTGCCGACCTTCTGATCGACAAGCTCAGCGTCCTAACCCACTGAGCCACCGCGTCCCTCCAGTTCTGGTTACTATGATACAAAAAAGACGTTGAGGAATTGTGCAAAGAAGAGCAAGAGAGAGGAACTATTTTTGTTAGTCATGTCACAATAGTGATGCCAAAAGCAGATGGAATCAGGACTGAAAAGTAGATAGGGCTAGAACAAAACTTCAATTTGAACGACAGTTCAATTCAATTTAAGCCTAATTAATTAAAAGCCATTCGGTTCATTGTTATCTATAAGTCTGATTGCAATTTGTGAATCCCACCAAATCCACATCAAACCGCTGAGCTTATTCAAACCATTAATTCAATGAACTAAATCAAGCTGAACCGTTGAGGCGATTCAGAAAAAAAATATCTTGCATGGATGAATCGAATTATCCCACTGGCTTGGGAGCACCCAATTCAATGCATAGAATCATTTGAAGGGATAAATTCAGTCTTTGAGCTTCAAGTCCAATCTTTGCATGGCCTTTTTAGTTAATATTTTTTTCTGAATAAACTCAAAATACTCAACCATGCTTTTCATGGTTTGGGTGTCATGGATGAGATGGGCGTTGCTGGTACTCTGCTTAAAGTTTTAATGGCACGTCTAAAACCGTGTTATACACAGGGAAATGGAACGGTGCAGTTGCATACTTACTTAGCTAATTTTTTAAAGCCAATTGTTCTCTTCTTAGTTGGGGTGCCATTGCCGCCTTTCCAGATGTGGGTGTGCCAGGGGTCAGGCTGGAAAGAGAGAGAAAGAATCCCAGTTAAAAGAGAAGAACCGAGTCTTAAGGATAAAGTCAAGAATTTACCCTGTCCAAATGTAGCTTCAATAGCTTTCTTGGGTATTGCTCAGCAGTTGAATCCTAAATCATATCTGTGTTACTACGCCAGACTTAATCTGGCCCTATTGAATTAACTAGGGCCAGTAGGATGGGTCTAGGATCACACAGGGAAGCTGAATCATGAACTAATTAAATTCCTACTGTATGGTAAGGGAAATGGTTTTGCATCCACATGTAAGTCACCAGGAGTCCTAACCGGAAAACTATTTCATTCTGTTAATTGTATACACTATTTTTTATTTACTTATTTGTAACTAGCCTGTACTATTTTTACAAGTAACTCAAGGTGGCCAACATATCCGACACACTTTCCTCTTCCTATTTTCCCTACAACAACCCTGTGAGGTAAGTTGAGCTGAGAGAGAGGGACTGGCCCAAAGTCGCCCAGCTGGCTTTCACGGCTAAGGCGGGACTAGAACTCCCAGTCTCCTGGTGATTGGCCCAGAGTTGCCCAGCTGATTTTCATGGCTAAGGCAGGACTAGAACTCTCAATCTCCTGGTCATTGGCCCAAAGTCACCTAGATGGCTTTCATGTCTAAGGCAGGACTAGAACTCCCAATCTCCTGGTCATTGGCCCAAAGTCACCTAGATGGCTTTCATATCTAAGGCGGGACTAGAACTTACAGTCTCCTGGTTATTGGCCCAGAGTTGCCCAGCTGATTTTCATGGCTAAGGCAGGACTAGAACTCTCAATCTCCTGGTCATTGGCCCAAAGTCACCTAGATGGCTTTCATGTCTAAGGCAGGACTAGAACTCCCAATCTCCTGGTCATTGGCCCAAAGTCACCTAGATGGCTTTCATATCTAAGGCGGGACTAGAACTTACAGTCTCCTGGTTATTGGCCCAGAGTTGCCCAGCTGATTTTCATGGCTAAGGCAGGACTAGAATTCTCAATCTCCCGGTCATTGGCCCAAAGTCACCTAGATGGCTTTCATGTCTAAGGCAAGACTAGAACTCACAGTTTCCTGGTTATTGGCCGAAGGTCACCCAGCTGATTTTTATGACTAAGGCAGGACTAGAACTCACAGTCTCCCACTTTTTAGCTTGGTGCCGTAACCTCTAGATCAAACTGGCTCTCTTATGGTGCTTTGTTCTCTCTTGTCCCCAAATGTACTGTTAACTGGCTCAAAATCTGTGTAACCTCAGTGTTCTGGTCAATGGCATGGAACTTAAAATGCTTCTTGCAGAAAATCCTATAGTTCTCCTACAGAGAGAGCTGGCCTCTCATGTCCTGGAAGAAGACTGATGGCAAGTCTTGGGGGAGGGGGCTTGAAAAGGCGCCCTGGCTTGGCCGGGAAGCTGAAGGCTTCTGGAGCTTTCCAAAGTCTCCATTGGTTCTGCAAAATTTCTGGCAAAGCATCAAGCTGGCTTTTCCTGGCGAAAATGTGATTTCAAAATTCGGCAGACGTACAGTCCCCTCCAGCGTTTCCACAGCTGAACAACGGCAAGGGCTCTCTTCATAATTAAGTGCAAATCCCATCAGTCTAACATCAATTTCCCGCATAAGTTCAGTCTCCGCCAGCAGGAAAAGCCTTCCGTAACCATTTCAGTTATTCATTGAGGCTTTTCCCTAGTAATTTTAGCTTCCTTATTAGGAAACCTCTGGGTGCCTTTGCAAGCGCTGTCCTACTTCTGTGCGCTTTCTCCCAGCTACTGTGGCCCTCCTGCTCCCTTTCCTGGGAATGCAAATTTTATTCAATCCATGTATGTGGTCACCCGTCTCAGGCAGGTGACTCTGGGTAGCTAACAACAATAATGCCAGGCTTGGGTTATACACAACGCTCATTTTTATCTTCTCCGTAAAACGAGATCAGCAGAGACACCGGAACATGGAATGTCGGTGTGTCCAATCGGTCATTACCGGCATGGACCAGCCACAATTGCAGGTTGCATCAACTGCTTTGATTTAGTTACAGAGCCTTAGTAAGACCACTCTTAGAATACTATATCCAGTTCTGGTCATCCCAATATAAAAAAAGACGTTGAGACTCCTGAAAAAGTGCAGAGAAGAGCAGCAAGGATGGTTAGGGGGCTGGAGACTAAGGCCTATGAAGAACTAACTGGGTATGTCTAGTTTAAGGAAAAGAAGGACTAGGGGAGATATGATAGCACTGTTTCAGTGTTTGAGGGGCTGTCACAAAGATGAGGGTGGCAAAGCACCAGAAGGCAAGACAAAAAAACAACAACAAACCAATGGATGGAAACGAATCAAGAAGAGAAACAACCTAGAACTAAGGAGGCATTGCCAAAGAGCGAGGACAATCAACCAGTGGAACGGCTTGTCTCCAGAAGTTGTGGGTGCCCCCATCACTGGAGGCTTTTAAGAAGAGGCTGGACAGCCACTTGTCTGGAATGGTATAGGGTTTCCTGTTTGAGCAGGGGGTTGGACTAGAAGACCTCCAAGGTCCCTCCCAACTCTGTAATTCCATGTTCTATGTTCTAGTTCGCCATCCCCAAACCTCAACTGGAATCTGAACTGAAGGGCAGGTGAGGAAATGGTACCTGATACTCAAAGGAGGGTGTAAGTCTGTAGTTGAGCATTTCCTGGTGGAAAACAGGAGTGATGCTTCCAGACATGGGTGGGACAATCCACACCCAGTCAGCTGGACAGCCTCCCCGGCAATGGTATTCATTCTCCATGTGTTTGATGAAGGACTCGGTGGCCGAGTGATGATCCACAATCGTCACCTTGTCACTCTGTAGAGAGAAGGTACAAACTACGCCTAAACAAATGCAACGTTTTAGGGCTTAGATCTCACGATATGAACTTCCGGGTCCAGTTCAAGGTGTTTATGGAGATTCTCAGTCATCCATCCAGGTCATATTTGTCCCAAAGATGCTTTTTTCAAAAGCTAACTGGGCTTTGGTTTTCCTTGAAGACATTTCGCTTCTCATCCAGGAAGCTTCTTCAGTTCTGACCGAATGGTGGAGGATATAAATCCTTCGGTCAGACCTGAAGAAGCTTCTTGGATGAGAAAAACGAAGTCCAGTTGCTGCTTGAATGAGAACCCGTGGGAGAATTCAAGCTCTTGGTTGTTATAATCATAAGGTGCCGTTTCACTTAGTGACCACGTTGCCAGTCCCAAGTACGGTCAGTAAATGAGGACTACCTTTACAGCTTTCCGAAGATTGTGTATTTCTAAAAAATGGCTATTGTTTTGGGAAATAATCTGCTGGTACCTGGAAACTGTACAGGACTGCAATGTTGATTTCCACTAGTGCCTGATCTTTCCAGAGAGAAGAAGTTTTCCGCATGTCTAAATTCATGTTTTTGGCAACTTCCTGCAATGTACAAACAACACAGGTTCGTCACAATCAGACGTGAAGTGACGCTTGATCAAATGGCAGGGCTGGGTGAGAAATTTTTAGGAAGGGGGCTAGAAAACAGAACAGCCTTGTCAATGCAGTAAAGTTTCGAAAGAGACCCCGAAGGTTTATCCATTGTGAATCTGGTTCTGGTTATTTATTCTGAGCAATATGCCACTCCTCGATCTGATTTGAGCTAGGCTGTTAGAAAATCATTTTAACAGCTGCAACACACACACACACACACACACACAGACACACACACAGACTTTTTGTATCTGCATTTGCTTATGTCTTTCTTCAAAGACTTTGGACATCCCAAATTTAGATACCCAACCTCAGAATTCCTAAATTTACACCTAAGGTGGAACTAGGGGTAGCTCTGTTTATCTGCTGCAGGAAATGTTGTTGCTATTGTTTTTAAATATCTAAAACGGTCAGAGTCATTTACTGAAATGGGCACCTGTAGAAATAAAAGAAAGAGAAAGAGAGAGAGAGGAAGGAAGGAAGAAAAAGAAAGAAAGAAAGAAAGATAAAGAAGGAAAGAAAGAAAGAAAGGAAAGAAAGAAAGGAGAGCGAGAGGAAGGAAGAAAAAGAAAGAAAGAGAGATAAAGAAAGAAAGAAAGAAAGAAAGAAAGAAAGAAAGAAAGAAAAGAAAGAAAGGAGGGAGAGAGAGAGAGAGAGAGAGAGAGAGAGAGAGAGAGAGAGAGAGAGAGAGAGAGAGAGAGAGAGAGAGAAATCAGACCTGCAAGATCCTGCAAATGTAGTCTTACAATAAGGTGGAATTAGCTCACTTGATTGTGTTTTCTGTCTGGCCTACCTAGGAAGACTAAAATCAACCTTGCAAGTTTTTGCTGCTGTCTCTTTTCCAACGTGTGAAGTTAGGGAAGTTCTCTTTCTCTGCCTATTATGCAGCTCCAGGCTACTCCCTCTCTTATCCGATCCGTGCCAAGGCGGTGGCAGCAGCAGCCGCCACCCTTCCTTGTCCCAAGGCCTTTCTCACATACCATCAGAGGCAGTCACTTTCTACTCCTGCAACCACCTGGAAGGGTTTCAAAGATTCAGAAGTACGATTTGAGAGAAGAAGGGCTACCTCTAGGATGTTGTAGCGAGAGCTGTCGCAGTAATCCCGCACTCCGATTTCGGTCCCCATGTACCAGCCGCTGAAGGGGCAGGCAGAGAACTCCAGGCCTCCAATCTCAAGCAACATGTTGGAAACAGCTGGTAAGGCATACCATCGAAGCCCAAGTTCTTTAAACCACTCAAGTCTGTTAAAGGAAAAAAAAACATAACAAGGGCAGGGGGTCTTCAAACGTGGCCCTTTGATGACTTGTGGACTTCAACTCCCAGACTTCCTCAGCCAGGCTGAGGAATTCTGGGAGTTGAAGTCCACAAGTCGTCAAAGGGCCAAGTTTGAAGACCCCTGAACTAGGACAACTGCCTTCAGAGAAGCTGCAAAAGCTTGAAGAGCATCTGGTCCAATTCTGAAGAAGAAGATGGCCCAGTTTTGAAGGACATTTCTGACTCAATCGATTATCAGTCAATCATGTTTTGAGGCTCACAGCAAATTCCATGCCTAAGGATTGATCCATAAAGCACATCATCCCAGCACATGACTACTAAAATACAAAGCAACATTAAAAATAATTAAAAAGAAAAAAGAAAAAAGAAAGGAAGGGAACCACCATTACGTTGGGTAGAACTTACTCGGGGAAATGAGAAGTGTCTTCTACACATGCCGAAAGGCGGGCCAATGGAGCACTATCCTGACTGTCCCACAATATCATTAAGTTTGGAAACTCACAACGGCTTGGCCTCGACTTAACGGGAGCCGAGAACCCATTTGGACTTACTTGGGATGTCTCATGGGGACTTCCAACACCAGCTCAGGTGGGATCTCAAAAAGCTCAGGGTCATTCCCGTTGGCCTGGAGAAGGAGTGGCAGGACATCAAATCGGCCACGGGGGGCTTTCCACCCTTGCTGTATGCAAATCTGTACCCAAAGGAAAAAAAATGTAGGTTGTGGATATCCATGCAACAAAGCACAGGTGCCAAACATGATGTCTACCAACATCTGTTTGTTGATCCAGAGAGTTCCCTTAAAGTGAGGCTTTTTTTACATCTGGGATGTTGGGGACAGTGGGACTTGAACTCATGATCTCTGGGTTGATAGCCTGGTGTCCTAACCACTAGACCAGGGGTCAGCAACCTGAAACAGTGAAAGAGCCACTCAGAACCAGTTCCCTCACAAAAGGAAAAACTGGGAGCCGCAAAAAATGTGTGCGCATGTGCATACATGCGTGCATGCCCAGAACAGGGTTTGACTGAAGAGTGGAGCCAAGGCGAGATATGCACCTACCCTGCATATTTGAATTGATTGGTTGAACTTTTTTTTTTTTGGACTGCACATGGCAGAGGACTGGGAGCCGCAGGAGACGGCTGAAAGACCAAACTGGCCTTTTTCAAAGCTACTACCAGGACTGTATGATCAATTTACAGCAGACAGTCCAGTATTGTTCTCGTAAGGCTTGGCGGAATCTTAAATCAGTAGAAAAGCAAACCTACCAAGCTATATATTTAATGTTCAACAGGGAGCAGTGATGTTGCCACAGGGCACCTCTGTTCAAATTTTGCACGGTTTCCCCTGAGTAAGCTTCAAATGCTCACCATTTATAAAGTGTTCGGTTTCTAAAAGATGCTTTGGAACAAGCATGAAGGATCATGTTAATTGGTGTCAAACTGCTATTTAAAAAGCAACTAACGCTGGCTGTAAAACTGAGATTGTAAGATGCTGGCGACCATCAAAACTAAAAGATAACAATTAAGGACAAGCAGGCTTGGATTCAGAGGCGTTTTTTAAAAAAAGTTTTTTAGCCCTTTGAGGTATTCCAGACGAGAAGCACAACATGGAGTTCTAATTATTAGTTCACAACTATGAGTACTTATTGTAAAGTTACATTACATTAACTTTACATTACATTAACTTTACAATAACTTGTCTCCTCTCCTCTCCCTCTCCTCTCTCCCCCTCCCTCCCTCTCCTCTCTCTCTCCCCTCCTTTCTCTCCCCTCCCCCTCCCTCTCCTCTCCCTCTCCTCTCCCCTCCCTCTCCCCTCCCTCTCCTCTCCCTCTCCCCTCCTCTCTCTCCCCTCCCCTTCCCGCCCTCTCCTCTCCCTCTCCTCTCTCCTCTCCCCCTCTCCCTCCCTCTCCTCTCCTCTCCCTCTCCTCTGTCCCCTCTCCCTCCCTCTGCTCTCCCTCTCCCCTCCTCTCTCTCCCCTCCCCTTCCCTCCCTCTCCTCTCTCCTTCCCCTCCCTCTCCTCTCTCCCCTCTCCCTCCCTCTCCTCTCTCCTCTCTCTTCTCCTCTCCCCTTCCCTCCCTCTCCTCTCCCTCTCTTCTCCTCTCCTCTCTCTTCTCCCCTCCCCTCCCCTCCCTTTCCTCTCTATCTCCCCTCCCCTCCCTCTCCCTCTCTTCTCTCCTCTTCCTCTCCCTGTCCAGAAAAGTGGGACAGCCCCTTCTGGAACACTTCCCACATCCCTTTTCCTTATCTGTGACCTGAAACATCTTTTATATACGAGTCTGCAGCTCCTCCTTCCTGTCTCCCAAGATCTTTCTCACAGACCGTTGAAATAATTTAATGGGTTTCCCCCTACCACGGGCACGCGACCCTTACAGGATTCCGTACATCCTTCCGTGTCATGCACCAACCTCGGTCAGCTCCACGTTAGCTGGGTCACCTGTGATGGTACCGTCCGGCTGTTTATAACCGGCATAACGGATGAGCTGGGAGTTCCAGACCCGGAAGTCGTGTTTGCCATCTGTCCTCTGGGGGAAGATGGTGATGGCAGATCTAGGAGGAGGAGGAGAGAAAAAAAGGGGGCAGGGTTTTAACACTCTAGGAATTAAAGCCCACCGGTCTGAAAGTTGCCAAGCTGTTTTAGACGGTCTTGTTTGATTCTGCAGAATAGTTGGAGCTGCATCCCTGGAATGGCGGGGCCTGCCTGAAAGCGGAGCTCTTTTGCCTCGCTTCCTTTCGCGAATAGCGTTAAGCTCCTTTTAGCTTTTACCATACTATTTTTCCATCTGGAAATAAAAGGAAGGCCGGCCTCCAATTTACAGCAATTATAGCAATTCAGGAACACGGCTGCAGATGCTTCGGGAGAGGGCGGTGAAGAAGGGGTGGGGCAAGCCACGGGGAGCCACAGGTCTCTAAGTTGCCACCCCACGTTCTATAGGCACCAAGCAGCTCCTCCCGAATCCTTTGCATACAATCAATTCGAGTGGAAAATCCATCCCGTTTTAGACTAGAACGGTTGTCTTTTCATTTGATGTTATTTTTTTATTTTATTTTATCCGTTTGCACCCCGCCTTTATTATTTTTACAAGTAACCTGCTTCCTCCTATTTTCCCCACAAGGCTGAGAGAGGGGGGACAGGCCCAAACTCACCCAAGCTGGCTTTCATGGCTAAGGCAGGACTAGAACTCGGAGTCTCCAATTGACTGGCCCAAAGTCACCCAACCAGCTTTCACAGTTAAGGCGGGACTTGAACTCATGCTCTCCTGCTTTCGAGCCTGGTGCCTTAACCACTAGACCAGGGGTCTTCAAACTTGGCCCTTTTATGACTTGTGGACTTCAACTCCCAGAATTCGTGCCTGGCTGAGGAATTCTGGGAGTTGAAGTCCACAAGTCATAAAAGGGCCAAGTTTGAAGGCCCCTGCACTAGACCAAACTGGCTATGGGAGATTCTAATTTTGGGTTGCTCCGTTGTTTGCTAAGCTTCTCAAGCAAAGATAACAAAATGGGTCTTGGTCCAATGCCATCATGCCATTTGGGCATCAACGTGTGCGCGTGCACACACTCTCTCTCTCTCACACACACGCACATGTACCTGAGGTTCCCTTTGTTCGTGGCATATTTGATGTGGTTGCAAATGTAGTTGAACATCCCATGGGCTGTGGTACAGTCCCGGGCATCAAAAACCTGGAAGAATAGAATAGAATAGAATAGAATAGAATAGAATAGAATAGAATAGGATAGGATAGGATAGGATAGGATAGGATAGGATAGGATAGGATAGGATAGGATAGGATAGAGTGGAGTGGAGTGGAGTGGAATGGAATGGAATAGAATAGAATAGAATATAGAATCTTTATTGTCACTTTAAATGTACACTAATCAGCATAACATTAAAATGAAATTTTGTTCCATTCAGCTCTGAAAAAATACCATTATGCATATGAGGACCCAGATTGTTGGGGGCAATAAGCTGACTTTGTAATAATGCCGCTTCGGGGGGGGGGGCGAAAGCCCTAATAAGCAGGCATATACATAGAATGAAGGCTATTGCTAAGCACATTGGTTTGTGCTTAAATTGTAAGCCGCCCTGAGTCTTCGGAGAAGGGCGGGATATAAATGGGATTAAAATAAAAAAATAAAATAAAAATATACCCACATACACACACATATATGACATCACAGTCTAGTTCGAATGTATACATATACATGGCGGAGAGAAAAAAAGAATCCTGCAAATTTACAAGATGGATGGCATAAGGAAGAAAGCTGTTACAAATCTAGTAGTTCAGCTATAAATACTTCGAAACCTCCTCCCAGAGGGGAGCAACAGGGACTACAAGGACTACAAAGAGAATGAAAGCCCAGTTTTGGTCTTGAAGAAGAGAAGGCAGTACTGATGTGTAAGTTTATCCATATAATCGTACATTTTAAATGCTGAACGGCTGTCATGTGCAGTAGCAGAAAGATTTAATTTCTGCAGACACGGAAGGCAGGCTGAGACCTGAAGGTTTTAAGATCCTGAAGAGCCAACTAAAAAAAATGTGTAAAAGAAGGAAAGAATTTGACAGCCCTTCCACCTTACATCTGGAGATGGCTCAGCAAATAAACCCGCATAAACTCTTAAGCAGGCTTTAAAATGAGTTACGTTGTTCATGTAAGGGGAGAGACTCTATTTTCACATGCAAATCTCTGAAATTGAGGATTAACATTTGCCCCAGAAAGGTTTTTTGCCACTCCGACATGCCTCCAGTTGATGGAGATTTTTCACCCTTTTGGTTTCATGAAAAGAAACCCCGCATGGGCCAGGCGTAAGTGCTTGCAAAAGCCTGAACTTAAAATATTTGGAGGGCTTGTTTTACATTGGATTCCCCAAATCTTCTGGGAGTGCTTCAATGGCACTTTCAGCCTTCTTGTAGGCCTCTTAACTGCCGTGCCGGCTTGCCAAGAATATTCATACCTGCTAAGAACAATCTGCCCTTGCCAAAGTAAAAGCACGTAGGCAGGTGGCCTGCTGGCCATGTCCCTGAGTTCCCTCTCACCTGCAGCTTGGACCACTGGATCCTCCCCACGCAACGAGACGCATTACGCCAGGCGTGCTTGGCCCCATAGATCAGCTCTGTGTCGTGCAACTGGTAACTGTCTGTGGCTTCTATCTCCTTGGTGACTTCCACCAGCCTTTCCGTGTGAGCCTTCGAGCCAGACCTGCCAGGCCAGAGAAGGAAAGAGGTTGGCCCTCATTCATGCCACTGTGGTGGGCACAGTCGAGTTGCGCAAGGCAATCCTGCCCCAAAGCGAAACCTTTGTTCTCCCAAAAGGGAGCAGGCATTGTGCCAAAGTTGGCAATCCTCACAATCACAATGAGCACAAGGAGATTCAGAATGTGGAATAATAGAATTGGAAGGGGCTTTGGAGGTCTTCTAGTCCAACCTCCTATACCATTCCAGACAACGGGCTGTCCAGTCGCTCCTTAAAAACCTCCAGTGATGGAGCACCTACAACTTCTGGAGGCAAGTCGTTCCACTGGTTAATTGTTCTGAACGTCAGGCGGTTTCTCCTTAATCCTAGCCTGGATCTCTCTTTGATCAGCTTCCATCTAGTAATTCTCTCAGGGGCTTTGGAGAATAGATTGACCCTATCTTCTCTGTGACAGCCTCTCAAGTACTGGAGCATGGCTATCATGTCATCTCTCGTCCTTCTCTTCGTTAGACTAGACCAGGGGTCTTCAAACCTGGCCCTTTGATGACTTGTGAACTTCAACTCCCAGAATTCCTCAGCCAGGCACGCTGGCTGAGGAATTCTGGGAGTTGAAGTCCACAAGTCATCAAAGGGCCAAGTGTGAAGACCCCTGGACTAGACATTCCCAATTCCCATAACCGTTCATCTTATGTTTTAACCTCCATTCTCCCTAATCCTCTTTGTTGCTCTTCTCTGCACTCTTTCTAGGGCAAGGGCAGGCAACCTCGGCTCTTTTATGACTCATGGACGTCAACTCCCAGAATTCCTGAGTCAGCATAGCCTATCCCTGTTCTAGGGTCTCAACATCTTTTTTTGTATCATAGTGACCAGAACTGGATGCAGTATTCCAAGTGTGGTCTCTCCAATGCAGTACAAAACCGTAACACTGCATCACATGACATTGGATAATTATCTTGGAGATTTAGCCTCTTCATCTCTTCTAACTCTGGCCACTTTCAAAACACTCATTAACGCAGGGAGAAGAGAATCTGAATGTCCAAAGACGCTTCGTTTCTATGCGGTGTTTTAGGTCAGACAAATTGTCTTTACTAATGGCCCACCAGGATGGGCTCAGAACCCTGAAGGAACATGCCATAATATTTCAGCTCATTTCAAGGCTTTTATCGACAATTCTTTAGCCTCTTTTAATGTAAGAGCAATTTGTTGGTGGAAAATAAATGCAAGCAAAACTAAAAGCCATATCTGCCAAATTAATCATCCTAAGCACAGTTAGAACCATCCAGGACAAAGAAGCACTGTATTTCCAGTTTTTCACACAGCATTCGACTCCTTATTTATGGAGCTAAATCCTCTTTCCTTCCCCTTCCTTATTATGGAAAGTTATCCTAACCCGGAGGTCTCCAAATGTGGCAACTTTAAGTCTTGTGGCCTTTAACTCCCAGAATTCACCAGCCACTGGGGAATTCTGGGAGTTGAAGTCCACAGGTTGCTGAATTTGGAGACCTCTTTCCTACCCAAATGTCATCTTTGTTCTGCAGAGGGGAGAGCAGGTTTGAACAAATTAAGGGCAGATTCATGCCAGACTTATATAATTAACCAGGAAGACTCTAAAAGGTAAAGGTAAAGGTTCCCCTGCACATGCATGCCAGTCATTTCCGACTCTAGGGGCCGGTGCTCATCTCCATTTCAAAGCCGAAGAGCCAGCGCTTGTCCGAGGATGTCTCCGTGGTCCTGTGGCCGGCATGACTAGATGCCAAAGGTGCACGGAACGCTGTTACCTTCCCACCGTAGTGGTCCCTATTTTTCTACTTGCATTTTTACGTGCTTTCGAACTGCTAGGTTGGCAGAAGCTGGGACGAGTAACAGGTGCTCACTCTGCTACGTGGCACTCGGGATTCGACCCGCCAAACTGCCGACCTTCTGATCAACAAGCTCAGCGTCCTAACCCACTGAGCCACCGCATCCCTTATAGGAAGACTCTACTGTCCCCTTATTTTAAAGGCCCATCCTTAATTTGCAAGTAGGCTACCCTGATCATGGCCAGTGGGAAAGGTTGGTGCAGGCTTGCCCATGGTCAAATCCCTTGCAGAAATCACGACAGTTTCTGGGGCCAGGAATCACGGAGGCCTCCAACTTACCTCTTGATGGAGGAGTAGTACTGATCAATGAATTCTTTGGCGAGGAGGAGGAGCTGATCCTTCATCCGGACTTCTTCCGGTTTGCGGACATGCTGAGAGGGTATCATGATGGACCCCATGCAGACCTGCTCACTGCAAGGGGTCACCTGAAAGATAAGAGATAGGAAGTAGAAAGTAGAAAGCCACCTGGTCAAGATTCTGTTCACCTGTTGAAGGAGTTTGAAGAACACAGTGGATGTGCAGAGGATGCTCCGGGGGGGGGGGATGGAACAGATTCATAAATATTTTTTATTTGCTTATTAAATTTATACACCGCTCATCTGACCGTCGTGGGACCTGCTCTGAATCTCTAATGCTCTTAAGAGTTTAACACATCACTTTGGCTGCTTACAAAATACAAAACGACCTGCGTTTGCAAGAACCCCACGCCTGAAAAGAAGCAGCTTGGCAAATGTCTTCTGCTCCTTCTCCTATTTGATTTAAAAAAGAAAAAAAAAATCAGATGGGGAAATCAAAGCTCCTTTTGTAACTTTTCTTCCCGTTGTTCCGGTGACGGCTTTCGTTCCTGTGCTCCAGTCACTTTTTCTTGAAAAGGCACAAACACGCTGTCTACATTTCTATGGAAGCGGTACGACACGGAGGGCTTTGAATCTTTTTTTTTTCTCTTTTTCTTTTTCTTAATGATCCGCCCTGTGTGGAATTTGCCCGCTTCGCAGCTGCTGCACCCTAGATGGATGTTTTTAAATGGTGCTATCCTCTGGGACCTTCTTATTTGCATCTTAAAAAACCTTAACTACAAAAACAACAAACCCCCCCCCCAAAAAAAACCCCAAAACGATCGCATCTACCCTAGGTCTACATTCTCTCATTTATTCATATTTCCTTTTCGCTCCCGATTTTGTTTTACTGGTGTTTTGCTAATCTATCACGCACGTGCGCTCAGGCGCATTGACTGAACGGCAAAGGAGCATTTTTTTTCCCAGCTAACCACCGCATATCGCGGCATCAAGATCCTTTGTGGCTGGCATTCTTTCATGTGGCACCATCAGAAAGAACCCTGATATGAATGGTGCGCTAAATGGCACTCTGCAGTGGTTTATCTACGC
This sequence comes from Vipera berus, assembly GCF_964194415.1. Classification (NCBI taxonomy): domain Eukaryota; kingdom Metazoa; phylum Chordata; class Lepidosauria; order Squamata; family Viperidae; genus Vipera; species Vipera berus. Next base: position 9,738,148 of record NC_138217.1, on the reverse strand, counting down.
ACAGGAGGCGAAGGGAAGAAGAAATACCACAACGGGAGATATGGAGCGGGGAGACGGGGACTTAGCTGAAGAACTGAATCGGGGTACAAATTAGTCACTCGGCAACTCCAGAATTAAAGATTCAGTCATTTGATGAAGAAGGCTTGAATGCAGAAGGGAGGAAGTGAAACACACGGATGGAACGATCAAAGAAGTCAAAGAAGGAATGGCATTTACTCCCGTTTGCAGCTCCACTGCAGGGCTGCACTATCCAGAGAGGAGCAAAATAAGGGACCTTGGAGGTCTTCCAATCCAACCCCCTGCTCAGGCAGGAGACCCTATATTATTAAAGACAAATGGCTGCCCAGTCTTGAAATCTTCCAGTGTTGGAGCATCCGCAACTTCTGGAAAGCAAGCCGTCCCACTGATGAATTGTTCTCAATGTCAGGAAATTTCTCCTTAGTTCTAGGTTGCTCCTCTCCTTGATTAGTTTCCATTCATTGTTTCTTGCAACCGACAGACAAGGTAGACACTTGCTTTGAAAAACCTTCGCTCCCGATGCCCTCCCACAAGGTTTGATCTCAGTTCTGATGCTCCTTGGCTAATTTTCCACCATGTTGTTTTTTTTCTTCTTGAACCTATGTCATTATGAGAATTTTAATGGATGATGGGTTCCACCGTCCACCCATACCTAAACAACTTCTGCTGCTGCCCACTTGGCCAATTTTGAAGCTTGTGTCATGCGTCATGGCGCACCCGGGCAACATTACAATAACTTTGTTTTACCGACCTCAGAAGGATGGAAGGCTGAGTCAGCCTTCATCCCCGTCAGGATCGAACTCCAGACTACTGGGCAGAGTTTGCCTGCAATACTGAAGTCTAACCACTGCAGTCTCCATTGTGCCACCTGGCTGAAACTTGAGGACTACTTGAAGTACCTCCCCCATTTTCTCCAGTTAAGCTTCCTCCTCTCTAAGGTTACTCGCAATCTTTGAGAATGAAGCCTAGTTGCCTGGATTGGCTGCTTTGCTCCGCTAATGCTAGAGCCGGCCCTTGAGAAAAGCATGTTCCAAGGAGGTTTCCTTGGAGATGGACCCCAAACGTTTGGAAGAATGCTCAAGCAGGCAGTCATGTCACTTACCATGGAGTACTTCAAATGCAAAGTATCGTTCAGCACACAGCCAGTTTCCCAGTTCCTCACTTTGGCAAAACGGGGGCATTTGGAAGGGCTTTCGTTCACCACTTTTTTGGTCGGCGACCACTGGCCAGAAGGGACCTGAGTAAATAGAGTAGAAAGAGAACAATGGTCTGTGAGATTGTTCGGTCCAGCCCAGCTACTCAGACAGAGGCCGATGATCACAGGGTTGGGGAAGTAGAGCAGAGAGGCAAGTTCCTCGGGCTGATGGTATGTTTGCACATTTGGAAGCGGGTGGCGGGCCCACTCACAAAATGGAGGTCCCCCAACCAGTTACCAAACCCTCATTTTGTAAAAGACCAACTAGTTCCTCACCATCCTAATAGGATCTTCACGGAACTCCAAAATGTTTCTGCAAATTGATGTGTGTGTGTGTGTGTGTGTGTGTGTGTGTGTGTGTGTGCACATACCGTGGTAGGACCAGAAGAGAGTGGTGGTGATAGCAACATCAGGAAGAAGGAGCATGAGAAGCTGGAGATCTATCTATCTATCTATCTATCTATCTATCTATCTATCTATCTATCTATCTATCTATCTATCTATCTATCTATCTATATCTATCTATCTCTGTCTATCTATCTATCTATCTCTATTTCTATCTATCTCTTTATCTATCTATCTATATCTATCTCTATCTATCTATCTATCTATCTATCTATCTATCTACCTACCTACCTACCTACCTACCTACCTATCTATCTATCTATCTATCTCTATTTCTATCTATCTCTTTATCTATCTATCTATCTATATCTATCTATCTATCTCTGTCTCTCTCTCTGTCTCTCTCTCTGTCTCTCTCTGTCTCTCTGTCTCTCTCTCTCTCTCTCTCTCTCATCTCCCTATCTCTCTCTCTCTCTCTCTCTCTCTCTCTCTCTCTCTCTCTCTCTCTCTCTCTCTCTCTCTCTCTCTCTCTAAGCTAGCGATCTAGCTATTTATCTAGCTATCATAGTTAGAAACCACCCATCTCTCTCATGAAGGGACCCAGCTATACTACGATGCTGGAAAGAAATTCAGGGTTTCTTCTCACGCTCCAAATCACCCTCTTTGCTCCTCCAATCGAGCTGTTCTAGAGGGCTGCGGTGTCAGTCATCCTGAGGGTTACAGAGATTAAGACTTTGCAAGTGTGGGTGGAATTACCTGCTGAAAAAAGGCAGAGAGGAGAGAATTGCCAAGGGGGTGGATTGTCAATCAGAAGCAGAGTGCATGCTTCAGAATTGCACATGATCCCCAATTGTTTCCTCATAAAGGTAAAATTTCCTTCAAGTCAAGCTGGGGATTTCAAGGACTAATCCATGTAATTTTCTTTGCCACTGTTCAGAGGTGGTTGACTCTTGCTTTACTTCTGGGGTATAAGAAATCTACTCTTTTTCTGGCTAATACCAGAAACCTACTCTAGTTGTAACTAGGATAAAGCCTATTTCACTTCCTAGCCCAGACAAGATTGTACAGGTTCTGCTCAGTCCTTCTCAGCCTTGCAAAGTAGTCCAGGCAAGAAGAACACCAGCTCTATTCGCATTGTAAGCTTGTATGAACAGAATCTGGCACGTCTGCAAGTACATTTTGCCCCCACTCTGCTTTTACTGTCCAAGAAACCAGAGATCTCAGGTGCTTGGCATTCCTTTTGTGAGTTCAGCCACATCAGGTCTGATTGTTGCCTACTCTGCAGCTCTTCAGATAAGCTCTTATCTGAAGCTCTTATCAGCTTCAGATAAGGCTACAGATTTTTTCTCCTTTTGCAAATGTTGATCAACTGAGAACTGTATTTACTCAGGTGAATGCTACAAAAACCCCAGGAATTTTTTTCCAAGGGTTCAAAAATTGGGGAAGAGATTTCTTTCCCCCCCACCTGTACAAACAGGGGAAGAAGACGTGGCAGCCTCTAGACAAGGGGAAAAAAATAGATTGGGGTCAAAAGGTAGACAATTTATTTAAGGAGCAGTGGGGAAGAAGTGACCTCTTACAGGAAATTCCTCTCTCTGTGGAAAAATTTATTTTTGAACACACTGTTCCTCCTTCCATGCGCTCCCTATAGTCTTTAATTGAAAACGTGGCACAGGTAGCATATCAAGAAGCAGAATTGAGAAAGCATTAAAGAAATCTTACAGAAGTGACAAAACATATAGCGATGGGTTTCTACGGGGGCATTCCCCCAAAGTGGTGTGCGGATTGGAAAACAGGAGCCAAGGAAAAGGAGCCCATTTCCTAGGAACTAATGAACGGGGACTGTGACTATGAACTAATGTGACTGGGGACCTTGGAGGTCTTCTAGTCCAGCCCCCTGCTCAAGCAGGTGAACCTACAGCCTCTTCTTAAAAACCTCCAGATGGTCATCTGCTGGCACAGGAATTGAATATCAAAAGCAAAGAACAGTTGATGGCACTTTAAAAAGTAGTCCATGTATGAAAATAATAATAATAATAATAATTTTATTTATATACTGCCCTTCTCCCGAAGGACTCAGGGCGGTGAACAGGGCAAATATAAAAAATACAAAAATACAAAAGTTAAAAGAAAATTAAACATATGCCCGACTAAAAACAGTAAATACAAATATTAAAAATGACCATAAAACCCAACCCATCCCCCATCAGGCCATGCACATGGGAACATGTGCATGTACATGGGAACATGTGCATGTATTGAATGCAGACCCTGCTCTCTCTATTCTGCCTTGGTCATACTGCAAGGTTTACTTCTGGGCCCCACAGTTTAAGGAGAAGGTTTACTTCTGGGCCCCACAGTTTAAGGAGGACATTGATAAAATAAAGTATGTCCAAAGAAGATGAAGTAAAGATGAAGGGGGAAGATGAGGTATTTTAGCCTGGAGGAGAGAAGGCTGCAAAGACAAGAGCATTGTCTTCAAGTATCTGAAGGGCTGTAATGGAAGGAAGGGGGCAGAATTATTTAGCAAACAAGACAAGAAAAGCAAGGTTAAATAAATAAAGAGCAGATTTTACTTGGATGTAGGAAAATATCCCTAGCGGTCAGAGCTGTTAAACAAGGGAACAGTCTCTCTTGGGACATAGTAGAGTCTCTTCCATGGAACCCTGCAAGACTTTTCATTAGGAAAGTTTTATCCGTAGATTCTTGTACTGGGCAAGTGAGGCTAGTTTAGATGATCTCTGAGTTCCCTTACGTTCTATGAATTTTGTAGTGCAGAACATTTTTTCCTGCCTTTATAAAAAAAAAAATCAGTTGACGTTTCCATTTTGCCCCATAGGAAACCTTCATCCTTCTGTAATACTTGCTTTTTTTTATAATAATAATAATAATAATGTTGGAAGGGACCTTGGAGGTCATCTAGTCCAACCCCCTGCTAAGGCAGGAAACCCTATACCCATTTCAGACAAATGGCTGTCCAGTCGTAAAAGAAAGAATACGCTGGATGGGGTTGGGTTTTTATAAATAGTTTTAATTTTAATATGTATTAATTTTATGGGCATAATGGTTTAATGGCTTTTTAATTTTTGTATTCTGTTTTTTATTATGTATTGCCCTGTTCACCGCCCTGAGTCCTTCGGGAGAAGGGCGGTATACAAATTAAATTATTAAATTAAATTAAAAGCCAAAGCCAAACGGGAGAAAGTGGCGGAATAAGCAAACTTTGGCTCAGAGTTATGAGTAGCTGAAGGTCTTTCCCCACTTTCTAACACACACTAACAAAACAACGCCGCGATTAGGAGGCCTCGGGAGACCGTACAGAAGGAACAAAATTTAGCCTGTTTTTTTTATTTTTTTTTATTTTTATTTCCCGATATCAGGTCTAGAGTAGGTGTAAGTTTCAAATTGCACTCCAGTTCTAAAACTCATTATGAAAATCGTAAGCGGTTTGTTTGTTTGTCTCCCTTTCTTTTCGGGAACAGCAATAAATAACCTTTAAGGTCGTTCATACAATCTTAAAAGGAAGTGGCTTCAAGGTGAAGCAATTAAAAGCTTTTCCGATTGTTTCTGGTTCTAATTCCCCCCCCCCCCAGGAAATGCTCCATTCTGGGTGGGAAGTTTATTCTTCAGCTAATAAATTTGGGCGTGTAGAAATGGGTAACCTCGAAGCTGGAAATGGGAGAAAGTAGAACTGGAAACCAGTACAGATACTCGCTGACTTACAACAGTTCATTTAGTTCAAAGTTGAAAGTCGCTGGGAAAAGTGACTTATGACCGTTTTTCACACTTGACGACCATCCATCGCAGCATCCCCGTGGTTTATATTCGGCTGCTTGACAACTGTTGCTTCCACGTTGTCTTTTAAAATATTTTAAAATATATACCTTATCCAGAATGCTGAGGGGAATGGGTAGCTCTGAAGAGTAACAAAACAAACCAATTCTTTAAGAAATAAGCCAGATCTAGTCTGGCAGATTTCAAATTCAGAAAGCCCCCTACAATTTAGACAAACTCCCCCGAACTTTGCTGAAAGTGAGATTCAGACAGAAGTCCTTTTTGGGGGAGTTCCACGAGTGATAATAATGTGTGCAGTAGAACCAGCAGGCATTTCCTCAACTGGGGAAGTTGAGAATTAACTAGCAAATTTTTTTTAAAAAAGGAAGAAAAGGAAGGAAGGAAGGAAGGAAGGAAGTTGATTTTAAAAGGAAAGAAAAAGAAAGAAAGAAAGAAAGAAAGAAAGAAAGAAAGAAAGAAAGAAAGAAAGAAAGAAAGAAAGAAAGAAAGAGAAAGAAAGAGGAAGGAAGGAAGGTTGATTTTAAGAGGGAGAGAAGGAAGGAAGGAAGGAAGGAAGGAAGGAAGGAAGGAAGGAAGGAAGGAAGGAAGGAAAGAAGTAAGTAAGTAAGTAAGTAAGTTGATTTTAAGAGGGAAGAAAGGAAGGAAGGAAGGAAGGAAAAAAGTTGATTTTAAAAGGAAAGAAAAAGAAAGAAAGAAAGAAAGAAAGAAAGAAAGAAAGAAAGAAAGAAAGAAAGAGAAAGAAAGAGGAAGGAAGGAAGGTTGATTTTAAGAGGGAGAGAAGGAAGGAAGGAAGGAAGGAAAGAAGGAAGGAAGGAAGGAAGGAAGGAAGGAAGGAAGGAAGGAAGGAAGGAAGTTGATTTTAAGAGGGAAGAAAGAAAGGAAGGAAGGAAGGAAGGAAGAAAGAAAGAAAGTTGATTTTAAAAGGAAAGAAAAAGAAAGAAAGACAGACAGAAAGAAAGAAAGAAAGAAAGAAAGAAAGAAAGAAAGAAAGAAAGAAAGAAAGAAAGAGGAAGGAAGGAAGGGTTTATTTTAAGAGGGAGGGAAGGAAGGAAGGAAGGAAGGAAAAAAGTTGATTTTAAAAGGAAAGAAAAAGAAAGAAAGAAAGAAAGAAAGAAAGAAAGAAAGAAAGAAAGAAAGAAAGAAAGAGAAAGAAAGAGGAAGGAAGGAAGGGTTTATTTTAAGAGGGAGAGAAGGAAGGAAGGAAGGAAGGAAGGAAGGAAGGAAGGAAGGAAGGAAGGAAGGAAGGAAGTGCAGTTAGGATTTGGTCTTTTTTGTTGATCTGTTTAGCTTCTGGGTTATTCGGCCATATTATCCACCAATTGCTGATGGCGCCATGGACAATTCCGTGGCGAGAGACACACTGAGTTTTTATTTTTGTGGATGCAGAAGGCACAGTTAATCCGCTACCCAGATTCCTCAGAAAACTGTAAAATCGTGCCATCTCCCAACTGGCCATCATTGCCAGAGACTCCCCTTATGGCCTGCCACCTACCTGGTCCTTGTCTGAAGACATGTCGCTTGGCTTGGGGCTGGTTTCAGATGCCCCCCACTGATCATTCACGACTCGGTCGCTCTCCAGCTGCGTTGGAAATGTCCTTGGCGACTTCCGGCCCGCTTCCCAGAAACTGGTGAAAGGTAAAAACAGACAGCAACCCATGAGTCGTGAGATTAAGTAATAATTGGGTTCAAACCAGGTTCCGACATTAACCGTGCATTCCTGGGTTCTGGAGCAGGGACAGCCCCAGTCAGCTTGCATTTGTTTGCTGCAAGTACAGGCAAGCTTTCCCGTCTGTTTTTTGAATACAAGTTCTCACACAATCAAGAGTTAGTCCGTGGCTGTACAAAGGAACAACGGAAACTCTACTTTCTGCCCAAAATAGAATTACTTCTGGCCCTTTGTGGAGAGTGAAAAGGAGAAACAAAACCAAACCAAAATCAAATCAAATGGATAGTTATAAACTGAACTTGCGTTGGATATTCGAGGATCGCCGGAATTCTTCCGTAACGGAGCCTCAAACGTTTCTACAAGACATTTCTGATCGAAAGCTGTTTGATTCCTGGCCATTCCCGGATTCTTGTGGGGTTATTTTATGAGTTTCAGTCCAGCTTGCCAAGGAGAAACCTGACACTCTGGTGTCACACAGGTGCGGATGGAATGGAATGGAAGCTTGTCTACTCAGTAAAAGCTAACAAAGTCCCTTCAAAATACCTCGCGCTACTCTAAATGGGTGTTGTGGCATTCCTGCAAATAAATACAACGGGACTTAGCTTAGCTTGGCGGCGGTCAGATTCCTGGTTCATTAAAAAAAATATGGGGGAAAAAAGTATTTTTAAACAAACCAGGATGGATGGGTCCATGGCTGAATCCACAGCCACATGCTGCCTACCTGTTCTACTAGAAGAATTCCATGCAAAAAACACCGACGTTCCTGCCACAACGAAGGAGAATTCTTCTAACTTTCAGCCTGCTCACCACCTTCCATATTGGTGAGAGAGCTGCAAACCAAACGTGCAAACCTCATGCCGGCATCCCTCAGCTTAACCACGGCTCCTTTAACGACAGCTCAAAGTTACTGAACAGCAGTGAAAAGAAGTGACTTAGGACCGTTACGGCGTCTCGGTCGTCGTGGGATCAAAACTCAGAGGCATGGCAACTGGCTCATGTTTAGGACGGTGTCGCAGCGTCCGCTGGGGTGTGTGTCACGTGATCCCCTTTGACAAGCAAAGTCAACGGGGGAAGCCAGATTTGCTTAACAACCGTGTCACCAACTTAACAACGGCGATGATGGACTTAACAACCGTGGCAAGACAGGTTGTAAAATGGAGTGAAATTCATTGAGCAACTATCTTGCTTGGCAATCTTAGAAATGTTGGGCCCAGCTGTGATCCTAACATGGGGACTACCAATATTAACGAGAGAGTTGCCATACTTCTGAACCAAATATTATTCATGTTATTCCCCCAACCATATTTTGTTGACAGTTTTGGGGTTCACCCCTGTTAGTTGATCATCAGGGTTCTGCCCCAAAGAAAAGCAGATACAGAAGCCAGAGATTTGAAGATTTTCTCTGTCCCTCCATCTCTCTTCTTTAGAATCTCCTTTTGATCTTCCCTCTCCCATGCCAAGTTTAGTGTCAACGCTGCTAACCTCGGATGTTTTTGCATTGACAACAGATGGAAATGTAGCCATCTTTTTCCCTTTCGCTTTTAGAGTTAGATGATGCTGGGAGGGAGGTGGGATGTGAATGAGAGTCCAGCTAGACATAACAACACGAAACCTAGCGTGAGAATCAAGGTTACTGAGCCCAGAGCTGATAAAAGAATTGGCAGGCCTGAGAGCTCAAGAGGAAGCCCGTGCTTTAAGCTAATTGGGGAATGTGATTTAGGACCGTTAATTGGAGGAGGGAATTGTGCTTTGATACTAGGTGTCCAGCGGAGGGGAATTCAGTTTTGGGCTTCGATTATGTAAGTGCCGATATTCTGCTACTCGAATAAAAGATTCTTTAAGGTAAACAATGCCTCGAAGTTCTTTTGAAGAGTTTCATCTGTCAGAACCATGACATTTAGCTGTTTGGCTCTAAGGAGACTAAAGTAGTCTCCTCTAGATTGGATCCTCAGGCTTTTGACTATATTTTGGGCAAATAGAGAAAGTTGCTGAGGTCTCAACCATTTATCCTTCTGATCGCCCCATTTTTCCTTAATGCAGAGATTATTTTCTAAAGGTTACATGTGGGACATCAATACAATGCAGGGAAAGGACTCAGCCCAGCGGCAGACAATCGAAATGTCGTAATAGCACACAAATCATTTTAAAAAAAACACACACAAAGGAAAAGGAAATGAAACTCCTTAAAATAATAATTATTCATCACTGGATTGGAGGAATTATTCCCCTCTTTAGAGAGCAACACATACAAAAATAGGGTACAGAATCTACCAAGGCATCAGCAGTCCAAGGAAAAAAAAAAGAATAGTTATCTCTCTGGGCAGACACCCCCTCCCCCACCAAAAAAAACTACAAAATCCCCATCTTGGTTGTTCTCCAGGGCTTGGGTTAAAGGCGTTAAGGTTAGGGTTAGGTTAGGTTTCGTATTACATGATTGTTTTTACTGAAGATGGATGTATATATACCCAAAGTCATGGTGGAGTTGGACAGCCTTCAATAATTTTTTTTAAAAAATAGAAATTAGAATAGAAATATGGAATGGAATGAAATATAGTAGAAAATATAGAGTAGAGTAGAGTAGAGTAGAGTAGAGTAGAGTAGAGTAGAGTAGAATAGAACGGAACGGAACGGAATGGAATGGAATGGAATGGAATGGAATGGAATAGAATAAGGAATGAAATGGAATAGAGAATAGACTAGACTAGACTAGACTAGACTAGACTAGACTAGACTAGACTAGACTAGACTAGACTAAGGAATGGAATGGAATGGAGAATGGAATGGAATGGAATGGAATGGAATGGAATGGAATGGAATGGAATAGAATAGAATAGAATAGAATAGAATAGAATAGAATAGAATAGAATAGAATAGAATAGAATAGAATAGAATAGAATAGAATAGAATAGAATAGAATAGAATAGAAATTAGAATGGAATGGAATGGAATGGAATGGAATGGAGTGGAATGGAATGGAATGGAATGGAATGGAATAGAATAGAATAGAATAGAATAGAATAGAATAGAATAGAATAGAATAGAACAGAAATTAGAATAGAATAGAATAGAATAGAATAGAATAGAATAGAATAGAATAGAATAGAATAGAATAGAATAGAATAGAATAGAAATTAGAATGGAATAGAATAGAATAGAATATAGAAAATATGAAATGGAATAGAATGGACTGTACTGGACTACACTAGCCTAGACTACACTAGGCTGCATTAGACTAGTCTAGAAAATATGGAGCAGAATAGAACAGAACGGAAAAGAACAGAATAGAATAGATGCAGGAACTGATCCAGTTTCTTAGCAGTTGGTAATCACCTTGCTCTCAATTCATCCATCATTCTATTATTTTACATATAAACAATGAGACTTAGCTATACTAGTTAATCCTTTGGGCATCCCTTCCAGAATGCTTGACCCTCAAAGGTACTTAAGGATCCACCTAGCTTTGTGGCTAGTTTATGGTCTTGCAATGTTGCAGCTAAAGTCACAATCGACAGGAGAGAGAAAGAGAGCACGTTTTACTCTGCCGTTTTGTTTCACAGCTCGCAAACATGGAGCGCTACCTGAACTGCAAAAAAAAATCCGGCAAATATACAATGACTTCAAAAGCAGAGGTACCCTCACTTCAACCTTCAGTGATATTTATTTCTTCTGGCATTAAAGTGACTTTCTCCATTATGGGATTTATTCCTGTGTATTTACAAGAACACATCAAATCATTCACACCACAGGGTGCTGTTTCTCTTTCATTATATCAGTATTGTGCATGCATACTGAGACACACAAACACACACATGCACACACACGCACATGCCGAGCAAAACTGAATTCTACGCGCAAACACAAAGGCTTGCATTCTCCCAGGGTGTTCATTGTCTACTTTTAAGAATAAGTACATCACAGGTCCAAGCAGTTTTTTTTTTAAAGAAAATTTCCTCTCGCACTTTGTATCAAAGCCACTTTAAACAAACCAACAAAAAAAGGTTTATTTATTGGATTTTTAATTTGGAATAGCCTAGGAACAGAACAATAAATCAGGAAGTGACTGCTTCAGACCTTATTTCTGTGGGACCATTGTTTCTTCGATACAGGTACCACACGGGGACAATGATATTAATTAACTTTGCGGGATTTGTTGCAAAGTCAAATCTAAGTGTAGTAAAGCAGTTTGGAAGACGATTAAAACACACACAAATGCTAAATTAGCATCCTCATGGCACTAGTCAGAATCAATAAAATTACTCAAGCTGTGCAATGCTTTGGATTGCAGAGTGTGTGGGAGTATGAACGGAGCAATTGTTACAACTCATTAAAGCAGTTGCATCTGCCTCTAGGTATGGTGAAGTTCTGAAAACAGATGCAGCTGCTTTAATGAGTCACAGGCAGGTGCGCCATTCTTGCTCCTGTATATTCTGAAACAGTAATTTGGAACGAAATCCAAAGCAATGCAAGTCTCTATTAATTATCTTTTACGTCTTTTTTATGACTGCATTCACATAACCAACCAAACTTAGTGAATCTATGTTGTTTGGTGTGTCAGCGCCCTAAGTAAACCAAACCAGGAAATGAACTCCATAGGAAGGTAAAAAAAAAACAAAAAAACCCTCTTTATCGATATTGGGTATAATAGCAAAACCTTTCAAATCTAATTTGTGCCGTTCCTCCTCCTCCTTCTTATACTCCAGCGACCCACTGAACTGAGCTGCTTCTGAATTATATTTCATTGCTCGGGACTGAAAACATTTCAACCATCTTTGCTTAGGGAAGAGTTCTTGCTTCCCCCCCCCCTGTCAAGGCCTTCTTCCCCACTCTCTACGAAGTGTAAATGGGATTTAAGAAGTTTCTCATGTTACACAAGGAAGCACGCGCAAAGTCAGTAAGGTGTCTTTGTCACTGTGAGTTGTGGGGTGGGGGGGGCACGGAGGGAGGGTCAGCTGATCTCACTGTACACATGTCGTACTTTGACAATAAAGGTTCATTCATTCATTCATTCATTCATTCATTCATTCAGACAGATAGATAACATTTATTGTCCATTTTTACTGGCACATATTAAAAATGGAATTTATTTGTTTTTGCGCACACACACAACGCACATTTAAACATACTATATACCACATATGGATAGACCTACACCCTTACATGTAAGTAACATCTAAATATTAATCACTGCCCTATCTCGCTAAGTTTCCCTTTTGAAGCTAGCTTTGGGGCACGCTCGCACCTCCTTCAGAGGTTTCCCCGGCTCCTTGCACCCCACTTCCTTGGCTGGAGAACAGGAGCGACCACAAAGGTGTGCTTCAGAGCCAGGCCGTCCAACCTAGGTATTCTAACTGCACAGATTATCTCCCGCATTTTTTAAAAAAAAAATGTGGAGGAAGTAATCTTTTTTTTTCCCCTAGCTTGGGTTTTTATTGTTATTATAGAATGGCCTCAATCAGATAAAGAGCAGGACCCAACTTAGCATGAAATGGCCAGCCAAGGACAAGGTGGCCCGGGCTGAAGATAAAAGAAGAACATTCCATAGCATAAAAAAAGGACTATTTTATTGGCCTAGCGCCCACCTGAGCTTTTAGCTGGCAGAGAAAACTCAGCAGGGTTGCTTATACGGTTAATCCTCGCCTTATGACCGTTTCTCACACTTATGGACCATCGCAGCATCTTCATGATCGCATGACCTGAATTTGGATGCTTGACAACCGCCTCATATTTAGGACGGTCGCAGTGTCCCCGGGTGGGGGAGGGGGGGAGGGAGGGAGTCACCTGATCCCGTTTTGCCACCTTCTGACAATGCAAAGTCAAGGGGGAAGCCAGATTCATTTAACAGCTGGGTTGCTAATGTAACAACTGGAGGGATTCACTTAACAATCGTGGCAAGAAAGGTTGGAAAATGGGGTGAAAATTCACTTAACTGGGCTCAGTTATGGACCCTAAGACTACCTGCACTGTTTTCAAAGTGTTCCTTAGCATGTGCAGACTGCAAGGTTGCCCTAATAGGACTGTAACCACATGGTCAGGCATGAGTAGCGAGCAAAGAAGGGATCTTCTTACAATACAATATAAAGGTAAAAGTTCCCCCGCACATGCATGCTAGTCGTTTCCGACTCTAGGGGCCGGTGCTCATCTCCGTTTCAAAGCCGAAGAGCCAGCGCTTGTCCGAGGACGTCTCCGTGGTCCTGTGGCCGGCATGACTAGACGCCAAAGGCGCACGGAACGCTGTTACCTTCCCACCATGGTGGTCCCTATTTTTCTACTTGCATTTTTACGTGCTTTTGAACTGCTAGGTTGGCAGAAGCTGGGACGAGTAACAGGCGCTCACTCTGCTACGCGGCACTCGGGATTCGACCCGCCAAACTGCCGACCTTCCGATCGACAAGTTCAGCGTCCTAACCCACTGAGCCACCGCGTCCCTATAATACAATATACTTCACTGCAATAACAGAGTTGGAAGGGACCTTGGAGGTCTTCTAGTCCAGCCCCCTGCTCAGGCAGGAAACTATGCCATTTCAGACAAGTGGTTGTTGTTCTTCTACCTGGGTCCTGGAGATGTGTGGACTTCAGATTCTAGACTTTTCAAGTAGTTAGGATTTTAGGGATTTTAGTTCCCATGAATGGGGGAGCATGGCTCTGTCTACTAGATCACTGTTTCTGAATCACAGCAACTTTAAAATGGATGGACTACGACTCCAGAATTCCTACCGGCTGGTGAAGTCCATCCTAAAGTTGCTGAGGTTGAGAAACACCATTCTAGATCAAAGGGCCAAGCTCGAAATCATTGCATTTTTGTAAACTTAATGGCCCGTACGATGCCCCTACAAATTAGTTTTCTTGTCCCACTTAGTTCGGGATCAAGTAGCCTAATGCACCCCAACTTTTAAGATTTGCAGGAATGCAGAATGCAAATGTGTCTTTGTTGCTGGTCTGGGGTTTATAGCCTACGAGCGTTGCCTAGGGTGAAATGCGAGCCCTACCTCAAAAGGGCTGATGGTACAAGACAAAAGTGAAAAAGGGTTGATTTGCAAATTGCAAATTTAATGGGATCAGTTACTTACTAAGCAGGCCAAATCTAAACCCAGCAGCATCTAGTCAGGCTAACCTGGTCGAGCAGAGAATAAGGAAGAGAACCTTGACAAAAATATGCAATAGCCATTATTGTATGTAAACAAAAAGGGCTAAAACATATCTTTAGGTAATAATAATAATAATAAATAATAATAATAATAATAATAATAATAATAATAATAATAATAATAATAATAATAATAATAATAATAATAATAATATAAAGTTGGAAGGGACCTTGGAGGTCATCTAGTCCAACCCCCTGCTCAGGCAGGAACCCCTATACCATTTCAGACAAATGGCTGTCCAGTCTCTTCTTAAAAACCTCCAGTGTTGGAGCATTCACCACCTCTGGAGGCAGGTTGTTCCACTGGTTAATTGTTCTAACTGTCAGGAAGTTTCTCCTTAGTTCTAGGTTGCTTCTCTCCTTGACTAGTTTCCATCCGTTGCTTCTTGTCCTGCTTTCAGGTGCTTTGGAGAATAGCTTGACTCCCTCTTCTTTGTGGTAGCCCCTGAGATATTGGAACACTGCTATCATGTCACCCCTCACCCTTCTCTTCGTTAAACTACACATACCCAATTCCAGCAAACGTTCCCTATATGTTTTAGCCTCCAGCCCCCTAATCATCTTGGTTGCTCTTCTCTATACCCTTTCTAGAGTCTCGACATCTTTTTTACATCGTGGTGACCAAAACTGGATGCAGTATTCCAGGTGTGGCCTTACCAAAGCATTGTAAAGTGGTATTAGTACTTCACTTGATCTTGATTCTATCCCTCTGTTAATGCAGCCTAGCACTGTGTTGGCTTTTTTGGCAGCTGCAGCACACTGCTGGCTCATATTGAAGTCTTAGGAATCAAGATGTTATCCGGAAGTGACTCAAGTATTATAAGTCAGGGTATACAAAAGAAGAGGACGTTTTAACTTTGGACAGTTGCTACGCCAAGGGTTGTACGACACGGAGTATCTGTATGTAAAATGGGTCAATATTAGATATTTTCACATCAATCTACCTAGAGATGAAATAATCCAGGACATTTATTTATTTATTTTATTTATTTTTTCGACTTATATACCGCCCTATTCCCGTAGGACTCAGGGCGGTTTACAGGGCGATTAAAATCATACCATACAAAAGTTTAAAAAAAATTAAAACAATTAATTAAATTTAAAGCCCAAAGTTTAAAAATGAAACATTAAAACCCAATTAAAACCCCTCAGTCTAGGCCCGACAGCTCAAAGAGCCAGGTTTTCAGGTCCTGGCGGAATGAGCGGAGGTCGGAGGCAATCCTAAGTTCCATCAGAAGTTGGTTCCAAAGGGCAGGTGCACCCACAGAGAAGGCCCTCTCTCTGGGAGTCACCCGCCGGCAATCCTTCACCGGCGGTACCCTAAGAAGGCCCTCCCTGTGGGAGCGCACAGGACGATGGGAAGTGGATGCCGGCAGCAGATGACAGTGTCTGCTGTGGATTAATGCAACCTCCAATTGTTAATTGGCTGGATCAGCTCCCTTGTTTTTTTTTGCTGTTGTCTCAATATCCTAACCCATCACTGACCTAAATGTGGAAACAGACCTTCTGTTTTTAAAGCACCCAACACTTTTATCCCTCAGGGCTAGTTGTAATCTGAAGCCCCTGAGACCTATCACCAACAAATTGGATTTAATGTACAGGCTTCCTTCCGATTTAATCCAATTTAATTTTGGCACTTCCTAGCTAGCTTGCACGGGCTGCATTTCACCAGGCAGCTGCATTCATACATGCTCAGCCCGATCAGTTCAGTCTGCTTGTTTCTTGTTGTCAATTTTTGTGGTTTTGTATTGCTTCCTTATGGCAGTGGCTAGATTTTATGTTTTAATGAATCCACACCAGTCGAATTTTAACTGGTTTGCAGCTACTTAACTGGAGACATTGAGGAGGAAAAATTGATTTTTTTTTAACCTGCAAAGCACCATTCTCCACCGGGGTTTCGCCCCTCCCTTAAACTGTGGAGGCAGCAATATTTCCATTCTATTCTTCTTCAATGAAAAAACAAGGAAATCCCAGGGTGTTATAAGATAAAAAAACACCCTGAACTTCACAGCTCAGAGGGAGGTTTAACTGTTGACTAATTTCCCTTTTTCAAACAGCCTACCTAAGAAACAGCTCCACAATGCACACCTCTATTTATTGAAAAGTTCTTGACAAGCTGCCTTTGTATGCAATAATCTTTTAACAGCTTATCTTGTTCCTGTGCAGGCCATTTTAACTCCCTTCTATGGCAGGGAAAAGCCTTAATTTGCCTCCAGCGACATTAAAATGTTCCACTTCTATGTTGGAACTTAAGATTGCCTTCTCACGAGGCCACTTCCTCACTAGCATCATTCCCAGGTGTGTATTTGCATCTTTTGGCTAAGACACACCATTATACAAAGGCGGGTATGTGGATTTTTCAATTTTCAAAACTTCGTTTATTAGGTTTTTAAAATCCTGCCTTCCTTATTGGAATGGAATGGGATAGAATGTTCATGAAAATCAAGACAAAAGCAAGTAATCCCTATAGGCAGTGTCCTTTCCTTGACTGTCCCTCCATCCTTGCAAAGCAGAGAGATTGAAGAGGAAGAGATTTCAAGAGAATAAGCTATTTGCTCTTCTGCATGTTGAAAGTAATTCAACTTCACCAGCAGCAGGGTAAGGTGAGATGGCCTACAGAGACTGTTTCCCCCCCCTCCCCCTTCCCTCCCCCCCCCCCATTGCAGAGTGGAGAGATTGGAGAGAATGGGATTGCAAGAGAGTAAGCTGTTTGCATAGCACACCAGCAGCTCCCCACTCTGGACTACGGCCTGACTGCATTTTCTTCTGATGAGCAGAATACTATAAGCAGGAGCGTGAGTTTCCAAAGAGCAAAGGAATGGTTCCAAGACAAACAAAAGCTTGAAGGTGTGGAAATGGTGTGTGTGTGTGTGTGTGTGGGTGTGGGTGTGTGGGTGGGGAGGAAGAGATGCAGTTCCACTCTCCTTTTTGCACTCATAATGAATAGATGTCATAAAAGCTGAAAAGGGACCCTGAAGAAATGGCTGCATGTTGAAGTCACACATAATCCCAGAATAAAAAAAAAATAAAGATTCCCTTTTCCAACCCTGTCCAACTCTAAGGAGTGCTGCTCATCTCCTTTTCTGGGCTGAGGGAACCAGCATTGTCCGAAGACCTTTTCTATGGTCATGTGGCCAACATGACTATATGCTAAACTGGCTCACAGAATTTTTTTCATTATTTTAATCCCATTTATATCCCGCCTTTCTCCGAAGACTCAGGGCGGCTTACAATCTAAGCACAAATCAATGTGCTTAGCAATAGCCTTCATTCTATGTATATGCCTGCTTATTAGGGCTTTCGCCCCCCCCCCCAAAGTGGCATTATTACAAAGTCAGCTTATTGCCCCCAACAATCTGGGTCCTCAGAATGCTGTTACCTCCCCACCGCATGCTTTCAAATTGCTAGGTGAACAGGAGCTGGAGCAAATAATGGGACCTCACCCTGTCACTCGGCGCTCAGCTCTCAAACCCAGGCCCTGAGCTTTCCAGCTGAAAAATTCAGTGTATTTAACCGCTGAGCCACTGCACCCCACAGTGCAGGAACAGGACCCCAAAAAAGAGGAGAAAGCAAGGCCTCCCCTTTTTTTTCTTTCCCAGGCACATGTCTATAATTAATAATCTGAAATGTACCGAGCACAATCAGAACACTTCCTCCTCGGGAATGCAAGATCGTCATGTGGAAACATAATATGCTCATGTAATCAGCAGCAGGGGGCAAGATAACTTTTCCACCGGATTCCAACTGCTTTGCCGCTTTTCAGAACTAACCAACAGGGATGTACTTGAGAGGTGGTTACTCAGAAGTTTAGACTTGAGTTCAAAAAGAAAAGAAAAAAAGATCTAGAGATAACAGGATACAAAAGCTCTGGAAGGAACAGCACAATATTTCACAAAAGCCCTTGGGGTGGTTCGGTCTCTCCTTTCATCAATCCTACTCCAGAACACTGATTGACAAATTGAAAATATTTTCACAAATACCTCGTGGCTCACATCGTCCTATTCATTCCTGTTTAAACTTTATGCTTAAACCTGGGGAGGAGAGAAACCAGACTGAATCTGTAAAGAGATCTCTCGGTTTGCAGCCAACAGCACGGATGCCTGAAGCCTTTCGAGGTTGCAAGAGCAAAATTGTTTGACGACAACATTATTCTGAATACATCCTAAAATGAAGGAAGTTTGGTCAAGTAGCTTTCAAGCTCCATCAAGCAAAATCACTTCTGGAGTGATTTCTGTTCTGCGGTACGCGTATGATTTCTTTGCTTTCTTTTTTCAAAGGGTTTCAGCCTTCCTAAATGAAACAAGAATTTGTTTATTGAAGGACGAACGATAATAATTTTAAGGAAGCCTTCCACTTAGTGTTACATTGGGGAAAACATCTAGCTTTTTTTTTTTTTTTACAACTTCTCATTCAAACTGACGAAGCATAGACTGTCTTCAAATAAAGGAAATAGGGAGCTTGCTTCGTTGAAAAAGTTCAAGCGGAGGCAAGACAAACCTCTGCCCTGGACAACTTCGTTTGGATTCTTGCACTGAACAAGAGGCTGGACTCAATCTTTTCAACGTTTCTTTCCAGCGCTGAGTTTTTTATACATATGACACACGAACATCTGCAGTCACCACAGCCCGCAAGCAACTCTCTTCAAGAGCAAAATGCTATCTGAATTTTATTTATTTTTATCTTCCCCTTCGACTAAGAGGTGGTGCCCTCACGGGCAGGGCACGTTTTTCTACCCCAATTGTGGAAAATAAGATCCTTTAAAAATACATCCAACTGCCTTACGAGTTCGGGAAAGGCATAATAAGCCTCTAGGAGTCATAAGGAAAATATAGGAGCCGAGATAGACTTGAGGCATTAAAAGCTGGTAAAGGAGATAAGATATGACAACCATCTTTGGGCAGGCTAAAAATAGAAGCAGAAGAATGTTTATCAAAGGAACCGTGGTCAACTTTCACCCAGTGGTTAGCGGGCGGGGGGGGGGGAAATCTCTTTTAATATCTTTGGCGTAAGGCAACTTGACATCAATCCCTCAAACTATGTTAAGTCACAACCACATCTGCCCAAAGTTTCTCCAAATCCCCCTGTTTGCTCCGTAGCGTAGTTGGTGTGTTTTCCGCTCCGTGTGTTTTGTAAGCGTAACTGTTGTGGTTTGCAAGTCCCAGCTTAGGGCTTAATGTGACTTACTTAATAAATCATGAGCAAACAAATCCTAGCTTAATGAGATGTAAACATGTCATTTTATGCGTATCTAAGCAGCTGATGTCTCAGCTGGTCACCGCCAGAGTATACAAGGAAATGAACGTGATGTAAACAGGAGCAGTCCGCCTTGTGTTTCCTCCCTCCCCCCCCTCCCCCGTTTAAGGTAGTAATTACATAGGTTGCTATGGTAATTATGAATCAGGTTTTGACAGATTGCATAGATTGTTAGGCCTAGAATGAAATACTCTGCTTTGGAAAATTATTTCCATTCAGAACGCTGGTCTGCTTGGCTGAATATTCCCTTCTTGCCCCCTTTTCCAATCTGAAGCCATCCAAGTCAGCTAAGCTTTCTCCCATAAGTGTCCAGGCAGGGGATTATGGGAACTGATAACCAATGCAGCAGGAGAGCGATAGGTTGACCTACAGGCAGTGCTACGGTCACAATTGGTCATAGGTCTGCCAGAATTTCCAGTACGAATCAAGGGAGGTGGTTAAATGAGTCACATGCAATTTTTTTTGGGTCACGGTTATTAAGCGAATCACGTGGCCATTAAGCAAATCCGGCTTCCCCAATGACTTTGCTTGTCAGAAGCTGGCTCCAATGGGGATCTGGTGACCCTGGGACGCTGCAACCGTCGCAAAAACGCGCCAGTTGCCAAGCCTTTTAATTTTGATCCGGTCACCGCGGGGATGCTGTGATGGCCGTAAGTGCCAAAAACGGTCCGCAAGTCACTTTTTTCAGCGCCCGTTGTTATTTTGAACAGTTGCTAGATGGATGGGTATGAGTCAAGGACCACCCATATAGTGACCCTCGCCTACTCCCCGTCATGAATATGGGACCTTCTGCCAGAAAAGCAGGACATCGGTTCTACACCAATATCTGCTCTTTTCCATTGTTTGGAAGCAACATATTTTTTACGCCCTGGCAGTCGAAAATGAAAAAACGAACAAACAAAACCCCCCAAACGTACGGCTCCTTTTGAATCCATATGTCTGAAATAAAATAATATATAATTAGTCCTCGGTTTACTACAGACCATTGAGTCACCGTTCGAAGTTACCGAACGGCGCTGGGAAAAAAGTGACTTAATGGCTGTTTTTCACACAACCGCATGCAGCGTTCTCCCCCCCCCCACCTCCCCACCCCGTGGTCACGTGATCCAAATTTGGACGCTTGGCAACTGACTCGTATTTATGACGGTTGCAGTGTCTCCCCCCCCCCGGGGTCACGCCATCACGGGTTGTTGTTGTTTTTTGCCACCTTCTGGCGATTAAAGTCTTGGTGGAGCAGTGGGCTAATGCCTTCTTAAGTAACACCAGCTGCCTGCAATTAGTGCAGGTTCGCATCCCACCAGGCTCAAGGTTGACTCAGCCTTCCATCCTTCCGAGGTAGGTAAAATGAGGACCCAGATTGTTGGGGGCAATTAAGCTGACTTTGTAATAATGCCGCTTGTAGGGGGTGTGTGAAAGCCCTAATAAGCAGGCATATACATAGAATGAAGGCTACTGCTAAGTTTGTAAGCCGCCCTGAGTCTTCGGAGAAGGGCGGGATATAAATGGAATTAAAAAAATAAATAAAAATAAAATAAAAGTCAATGGAGGAAGCCGGATTCGCTCAAGAACTGCATTACTAACTGAACAGTTGCAGTCGTAAGTCAAGGACCTGTACGTGCTGCAAAAATCAGCACCCCTGGATGATCTGTTCTGCACAGGTTTTCCCTTTTCCTGTATTTCCCTTCCCTGCCTTGGCTTGCGAAATAGAATTGCTCAGTGGAAGGAGGCCACTAAGAGGCTTCCTGTTTTATTCTTAACTTTCCTGCTTAAACAGGGAGGAAGGAGAATTGCCCCCCCCCTCCAGCTCTATTTTTATCCAGACAAAAGAGGCTTGGAGTTGCTTTGCCAAGTTGTTTAAATCAAGAGTTTTTCCCAAACCAGAGGAAACGACCCAGCGTTGGGTAAAAGTGATTTCGGTCACAACCCACGAACCCACCGCCCGCTCAGAACAAGGGCTTAAAATGTTTTTACCGACGACGTCGGAATCAAAAGACTTTCTGATAGGCGATGAAGGAAAAAGTTTGGGATGCACCGGTTTAAATCCCGTAGGATTATTCTAGCAGCCTAGTTTTAAAATTTAACGGCTTTCTATTGATCTGTTTACGATTTGTAAGGTGCCCAGAGTTGCCTTGTTGGGGAGATGGGTGGCGTATGCATTGAACAAATACATAAGATCTCCCTCCCACCGCGGAACAGAATATATCTTTGAACGGTTCTCCTTTCTCTCTCTGTATGTGTCCTCCCGCTTTGCCATGTTTGTGCTCCAAACCTCAACAGGAGGATTGTCACTAAAACCCATTTTTTTTCTCTCCCTAAAAGCTAGAAGTTTTCCTCTGGATTCCTTGATTGCTGCTTCATTTCTGGGGATGCTAACCAGATTCTCACTGGTGTCACATTCCTTCAGCTCCTGAGGATTAAAGCTCACAAGCTCAGCTAAAACCTTTGTGTTTTCCTCCCCTGCTACCGAGCTGTGTGGTGACTAGGATGGGACTTAGGAAATTGCTAGTATTTCAACATCCCAACGCCGCCGTGTTGCGGAATGCCGTTGCTGGGGGAAAATTTCTTCTAATGCCTCCCCCAATTAGCCAAGCTCTTTCGAGTTGATGGGAACTTCATCTAAGTCTAAGGCAACCCTGAGCATTTTATCCCCCCCCCTTCCCCCACCATTGGCTCTTTGGCTGTCCCTGTCTGGCCCAACTGGAAGTTAGAAATCAATTGTAAATAAGGCATAACCTGTATTCTTACCAAGAGCAGCTAGGCTAAAGCGTATAATTTATTGCTTTTAATAAAGTGCTAAAACTAATATTGGGAAGAATTTCACAATTGTTCCAGTTTTTCATGCGGTCCTGTAGGATAATTAATGGTTCACCCCTGCTCTAAGGCGAGACAGGTTGAGAAAGGTGAAGTTTGTTTTTATTGGGCATTGTTGTAGATTGTGATGTTAAAGAAACTAACTTGATGTTGAACATGATAACGGCAGCACGGTTACTGGTGGGACAATATTGGAAGAAGGATAGTTTGCCCACTGTAGAAGAATGGGTGTTTAAAGTTTCGAATCTTGCAGAAATGTCTAAGATTTCTGCTTATCTGAAGGATCATTCACAGGAAAGATATATTTCAGTTTGGAGGAGATGGATAAATTATATTCAAAACAAATATGGGACTAAAAAGTACCATTTAGCTTATGAGTAGATTTTAGTGGGATATTGTTATTGGTACGTTGTTTGTAGTTATGTTAAAGGGGAGTTAAAGCGCATTATGAATTTGGTTAATTGTATATTATGCATAATTTTTATTTAGAATATGATTATTGTAACTATAATCCTGTATTTAGCTCTGGGAAGTGGGGGGGTTTGGGGTGGGAGGGATTTGGGGATATATTGTAAAATTTTGTTTTTGTAAAACTCTTTAATAAAAAAAAAAGAGAAAGGTGAAGTTAGAAAATGGACTTATTCTGAAAGCGGCTTGCTTTTCTCTACCTAAGCTTCATACATTAGATCAACAGTTAGGCCAGGTTCAAAAAGCTGCTGCGATGGGAGCCATTTAATTCATTTATTCACTCATTTAGCAGCCTGTTTTTCCAGTTCAGGAACTGTCCATTTCAAGAAAGCCAACGTTAAAAAGTCTGAAATGAGCACCCACTAAAAATATGAACCACCTTTGTGTTACGCTTGTCACTCTCTCCTCTGCTCCATTATTTAAGATCATCATTTTTATCCAATTAAGACTCCTACTGGTTAGTCAGGACAGGGCTGTGTTCATAGGCATCGGGGCAATTTTCCATGAATTTAGAGCACTGAGGTATTGTCTTAGCCCTGTGTATAAGAGAGCAGATGAGAGAATGGGAGGGAAGGATACTATCGTTATTAAGAGGGTACGCAATTTGAAATGGAGACCAATTTTCATGGGGAAAAAAATCCTCTTCATTCAGGCAAAAAGCAGGGCAGAGCAGAATAGAACAAAATGGAGGAGAAGAGAAGAGAAGAGAAGAGAAGAGAAGAGAAGAGAAGAGAAGAGAAGAGAAGAGAAGAGAAGAGAATGGAGAAGAGAAGAGAAGAGAAGAGAAGATTCTTCATTGGCCAAGTGTGATTGGACACACAAGGAATTTGTCTCTGATGCATAAGCTCTCAGTGTACATACAAACAACAGAGTAATATAATCATAATGATGATACCAATAAGGGAAGATAATAGGAAAGATGAGAAGGATAATAGTAATACAGCAATAGCAAAGTCAATGGGGGGGAAGCCAGATTTGCATAATGACCAAACTCAACTCAACTCAACTCAACTCAACTAAACAACTGCAGCGATTCACTTAACTGTGGCACGAAAAGTAAAAATGGGACAAAACTCACTTAAGAACTGCTTTGCTTAGCGATGGAAATGTTGGGCTCAACTCCGGTCTCAAGTTGAGTTTTACACCTGTAGTGTAAAATGATTTTCGCATCCTACCTGTCCACCTGGACTTCGACGTCTCTCATGGCCATCTGGGCTTCAGCGTTGCCATTGATTTCCTGGCTGTTGCCCTTCAGAAGATCCAGAACGGGTTCAATCTCCTTGAGCAGTTCACTGTTTTCAACACTGCCATTCAGACAATGGTCAGGGATATCCTGGTTTCCTTTCAGAGTGTCCTTGGCCACGTTGCTGGCTACCATGCCGTTGATGTGCACCAGGTCTTCTTCCCCTTGCCCATTCTCCCGGGTACATCGGGAGCTGACGGAGCCTCCCATGCTGTGTTCTTCCCCCTGTTGCTTGTCTTTGGTGTGGATGCTCGGAGCAGATGCCTGATCGCCTATGGTTGGCGTCCCACACAGAGGTCTGGTGACTCGGATGGTTTTTGGCGTCCCGTCTCCAGCAAAAGTTGTCTCTAGGTGAGTGGTGAAGCCCTCGGGGCCTCTTAAGATGAGAACAACGTGCGTCTCCGAAGCGATGCTTCTAAGGACTCCTAAGGCTGCGTCATAGTTCATATCAACCAAGGGCTTCCCATTGACTGCTAGGATAATATCTCCCGTCTGAATAAGGCCACTTTGCTCTGCTGCCCCTCCTCGGATCAAGTCAGAGATGATCACAGGTGGCTTGTTGACTCGTTCCTTCACCAGGAATCCAAGGCCACCAACCTTGCGTTTGAAGAGCTTCACCGAGATCACATTCGGCTGAATCTGTTGGACGCTGAATACATTCTCTTCCATCGTAGTCCTGAAATCGTCCAGCCCTCCGGAACAGAGATGGAGGAATCTCAGCTAGTCCAGGACTGAGCCACCGACCTCTAGTGAGCAAAAGTGACAAGGTAGAAGGCTTTATATCTCTTTGCCAGCTGGGAAAAGCCTGTCTCCTTTGGGGAGTTTCACCTCTTGATTAAAGATGAATTGGTAGGTCACACAGCCATCTCTGCAGATCTGGTCCGGCTGGTTTTCATTTCCTAGAAGGCAACAAAGCCACTCGGCCTCCATGAAATGAATGGATAACCAGACTGAACATCTTCAACAGATGGCTGGAAAAGTTGGTGCTTGCCAAGCATTCTTCGGTGTCTTGGGACCTGGGATCTGCTTCACATCATCTTTACCTACGGAGAGAGGGTGGGAGGAAGAGACAGAAAAATAAAGATATCAGACAGGCTTAGACAGAGAACTGGAGGCTAAAACATATAGGGAATGGTTGCTGGAATTGGGTATGTCCAGTTTAATGAAGAGAAGGACGAGGGGGGACAGGATAGCAGTCTTCGAATATCTCAGGGGCTGCCCCAAAGAAGAGGGAGTCAAGCTATTCTCCAAAGCACCTGAAGGCAGGACAAGAAGCAACGGATGAAAACCAGTCAAGGAGAGAAGCAACCTAGAACTAAGGAGAAATTTCCTAGCAGTTAGAACAATTAACCAGTGGAACAACCTGCCTCCAGAAGCGGTGAATGCTCCAACTTTGGAAGTTTTTAAGAAGAGACTGGACAGCCATTTGTCTGAAATGGTATAGGGGTTCCTGCTTGAGCAGGATGTTGGACTAGATGACCTCTAAGGTCCCTTCCAACTTTATTATTATTATTATTATTATTATTATTATTATTATTATTATTATTATTATTATTATTATTATTATTATTATTATTATTATTATTATTATTATTATTATTGAGTCCTGATTCTGTTTGAGATAGGCAAATAGAGTAAACCAAGAACATCTAACATAGTAGAAGAGAATCTGCTGTGAAATGGTTGTACGTAACAAGTTTGTTGCAAAGTAAGAAGACCTCATCCCCATGCGGTCTGCCTCTTAGTCCTATACAGGTAGTCTTCAACTTACGACCACAATGGAGCCCAAACTTTCTGTTGCTAAATGAGACATTTGTTAAGTGGATTTTGCCCCATCACTGCAGTTGTTAAATTAGTAACGCTGTTGTTCAGCGAATCTGGCTTCCCCCCCCCATTGACTTTGCTTGTCAGAAGGTCGCAAAAGGGGATCATGTGACCCTGGGACTCTGCGACCGTCATAAATACAAGTCAGTTGCCAAGCATCCGAATTTTGATCACATGACCGCGGGGATGCCGCAACGGTCGTCAATGTGAAAACCATCATAGGTCACTCTTGTCAGTGCCGTTGTGACTTTGAACGCTCGCTAAGTGGACTGTTGTAAGTTGAGAACTACCTCTAGTGTTCCATGTTTCATTTGCATGACTTTAATACTTAAATAATTTTTCTCTTTCTGTGAGCCTCCCAGAGTTGCCTTGTAGGAAAGATGGGTGGCTTAAAAACTTACTAAAAAAACAAATAAAAATAAAAACGGAGGACTCTGGGCTACAGCATTTTGGGCAGGAGAGAAATGTTCTTCCTTGACTGCGTCTCAGCCAGGTTTTATCAACCACCACATGGGGGGGAAAAAATTGGTAATTTGTTATTTTTCATTTGAATAATATAATGCGTATCAGGTTTTCATTATTTTTGAGGTCACGTCTAAGCTTCTGAGGTCAGTTTTGTATGCTCCGCGGTGGGTATCAATAATTGTAATAAATAATAATTAGAACAAACCTTGGAAAATAACAGTGGGATTTCAATGCAAAAAACCTTGTGAGCTAATTAGCAGGTACAGTATAACTAACGACAGAAAATCTGGGCCAACCAAATGTTTGACTGAGGCTATTAATTTTCACATTTAAAGGAAATGCACCAAGTTAGAGGAAGAATTTGCTTTAGGGAAATAATAACAGGTTGCTACACGGTAGAGGATTAGATCAAAAGAAAGTTTTCCATTGGTAAAAGCTACCAGGATTAAATCAGACTGCAGAGAGGCAGAAAGGTAGAAATACAGAACAACAGAGTTGGAAGGGACCTTGGAGGTCTTCTAGTCCAACCCCCTCCTCAAGCAGGAGAACCTATACAATTCCAGACAAATGGTTGTCTAATCTCTTCTTAAAAAATAAAGAGCCTTGGTGGAGCAGTGGGCTAATGCCTCCTTAAGTAACACCAGCTGCCTGCAATTAGTGCAGGTTCGAGTCCCACCAGGCTCAAGGTTGACTCAGCCTTCCATCCTTCCGAGGTAGGTAAAATGAGGACCCAGATTGTTGGGGGCAATTAAGCTGACTTTGTAATAATGCCGCTTGGGGGTGTGTGAAAGCCCTAATAAGCAGGCATATACATAGAATGAAGGCTACTGCTAAGCTTGTAAGCCGCCCTGAGTCTTCGGAGAAGGGCGGGATATAAATGGAATTAAAAAAAAAAGCCTCCAGTGATGGAGCACCCACAACCTCTGGTGGCAAGCTGTTCCACTGGTTAATTGTCCTCACTGTTAGGAAGTTTCTCCTTAATTCCAGGTTGGTCTTCTCCTTGATTAGTTTTCATCCATTATCTTTTGTTCTGGATGATACATTCCAGTCTATTTATTTGTATGGCTCCTTGCTGGACACAAAAAGCAGCTAATTAGCTTAATGAAAGTAGATAGATAGATAGATAGATAGATAGATAGATAGATAGATAGATAGATAGATAGAAAGATAGATAGATGATAGATAGACAGACAGATAGATAGACAGACAGATAGACGGATAGATAGATGAGAGAGAGAGAGAGAGAGAGAGAGAGAGAGAGAGAGAGAGAGAGAGAGAGATCTTTCTAAGATCATGAGGCAAAGATGGCGAAGATGTCAAATTAAATGGAGCTGTCCAATCAGCAAGAAAACAACCATGTTCAGAGAGCACCAAAGATCCCCCAGTCCTCTTCTTTGTCCTCCTCATTCTCCCTTCTAGCATTGATGATGTTACCTAAATGGGTAATGAAATGTCTGCAAGAAAACCAAGCTCAGAGAGCACCAAGGACGACCTCCTCCTCCTCCTCCTCTTTTTCCTCCTCCTCCTCCTCCTCCTCCTCCTCCTCCTCCTCCTCCACCACCACCACCACCACCACCACCACCACACAACCCCACTGCTTTCTACCCTTGGTGATGTTACCTAATTTGATAATGAAACATCTGCAAGAAAACAACCAAGTTCAGGGAGAGCATCGAGGACCCCTCATTTCAATCCTGAGCTACAGATATTCTCCTTTACTAGGCAAACAGCATGGAAACTCTTAGTGGAATATAAGCAGGAAAAGGACCAAGCTCAGAGGACACCAAGAATCCATTAAAAACAACAACAACAACAACAAAAAACCAACAACAGCTCTTTCTGTCTACAACAGGGGTCTTCAAACCTGGCCCTTTTATGACTTGTGGACTTCAACTCTCAGAATTCCTCCGCCAGCTTTGCACAGTCCACAAGTCATAAAAGGGCCAAGTTTGAAGACCCCTGTTGTAGACAACACGGATTCAGTTAGGAACCTCTCAAAAACCAAGAGCCTTTTTTTGAAGAGAGAAAGATGTCTTGGCTGGGATGCATTTTCTCTACCGTGAAGAAACTCTTGGAGCTCACCTGCAAAGTTTCTTTCTTGTCCATCTCAACTTACAAAAAAATAAAAATAAAATAACAACGCTTCTCCTTCAAGGAAGTGTGTTGTTTAACTACTCCCTAACAATAGCTTCAGGCATATGGTCTCTTCTGAACAGAGAATCTTCCCTTGCCCATCTTTTTTCTGACATCTGCTTGGGTTTTTTTTTTTTAAAAAAGAGAGAGAGAGATGGAGAGAAAGAAAGAAAGAAAGAGGGTTTTCTAGCAATCTGACATGTGATGGTCTCTAATAGGGCTGCATCCTGAGCAAAAAGCATTGACGAGCAAGTGTTTTTGATTTGTGCCTGGCTGACCCGTTCATTCCCTCACTAGGCTGGTTGACCAGAAAAAAAATAACTGCTTGATTTGTCCATTAATTGGAATTGCTAACAAGGCAGTAGGCAGCAATGTCTACTTTAATGAAGAGAAGGACGAGGGGGGACATGATGGCAGCGTTCCAATATCTCAGGGGCTGCCCCAAAGAAGAGGGAGTCAAGCTCTTCTCCAAAGCGCCCGAAGGCAGGACAAGAAGCAACGGATGGAAACTAGTCAAGGAGAGACACAACCTAGAACTAAGGAGAAACTTCCTGACAGTTAGAACAATTAACCAGTGGAACAACCTGCCTCCAGAAGCGGTGAATGCTCCAACACTGGAGGTTTTTAAGAAGAGACTGGACAGCCATTTGTCTGAAATGGTATAGGGTTTCCTGCCTGAGCAGGGGGTTGGACTAGAAGACCTCCAAGGTCCCTTCCAACTATTATTATTATTATTATTATTATTATTATTATTATTATTATTATTATTATTATTATTATTATTATTATTATTATTATTATTATTATTATTAATTATTATTATTATTATTATTATTATTATTATTGTTGTTGTTGTTGTTGTTGTTATTGTTATTGTTATTATTATTGTTGTTGTTGTTGTTGTTGTTATTATTATTATTATTATTCCAATTGTTTTGCTGCACTGAAGATCAGGCGCAAGTTCAACACTAAATTGGCGCCAGATAACTTGGTCCATTTGTGGCAACGTAATTACCCTAAACTCATGACTTGCTTAAATCCACCCCCAGCTCTGCCTGTTCTCCTACAGTGACTCCTCAAAACGTGAATTTGAAAAATGTTGCTTCACGTCTCACTGTTGTTGACTGGTCTTGAGTAAAAGCTGGACAACCTTCCACCATCTGGATTCCAGATAACTTCCAGATTCTGCTTCTCAGTAAGTCCAATTTGGACACCCGGAAGCACCTGGTCTGATGATAAGAGCGTCATTTGTAGAATTGGTTGAAAGTGAGATTCAGGTAAGTCCCAAGTGTGAAATAGACATTGGCGGATTTGATGCTCAATCAGTCTTCTATTTCCATATGAAAGAAGAAGCTGTCAACATTTAAAAAAATCTGCTGACAGTTTCCATAAAGAACTGAAGCTCCGAACTGTAAGACGGGATGATATTACAGCCGGTATACAATTTTCTATCGTTCCTCCGTCAAACGTGCATTTAGACTCTAATAAGCAATCCTCGTTCTTTTAAAAAAAAAAGACTTCATACTCCCACCTCACCTTTGCCAGTGATAGCATTCATCATACAATAATGCCCCGAAGGCATAAAAAAATGGTTTAAGCAATTAAAAATCTTCCTATTGGGTTCAACGATTGCCTGGTTGTATTGCCAGATGTTGCATCTATTTTTTTTTTATTTTTGGGGGGAGATTTTCTGATCCACTCCCTCTGGTTTCTTTCGCGAGAAAGAACAGTGGAAAAACGAAGCTATTTGCAACAGCAGAAATAAGAACAACCACCTCAAATAGGTACTAGGCTTGGATTTCACTTGTTGCGCAATGGATTTGGGTCAGCGGTGGGATTCAAATATGTGAACAACTGGTTCTTTGTGTGGATGCCGCTTCCGGAAGTCCATTCTGGACCCGGGCAACAAAAAATTAGCTACCAGTTCTGCCGAAGTGGTGCGAACTGGCTGAATCCCACCACTGTTTTGGGTTTTGCTTATATGCATAGAAACCCTCTCGTGGTGGTTTGTAAATCAGAGTTTATGACTGAATGTCTGGTCCATCACAAGCTGATTGTATCTTATTAAAGAAAACAAAATGAAATGACTTAGCACCAAATGGAAACTAAACCTATATACTGGGCACAATTCATACAAGACAAACTGCCATAGCAGCTGCAAGTCATATATATATTCTCCTGGACAAATGTGACAACTATTAGCTAGGTGGCAATTCATTAAAGTTTGCTGTTCATCATTCATCATTTCCATTTATTTCATACAACTCTCCAGTACAGGAGCAAATAAGTGTCAAAAGACAGAAAGAAAGAAAAAAAAAATCGCTGCTACTCTATTTTATTTCAGGTGGAGAGAAAAAAAAAGTTTTTGAGCTCTAGGATTAAAAAATGGAACCAGTAAAAAAAACAAAACAAACAAACCTGGGTTCACACGTTGCCTTAAGCCAGGGGTCTCCAAACTTGGCAACTTTAAGACTTGTGGACTTCAATTCCTAGAATTTGGACTTGTGGACTTCAGTTCTGGGAGTTGAAGTCCACAAGTCTTAGAGTTTCCAAGTTTGGAGACCCCTGGCTTAAGCTGGGTTTGCTTTTAACCATAGTTTATTGACTAAGCTGCAGTGGCTGGCTTTTTTCATGTCCTAAATGGCCAAAATGCCATCTGTTGTACGCAAGGACCAATCCAGGCAAAAGTTCTTTAACTAATTGAAAATTCTTGAAAGTTCTTGAAAGTTCTACAAACACTTCAGATAATTATCCAAAGAATGGCTGGTGAAGATGATGCCACTTACAGAGCTGGCTAAATTAACTGATTTGATTAGAGGGGAAAAAAAACAATATCTACTTTGATGGCTGAAGGGAAACCCGTTGTGGACATATTGCATGAAAGAAGAAAAAAATGCAGTTATAATTTATGGTTGTGATGATTAGGGGGAAAAATGGATAACGGAAAAAGTGAGCTTCTTTTTCTGTAATTGTAGACTAAGAGATGATTTATAAAGTATGCTTTCTCCCCTGCCCCCCCACCAAGCGTTTGATTTAATTTATTCTGGACAAAAATAAGCAGAAGCTGGTTTTAATTTCTTTTTGCTTTACCAAATGCTTTCATATATATATATATATGATAAACAAACATCCTCAGCACCGCTGTGTTTATTTTGCAAATGAAAGTTGTAAATTGCTAGAGAGAAAGGGGATGAAAGTACTAATTGCCTTACGGTGCCCTTTACTCCAGCATGGTGGGATTTAAAATGTTTTAACATGGGATTGAGACCCCCGCAAGGAATTAAGGTCATCCAGGCCATCAGCAGCCCAACTGAAGTTCAAGCATTAGAATGTAAACAATTATAACTTAGAGTGGATGGCTGTTCAGGGTGCAAATTGCTTGCAGCTCTAATGTAATTCTACTATTCAACTGGACCTTGAAAAACCTGAAAACTGCTACCCTGAAATTGAAAAGTTCAACGGGAGAACTGCAAAGGCGCTTGAGGGAGGGAGGGAGGGAGGGAGGGAGGGAGGGAGGGAGGGAGAGAGAGAGAGAGAGAGAGAGAGAGAGAGAGAGAGAGAGAGAGAGAGAGAGAGAGAGAGAGAGAGAGAGAGAGAGAGAGAGAGAGAGAGAGAGAAGGTGTTGCAGCACGGAGCATTTTTTGAAACAAGACCGTTCTCTTGGTATCATTGCACGACTGGATTCTAGTCCTCTCTCAGCGACTGACTCGTTCAGTGACCGCTTGCATTTACGAGGGTGACAAAAAAGTAACGGGATGTAACCACAGGAAGAGATGATCTTTCGGATAACCTGGATACTCCTTCGCAAATCTGACACTTGGAAACATATAGAAGACAACGGCAGATGATCTGTTAACCTACCTCTCTCCCCACCCTGGCCTTGGGAACAGCCTCATCCCAAAGTCAACCCTTTCTCCTTTTCCATCCATCTTATCACTTTAATGACATCCATTTTCATGAGCCAGATTTAAAATGCTCCCTATTGTCTCACTTAATCAGTTTCCAACGGGATTTATGCTGGGAGACAAAGAGCCCCTGAGGCTGATGGATTTATGCCACTTTAATTTTTTCCTCTGCTTTTTTTTTAAAAGAAGAAGCAGGAGGAGGAGGAGGAAGAGGAGGAGGAGGAGGAGGAGGAGGAGAAGAAGAAGAAGAAGAAGAAGAAGAAGAAGAAGAAGAAGAAGAAGAAGAAGAAGAAGAAGAAGAAGAAGAAGAAGAGGAGGAGGAGGAGGAGGAGAGGAGAAGAGGAGGACGAGGAGGAGGAGGAGGAGGAGGAGGAGGAGGAGAAGAAGAAGAAGAAGAAGAAGAAGAAGAAGAAGAAGAAGAAGAAGAAGAAGAAGAAGAAGAAGAAGAAGAAGAAGAAGAAGAAGAAGCTGAGTAGATCCAACAAAGGGCAACTAAATCTGACAATGAGAATGCAAAGATGATCCACAGATCGCATCGGTCCTTCTGCCTTGGTTTAGCTTTAAAGGAGATTTAAATCTGCCTTGGAGATTTATCAATAGTAAAAATGCTTTAACTTTGGGTTTGTTTTAAAGTTTATCTCCTGGTTTCGGCAGAAAGTGCACTTGGGCTGCATTCAGCTTCAGAAATCTGTTTTTCATGGAGGTTTTTCTTATCAATCACTGTAATGAAGTAGCATGATTCATGTCCAGGCCAGTTAATTTTCTTGTCAGTTCTGTAAGGCTGTCTCTTCCACCATCTATAACTCACTGCCAGCCCAATTTTTTCTTCTCTTCCCCTCCAACTTCTACCTAATTCCCCCTAGCAAAGGACTGCATTCAATTTCAGAGCATCACAATCCATTCTTTGTTAGTCACTGGCACATGTGAACTCTCTATTTTTTCCCCCCAGCGTGCATCACACCCACTGCTTTAGGGTACATCTAAACAAACTGGGAACGCTGCAAACCAGATGAGTTCAGGGGGTCACACTAAGCTATGATGCATTTTCATTTATGACTTTGTGTTACGTATCAGTCAGCTCACTGGATTACATGAGCATCCAACTTAGCCAGCCAGAATTGTTGCGAGTCAAGCAGCATACAGGATACTACTGGTAGTAATTATTATTATCCAATCCTCTCTTTCACTGATATCGCAATATCAGGTGATGTATGAATTGAGCTAGGAAAAAATAACACAATATCGTGATTTGCAAATTGAAGTTGAGTGACTGTGGAGGAAGAAATTACCAATAATAGTAGGAGCCCTTGAACAATACCCAAAGGGCTGCTTAGATAAATGGGAGTTTATCTGCACCTGAATATCCTGGCTTGGCAAAAAAAAACAAAAACCAGCCTACTTGGAACTGCCTATATACTCAGAGGTTACCTTAACAACTCTTAGGTCCTTAGTTAGGGCTTGAATTGTTAAGTTTTTACCAATCCCAGACTGTGACTTGAAGATTAACAACAACAACAACAGTAATGACAGACACCTGCCACACAATACCCCAGACTTAACAATTGTCGATAAGAAAGACAAAAAAGTCTGGATAGTGGATGTGGCAGCACCTGGAGATAACAGAAGAGAACTGGAGAAGTTAACAAAATGCAAAGACCTACAAATAGAAATAGAATGACTGTGGCAAAGGCAAGCAAGGGTGGTACCAATAGCAACAGGCGCCTTGGGTGCAATCCCAAAACAACTGGTCACCACTTGGACACCATCATCGGCATTGACAAATTCGCAATTGGTCAATTGCAAAAGGCGACTTTGCTGGGAACAGCTTCCAGCCTGCGACGATATCTGTACCACCGTCAAACATCCAGACCTGCCTATCCCAGGTCCTTGGAAAGGACTTGATAGGTAGACAAAAATGCCAAACGCAGTCCGAACATCTGGCAGACTGTTGCGATGAATGCTATTGGCATTGGCAAAATCCCCACCAGTCAATTGCAAAAGATTGACCTGGAACAGTTGATAATCTATGACAATACTATCAAACAGCAACAGTTGCCTATCCCAGGTTCTTGGGAAGGACTTGATAGTTGGATAAAAAGCCAGCTCCAGTCTAAACATCTGGCTGACTATGTGATGAACCATTCAAGAAACCAGGGTTTAAATATGCATGAATTTGAATAAATAATTGACTCCATCCATAGCTTGAGATTCAGCTGGGAATTTCTTTTCTTTTCTTTTTTTTAAAAAAGGTACACTTATTTCTAGCTGTGTTCATATGTATCTATACAGAGATTTTAAATTTTCATCTGCACGTTAAGGTAGGGGAGGTTTGAAATCTGCCTCCCTGTGGAAAGAAATGCTATGGAAATCATTTCAGCCAGGCAGGACTTTTTTGTAGAAAATGCGACTTGTTCTTAATAAGAAGAATGTAGAAGAAATTAGTTTTATTGGCATTTTAATAGGAATCGATCCGGTTCTCGCATCCCTAGTCAACACACAACTGGAATACAGTGGCATTTAGAGAGCTTGTCGTTTTTCAATTGATACAAGTGCTTCTCGCTTCAAAAAGGAATGACATTCGGGGAAATATGCATTCAGGGAAATGCACACAAAAATTGTGGAACACAAAGCCACACAAATATTAGGAGAAAATGCCCACAAAATAGTTGAATATTAGGAGAAACGTATGCAAAAATGCATGCTGCTTCTTGTACTCACCAACCGGTGCAGAAATCAGATGAAATGGTGTTAAAAATCAGAAATGGATTAAATGGAATGCATTTTAAATTCAACAATTCTTACAGAGCCATTATCAAAAGTGTGTGTGTGTGTGTGTGGTGGCGGTGGTGGGGAAATCTGTAGGACTTTGAGAAAGCAGAATTTGTTATTAGGGGAAATGGAAAGAAATGAAAGCTCTTGCAAGCATATTTCCCTATTATTATTATTATTTTTTGGGGGGAGGGGTTGGTCTCTAAAATATAAACTGCAGAAGGAATTTTGAATTCATGTTGATGTGTTTTGACAGAGTTCCACTGTAAGAGAAGGATCATGAAATCCCTGGGGTAACTTTGAGTTAATCTTGCTCTAAGAAAGAAGAAGAAGGAAAAGAAGAGAAAGAAGAGATGGAGAAACCAACCAGGGGTGTTGGTAGCCTTAAACATTCCGGGGAAAAAGTGGGCACAGATTTATTTTAAGCATACCTGGGCTCTGTTTAATTCTGGCTATAGCACCTTTAATTAAAGAATATACTGTAACAGAAGTAGAAAGAGGGAATCAGAAGGATTAGAGACTGGAGCAGTTCTCTTTCAAAGAAAATCTATAGCAGTGTGGCAATGTGTTTGTGTGTAAGAGAGAGAGAGGGGGGAAGAGAGGGGAAGAGAGAGAGGAAGAGAGAAAGAAGGAAAAAGGGAAAGAGACAGAGGAAGATAGAGAGAAATAGAAAGAGAGAGAGAGAAAGGGAAAGAGAGAAAGGGAAAGAGACAGAAAGAGAGAGGGGGAAAGAGAGAGAGGAAGATAGAGAGAAATAGAAAGAGAGAGAAAGGGAAAGAGAGAAAGGGAAAGAGACAGAAAGAGAGAGGGGGAAAGAGAGAGAGGAAGAGAGAAAGAAGGAAAAAGGGAAAGAGACAGAGGAAGATAGAGAGAAAGAGAGAGAAAGGGAAAGAGAGAAAGGGAAAGAGACAGAAAGAGAGAGGGGGAAAGAGAGAGAGGAAGAGAGAAAGAAGGAAAAAGGGAAAGAGAGAGAGGAAGATAGAGAGAAATAGAAAGAGAGAGAGAGAAAGGGAAAGAGAGAAAGGGAAAGAGACAGAAAGAGAGAGGGGGAAAGAGAGAGAGGAAGATAGAGAGAAATAGAAAGAGAGAGAAAGGGAAAGAGAGAAAGGGAAAGAGACAGAAAGAGAGAGGGGGAAAGAGAGAGAGGAAGAGAGAAAAAAGGAAAAAGGGAAAGAGAAAGAGAGAGGAAGATAGAGAGAAATAAAAAGAGAGAGAGAAAGGGAAAGAGAGAAAGGGAAAGAGACAGAAAGAGAGAGGGGGAAAGAGAGAGAGGAAGATAGAGAGAAATAGAAAGAGAGAGAAAGGGAAAGAGAGAAAGGGAAAGAGACAGAAAGAGAGAGGGGGAAAGAGAGAGAGGAAGAGAGAAAGAAGGAAAAAGGGAAAGAGACAGAGGAAGATAGAGAGAAAGAGAGAGAAAGGGAAAGAGAGAAAGGGAAAGAGACAGAAAGAGAGAGGGGGAAAGAGAGAGAGGAAGAGAGAAAGAAGGAAAAAGGGAAAGAGACAGAGGAAGATAGAGAGAAAGAGAGAGAAAGGGAAAGAGAGAAAGGGAAAGAGACAGAAAGAGAGAGGGGGAAAGAGAGAGAGGAAGAGAGAAAGAAGGAAAAAGGGAAAGAGACAGAGGAAGATAGAGAGAAATAGAAAGAGAGAGAGAGAAAGGGAAAGAGAGAAAGGGAAAGAGACAGAAAGAGAGAGGGGGAAAGAGAGAGAGGAAGATAGAGAGAAATAGAAAGAGAGAGAAAGGGAAAGAGAGAAAGGGAAAGAGACAGAAAGAGAGAGGGGGAAAGAGAGAGAGGAAGAGAGAAAGAAGGAAAAAGGGAAAGAGAGAGAGGAAGATAGAGAGAAATAGAAAGAGAGAGAGAGAAAGGGAAAGAGAGAAAGGGAAAGAGACAGAAAAAGAGAGGGGGAAAGAGAGAGAGGAAGAGAGAAAGAAGGAAAAAGGGAAAGAGACAGAGGAAGATAGAGAGAAAGAGAGAGAAAGGGAAAGAGAGAAAGGGAAAGAGACAGAAAGAGAGAGGGGGAAAGAGAGAGAGGAAGAGAGAAAGAAGGAAAAAGGGAAAGAGACAGAGGAAGATAGAGAGAAAGAGAGAGAAAGGGAAAGAGAGAAAGGGAAAGAGACAGAAAGAGAGAGGGGGAAAGAGAGAGAGGAAGAGAGAAAGAAGGAAAAAGGGAAAGAGACAGAGGAAGATAGAGAGAAAGAGAGAGAAAGGGAAAGAGAGAAAGGGAAAGAGACAGAAAAAGAGAGGGGGAAAGAGAGAGAGGAAGAGAGAAAGAAGGAAAAAGGGAAAGAGACAGAGGAAGATAGAGAGAAAGAGAGAGAAAGGGAAAGAGAGAAAGGGAAAGAGACAGAAAAAGAGAGGGGGAAAGAGAGAGAGGAAGAGAGAAAGAAGGAAAAAGGGAAAGAGACAGAGGAAGATAGAGAGAAATAGAAAGAGAGAGAGAGAAAGGGAAAGAGAGAAAGGGAAAGAGACAGAAAAAGAGAGGGGGAAAGAGAGAGAGGAAGAGAGAAAAAAGGAAAAAGGGAAAGAGACAGAGGAAGATAGAGAGAAATAGAAAGAGAGAGAGAGAAAGGGAAAGAGAGAAAGGGAAAGAGACAGAAAGAGAGAGGGGGAAAGAGAGAGAGGAAGATAGAGAGAAATAGAAAGAGAGAGAAAGGGAAAGAGAGAAAGGGAAAGAGACAGAAAGAGAGAGGGGGAAAGAGAGAGAGGAAGAGAGAAAGAAGGAAAAAGGGAAAGAGAGAGAGGAAGATAGAGAGAAAGAGAGAGAAAGGGAAAGAGAGAAAGGGAAAGAGACAGAAAGAGAGAGGGGGAAAGAGAGAGAGGAAGATAGAGAGAAATAGAAAGAGAGAGAAAGGGAAAGAGAGAAAGGGAAAGAGACAGAAAGAGAGAGGGGGAAAGAGAGAGAGGAAGATAGAGAGAAATAGAAAGAGAGAGAAAGGGAAAGAGAGAAAGGGAAAGAGACAGAAAGAGAGAGGGGGAAAGAGAGAGAGGAAGAGAGAAAGAAGGAAAAAGGGAAAGAGAGAGAGGAAGATAGAGAGAAAGAGAGAGAAAGGGAAAGAGAGAAAGGGAAAGAGACAGAAAGAGAGAGGGGGAAAGAGAGAGAGGAAGAGAGAAAGAAGGAAAAAGGGAAAGAGACAGAGGAAGATAGAGAGAAATAGAAAGAGAGAGAGAGAAAGGGAAAGAGAGAAAGGGAAAGAGACAGAAAGAGAGAGGGGGAAAGAGAGAGAGGAAGAGAGAAAAAAGGAAAAAGGGAAAGAGAAAGAGAGAGGAAGATAGAGAGAAATAAAAAGAGAGAGAGAAAGGGAAAGAGAGAAAGGGAAAGAGACAGAAAGAGAGAGGGGGAAAGAGAGAGAGGAAGATAGAGAGAAATAGAAAGAGAGAGAAAGGGAAAGAGAGAAAGGGAAAGAGACAGAAAGAGAGAGGGGGAAAGAGAGAGAGGAAGAGAGAAAGAAGGAAAAAGGGAAAGAGAGAGAGGAAGATAGAGAGAAATAGAAAGAGAGAGAGAGAAAGGGAAAGAGAGAAAGGGAAAGAGACAGAAAAAGAGAGGGGGAAAGAGAGAGAGGAAGAGAGAAAGAAGGAAAAAGGGAAAGAGACAGAGGAAGATAGAGAGAAAGAGAGAGAAAGGGAAAGAGAGAAAGGGAAAGAGACAGAAAGAGAGAGGGGGAAAGAGAGAGAGGAAGAGAGAAAGAAGGAAAAAGGGAAAGAGACAGAGGAAGATAGAGAGAAAGAGAGAGAAAGGGAAAGAGAGAAAGGGAAAGAGACAGAAAGAGAGAGGGGGAAAGAGAGAGAGGAAGAGAGAAAGAAGGAAAAAGGGAAAGAGAGAGAGGAAGATAGAGAGAAAGAGAGAGAAAGGGAAAGAGAGAAAGGGAAAGAGACAGAAAGAGAGAGGGGGAAAGAGAGAGAGGAAGAGAGAAAGAAGGAAAAAGGGAAAGAGACAGAGGAAGATAGAGAGAAAGAGAGAGAAAGGGAAAGAGAGAAAGGGAAAGAGACAGAAAGAGAGAGGGGAAAAGAGAGAGAGGAAGAGAGAAAGAAGGAAAAAGGGAAAGAGACAGAGGAAGATAGAGAGAAATAGAAAGAGAGAGAGAGAAAGGGAAAGAGAGAAAGGGAAAGAGACAGAAAGAGAGAGGGGGAAAGAGAGAGAGGAAGATAGAGAGAAATAGAAAGAGAGAGAAAGGGAAAGAGAGAAAGGGAAAGAGACAGAAAGAGAGAGGGGGAAAGAGAGAGAGGAAGAGAGAAAGAAGGAAAAAGGGAAAGAGAGAGAGGAAGATAGAGAGAAATAGAAAGAGAGAGAGAGAAAGGGAAAGAGAGAAAGGGAAAGAGACAGAAAAAGAGAGGGGGAAAGAGAGAGAGGAAGAGAGAAAGAAGGAAAAAGGGAAAGAGACAGAGGAAGATAGAGAGAAAGAGAGAGAAAGGGAAAGAGAGAAAGGGAAAGAGACAGAAAGAGAGAGGGGGAAAGAGAGAGAGGAAGAGAGAAAGAAGGAAAAAGGGAAAGAGACAGAGGAAGATAGAGAGAAATAGAAAGAGAGAGAGAGAAAGGGAAAGAGAGAAAGGGAAAGAGACAGAAAAAGAGAGGGGGAAAGAGAGAGAGGAAGAGAGAAAGAAGGAAAAAGGGAAAGAGACAGAGGAAGATAGAGAGAAAGAGAGAGAAAGGGAAAGAGAGAAAGGGAAAGAGACAGAAAAAGAGAGGGGGAAAGAGAGAGAGGAAGAGAGAAAGAAGGAAAAAGGGAAAGAGACAGAGGAAGATAGAGAGAAAGAGAGAGAAAGGGAAAGAGAGAAAGGGAAAGAGACAGAAAAAGAGAGGGGGAAAGAGAGAGAGGAAGAGAGAAAGAAGGAAAAAGGGAAAGAGACAGAGGAAGATAGAGAGAAATAGAAAGAGAGAGAGAGAAAGGGAAAGAGAGAAAGGGAAAGAGACAGAAAGAGAGAGGGGGAAAGAGAGAGAGGAAGATAGAGAGAAATAGAAAGAGAGAGAAAGGGAAAGAGAGAAAGGGAAAGAGACAGAAAGAGAGAGGGGGAAAGAGAGAGAGGAAGAGAGAAAGAAGGAAAAAGGGAAAGAGACAGAGGAAGATAGAGAGAAATAGAAAGAGAGAGAAAGGGAAAGAGAGAAAGGGAAAGAGACAGAAAAAGAGAGGGGGAAAGAGAGAGAGGAAGAGAGAAAGAAGGAAAAAGGGAAAGAGACAGAGGAAGATAGAGAGAAATAGAAAGAGAGAGAAAGGGAAAGAGAGAAAGGGAAAGAGACAGAAAGAGAGAGGGGGAAAGAGAGAGAGGAAGAGAGAAAGAAGGAAAAAGGGAAAGAGACAGAGGAAGATAGAGAGAAAGAGAGAGAAAGGGAAAGAGAGAAAGGGAAAGAGACAGAAAGAGAGAGGGGGAAAGAGAGAGAGGAAGATAGAGAGAAATAGAAAGAGAGAGAAAGGGAAAGAGAGAAAGGGAAAGAGACAGAAAGAGAGAGGGGGAAAGAGAGAGAGGAAGAGAGAAAGAAGGAAAAAGGGAAAGAGACAGAGGAAGATAGAGAGAAAGAGAGAGAAAGGGAAAGAGAGAAAGGGAAAGAGACAGAAAGAGAGAGGGGGAAAGAGAGAGAGGAAGAGAGAAAGAAGGAAAAAGGGAAAGAGACAGAGGAAGATAGAGAGAAAGAGAGAGAAAGGGAAAGAGAGAAAGGGAAAGAGACAGAAAGAGAGAGGGGGAAAGAGAGAGAGGAAGATAGAGAGAAATAGAAAGAGAGAGAAAGGGAAAGAGAGAAAGGGAAAGAGACAGAAAGAGAGAGGGGGAAAGAGAGAGAGGAAGAGAGAAAGAAGGAAAAAGGGAAAGAGAGAG
The DNA here is from genome assembly GCF_964194415.1 of Vipera berus. Classification (NCBI taxonomy): domain Eukaryota; kingdom Metazoa; phylum Chordata; class Lepidosauria; order Squamata; family Viperidae; genus Vipera; species Vipera berus. The sequence goes on along the minus strand of NC_138217.1, from coordinate 9,697,310 downwards.
AGGAAGATAGAGAGAAATAGAAAGAGAGAGAAAGGGAAAGAGAGAAAGGGAAAGAGACAGAAAGAGAGAGGGGGAAAGAGAGAGAGGAAGAGAGAAAGAAGGAAAAAGGGAAAGAGAGAGAGGAAGATAGAGAGAAATAGAAAGAGAGAGAAAGGGAAAGAGAGAAAGGGAAAGAGACAGAAAGAGAGAGGGGGAAAGAGAGAGAGGAAGAGAGAAAGAAGGAAAAAGGGAAAGAGACAGAGGAAGATAGAGAGAAAGAGAGAGAAAGGGAAAGAGAGAAAGGGAAAGAGACAGAAAGAGAGAGGGGGAAAGAGAGAGAGGAAGAGAGAAAGAAGGAAAAAGGGAAAGAGAGAGAGGAAGATAGAGAGAAATAGAAAGAGAGAGAAAGGGAAAGAGAGAAAGGGAAAGAGACAGAAAGAGAGAGGGGGAAAGAGAGAGAGGAAGAGAGAAAGAAGGAAAAAGGGAAAGAGAGAGAGGAAGATAGAGAGAAATAGAAAGAGAGAGAAAGGGAAAGAGAGAAAGGGAAAGAGACAGAAAGAGAGAGGGGGAAAGAGAGAGAGGAAGAGAGAAAGAAGGAAAAAGGGAAAGAGACAGAGGAAGATAGAGAGAAAGAGAGAGAAAGGGAAAGAGAGAAAGGGAAAGAGACAGAAAGAGGGGGGAAAAGAGAGAGAGGAAGAGAGAAAAAAGGAAAAAGGGAAAGAGAAAGAGAGAGGAAGATAGAGAGAAATAAAAAGAGAGAGAGAAAGGGAAAGAGACAGAAAGAGAGAGGGGGAAAGAGAGAGAGACACACACACAAAGAGATCCATTTATGGAACTGAACGTTAGTTGATAGGAAGGATTCCCATTTGATAAATAGGATGAAATCAACACAACACTTATATCTTCTACACACACACACACACACACACACACTACAAAAAGGCTTCACCATAAAAGCTTAGCAGAGGCAGATGGGGGAACCTACAAATGAGAAAAAAAGTCACTCGAGAGATAACTTTGAAATCCAATTAGGGCAGAAGACAAGGAACATGCCCTTGTTTAATAAGACACTTAACATTACAGCAAAGTTGGGTCAAGTTAGCAGCAGTTGTGTTGATGACAGAATCCCCCCGTGTACCAGCTGTGTGCGTTAATTTCTGTGAAAACCACATTTTCCTACCATCAATTGCCAGGAAATTCCCTTCTTAAGTGTTCCTAATATAATGAGCTGAAGGCAAAACCGGGCCGATTAAAGGCATAAGTTGGTAATAAACCTGATTCTTCTTAAAAGAATGACTCACAACTATTCAAAATCTCGTGAAAGGACATCAGATTTGAAAATACCGATTCTCGTGAATGTGAACAGGCTCAATTTCCGGAAGACAGAAAGACTTCAGAACGGCTCCATAAGCTGCCTTGAAGGCGTCACTTTTCAAGGTATTTCATCACGTTTGCAATCCGGGGTGTCGCCTGTGAGGAAGAACTAGGCATGAACTTCTAAATGATATGAGGAGACTGGACAGCCGTTTGTCTGAAACGGTACAGGGTCTCCTGCGCGAGCAAGGGGTTGGACTAGAAGACCTCCAAGGTCCCTTCCAATTCGGTTATTCTACCTTTTTTTGCAGTTTGGCGGGTCGAATCCCGAGTGCCGCGTAGCAGAGTGAGCGCCTGTTACTCGTCCCAGCTTCTGCCCACCTAGCAGTTCGAAAGGACATAAAAATGCAAGTAGAAAAATAGGGACAACTACGGTGGGAAGGTAACAGCGTTCCGTGCGCCTTTGGCGTCTAGTCATGCCGGCCACATGACCACGGAGACGTCCTCGGACAAGCGCTGGCTCTTTGGCTTTGAAACGGAGATGAGCACCGGCCCCTAGAGTCGGAAACGACTAGCACGCATGTGCGGGGGAACCTTTACCTTTACCTTTTGTTCAGCGTCTCAAAGTCATTCTAGATTCGGTTGTGCGCGAAGGTTCCCCATTGTCATTCTCAATCACGGCTGCCCCAAAGGGTGCTTTTTCAAAAGGCAATTAGACTTAGTTTTTTTCCCCCCTCGAAAAGGTTTCGCTTCTCATCTAAGAAGCTTCTTCAGTTTCTGAATGAATGGCGGGGAACGGAAGGGTTTATCTTCTGCGCAGTCATCTCTGAGAGTCGCTGAGGCCGCTTGGGGAATTTACGTATCTGTATCCTCAGAGTCACCCGAAGCAGAGTGCAAATGGATGTGGGACCTTCTTGGGATGCCTGAAAGGACTGTGCTCAATGTTTTCAAAGGAAAGGAAAAAACAAAACTAAGAAAGTCTGGTTAGCTTCTGGAAAAGAAAAAGAAAAAAAAGCACCTTTGGGACAGCCATCATCTGGAGAATCTCCGTAGACGTGTTTGCGTCAGAACAAAAATGACAGCAGCTCCCCTCTCTCCTCACTCCAGTAATAGAAGAGGACCTACACCAGGGGTGTCAAACTCAATTTCATTGAGGGCCGCATCAGCATTGCGGTTGCCCTCAAGGTGCCGGGTGGGCATGGCCAGGGTGGGCGTGGCCTACTGGGTGGGCGTGGCTAGAGTGCGTATGGCCTACTGGGTGGGCGTGGCCAGCTCTACCTCCTTCGCATCAAGGGTGCCTATGGGGGCCCGGGCAGGAGTGGAACAGATCTGAGGGTCTCTGGCAGAAGGAGGGTCTCTGGGCCAGGGCCAAGGCAGTGGGGGCCGTTCCCTCACTGTTTCCAGGATGGCTTCGCGGGCCACATGAAACCACTTCGCGGGCTGGATCCGGCCCCCGGGCCTTGTGTTTGACATGTCTGACCTACGCGAAAGAAACCCAGAAGAAATATTCAGATATCTTGAGAGTGGGATAGGAAAGCAGGTCTCCTTTCCCGAGAAGGAAAAGGAATGAAGAAACGGGAAGACCGATTTCAAAATGGCATTCGATCATTCTGAGTCATCTATTAACAAGGAGGAGATGAATTTCACTTAGTCCCGTCAGCTTCTGGCCAAACCCAACATGCTTCTCCTGCTCAGACAGCATAACTCTCATTCCTGCTCATCAGCCAGGCAGAGCAGAGAACAATTCCCCCGATGAGATTTCAAAGCAGTCTTTTCGTGAAATCTATTCATCAGGGAATTCAACTGCAGAAAACTCGGGCAGTTTTGAAAGATACTCAAACAACAACAACAACAACAACCAGCAGATGGAAAGGTTGTTAAGAGTGGAAGAACAAAAGTACGTACTACCTGGAGTTAGCAAGCATTTCTCCCTCCTGGGACTCAGAGTTTTGGTGCTCCCTAGCAAGGAGGGACGCGGTGGCTCAGTGGGTTAGGACGCTGAGCTTGTCGATCAGAAGGTCGGCAGTTTGGCGGGTCGAATCCTGAGTGCCGCATAACAGAGTGAGCGCCTGTTACTCGTCCGAGCTTCTGCCAACCTAGCAGTTCGAAAGCACGTAAAAATGCAAGTAGAAAAATAGGGACCACTATGGTGGGAAGGTAACAGCGCTCTGTGCGCCTTTGGCGTCCAGCCACAGGACCACGGAGACGTCCTCGGACAAGCGCTGGCTCTTCGGCTTTGAAACGGAGATGAGCACCGGCCCCTAGAGTTGGAAACGACTAGCACGCATGTGCGGGAGAACCTTTACCTTTACCTTTACCTTAGCAAGGAGGGCTAAAACAGCCCCCCACTCTTTCTTTAATTGGAGTTGGTTTTATAAAAAGGCCACCGAAGGCAAGCCTAAAGGATGTGTGTGGGTGCCTCGAGAAAAAGAGTCCAGCCTAGAAGATGGCAGAGACGTGGAAAGAGGAACTCCGATCCAAATGCCAGCAGCAAAGCAGAAGTCTTCAGACAGCAAGCAAAAAGTATCACTTCTTAGAGCTGGAAGATATTTAAGAAGAGAGGATGCAATTGGCGAGGAGAACTGAAGAACTGGGAGGAAGGGGAAGAGTTTAAAAAAAATGAAGAGCTAAGAAATAGTTCAGATATTTTAAAGCCCATAAGACTGATCGATATAAGAATAAGAAATAAGAATAGAGGAATAGAAAATGTATGACTTAAATAAGGATTAAGGGGGAGAGAGAGAGAGAAGGAGAGAGAGGGTAGATGGATAGATGGTTAGATAGATAGATGGATGGATAGAGGGAGAGACAGGTGGACGGACGGACGGACGGACAGACAGACAGACAGACAGATAGATGAGATGAGACGGATGGATAGAGTAGAGATAAACAGTCAGACAGACAGATGGATAGATGAGATGAAATGAGATGAAATGGATTTGAGATGGATGGATGGACAGAGATAAATAGACGGATGGATGGATGGATGGATGGATGGATGGATAGATAGATAGATAGATAGATAGATAGATAGATAGATAGATAGATAGATAGATAGATAGAGATGGGTGAGATGAAATGAGATAAATTGATAGAGGGAGAGAGAGAGAGAGATGATGGATGGACAGATAGATAAATGAGATGGATGGGTAGATAGATAATTATCAAAAAGATAACAATATTTTTTGATCAAAAAATAGTGTTCCGTGTGTCTGCGTTATTACCTTATTAATAAAAATCCCTAACCATAAGCCTATTTCACCCCCTTGTTTCAAAAAAGGAAAGAAAGAATGAAAGATAACAATTTATAACAATCAGTCACTTAGCATCAATTGAATTCGGATGCTTCTCTCTCCTACACTTTATCATACTTTATCAATAGTCTTAGCACCCTTTTCTATAACAACGACTTCGTCCTACGGACATCCAACAGGTACACAATATCTCCCATATTAGGTGAAAAGAAAATCACTGATCTTCTGCTAACTTTACTGGAATAGTTGGTTTCTCCCTCCCCTTTGTAATAGGTCTGCAGTTGTTTTTCTTTCAATGCTCTAGTTTTATTTTTCACCTTTTTTTTAAAGAAAGCTGCTTTGTATGGCATGTTCAAAAAGATAGGATAAACATATGTTAGAAACAAGGATCTCTAAACTGAATGCAATTATAATTTATTCAGTCCTAATTACTATTAGGAGCCATCCAAAGGGGAAAAAATCTCTTATAACTTTCCAAAGAAAATATTACGGTGTAGTTGATAGAGAGGCCGGGTTTATGCTGCCGTGGGATTTTCTGGATTTTAATTTCATGCACTATATAAACTCATCAAAAATTGAGGGTCTTATTTTTTCCCCAATAAGGCATTATTAAACAAAATATGACTTACGATGATAGGGTCACGCTGAGTTCTGAGCTAGGTTTTCCCCCCTAATCATGGCTATGCTGAATGAACCATAATTGGCTAGGTTCGCATTTCACACTAAGTCATAAAAACATTCTCTACCAACCACAGAAGCAACGGTATGTACACTGTGCTCAGCCAAAGCAAGATAAACAATAGTTCAATTTAAAGCATTAAGCCACTCAATAAATGTCTTAGAAATGGAAACAGATGGGGTGCATAAGCGGTAATTCATCACAGCCTCACAGGATTGTCAGTGGGTGCCAAGGCAAAAAACTAAGAATTTCCTAAGTTAGCGTGTGCAAAGTTCCATCACATTAAACCTAAAACATGGTTTTACGCAGGCTTGGGTTTCGCTTTTTGCCACTGGGCTCCTGTTTTATTTATTGATTGATGGATTAAATTCCTGCACCACCCACCTCACCTATAAGGGAAGGCATAGAAGACACAGATAAATTCCTTCCCCAGCTGCGATGAGGCAGCTGTTATTTTTCTTTCTCAAAGTCAATTCATTGATCTGCGGCCACCGGAAGATTTAGCAGCTATGGAGATGCAAGTCTTTAATTCTCCCAGATGGTTAGAACAATCTTCTCCAACTGAATGCCCACAGTATTCTATGTATTTATGACGGTTGCAATGTCCCGGCATCATGGAATCCCCTTTTGGCGTCCTTCTCTTAAGCAAAGTCAATGGGGAAGAGAGATTCTCTTAACAATCGGGTTACTAACTGATCAGCTGCAGTGACTCGCTTAGTAACGGCGGCCAGAAAAGTCATAAAACGGGGCAAAACTCGCCTAACAACTGTCTCACTTAGAAGCAGAAGTTTTAGGCTCCCTGGTGACGGTACTGTTACATCCCATAAAAACAGTAGGGCTGTTCCCCATTGTTGGAACAGTCTCCTCTTCTGACGCTTTTATTGCTTCTTCGGAATCAGTCACATTCATGCGTCAAAAATCACAGGCGGCCAGAACGGGTCGGAGCAAACGAAGCATCCCTTTCAATCCAGATGGTGGGAGAAATCATTTTGATTTCAGGAACGGACCAGCTTGTGGCTTTATCTATTTATAGGCCCCGAAGACTCTCTTTACAGTTCTGCTCGCATCTAAGAAGAGGATCTCTCTTCTTCGGTGCAGGGAGGCAGAAAGTGTGGGGCAGCTAATGTGTGGCTAAGGGTCCCCACCCAAAAGAGGAAATTCCCCCCCCCCTCTCTCTCTCTCACACACACACACACCGGCTGATTTTTTTTTCCTGTTCAACATACAACATGTATTGAACGTTAAAGCACCCAACTGAGAAGGATGGGAGCTGCCAACATGTAAGCAAAGCTAAATATAGTTGTTGTTTTTTGCACAGTTCCTGCTAGGTTGGCGCAAGACTCTTATGGACGCTGTGCGTTCGGTCTGAATGCTAGGATGTTATCAAAGGATGTTTACCAAAGAAGATGTGCATGGGGCTGGACTTGCATATTAGGCTTTGGCTATAGAGTGCCTTGTTCAGTCTGGGGATGTGCAAGCCTCGTCATTGTTGAACTAGAACGTAGAACATAGAACAAAAGTTGGAAGGGACTTTGGAGGTCTTCTAGTCCAACCCCCGGCTCAGGCAGCGGACCTTAGGCCATTGCACGAAGGGAGGCTCAGCTAATCTCAATGTACACATGGTTGTGGTTTGACAATAAAGGTTCATTCATTCATTGGCTTGTCCAATCTTTTCTTGAAAACCTCCAGTGATGGAGCACCCACAACTTCTGAAGGCAAGCCGTTCCACTGGCAAATTGTTCTTCCTGCCAGGAAATTTATCCTTAGTTCTAGGTCTCTCTTTGATAAGCTTCCAACATGTCACTTCTTGTCCTCCCCTCAGGCACTGCCTCTTCTCTATGACAGCCCCTCAAGTACTGGAGGACTGCTAACATGTCACCCCTAATTCTTCTCTTCATTAGACTAGACATATCTAGTTCTCTCAATTGTTCATTGTACAGTTTAGCCTTCAGATCCCTTATCATCTTTGTTGTTCTAGGAACTGGACTAGACTAGAACTAGACTCAACTAGAACTCTTGGTCTCCTAGTTTCCTGCGTAGTGCCTTTAACTACTATATCTGCTAGTTTTATGTCACTTTGAGTCAATCTTGATTCTTGGCATCTGCCTGAACAAATCCCTACAGTTTTCTTGGCAGGATGTTTGGACTTGGTTTGCCATTACTTTCTTTCTAGAGCTGAGAGTTTATTTAACTACTAATTCAGGCCTGCATTTTTCTACATTCCACCCCCCACCCCCACCCCCCGGCCTGTTCTCTTACAAGCTGATGAAGAAAAAAATTCTCTCCAAACTTCTTCCCAATGCTGGGGAAATGCATAACCTTCTGGCATTTAATAGCTGTGTTCGCTCATCAGGGCTAAGCAGCTCATTAAAGCGACTGCATTTACTGTATATACATGAAGCTAAACTAGATTACTGGGCGAGGGGGAGGTGTGTTAACCTGGTGTGTGAAGAAAATGGTATTTATTTATTGCATTTGTATCCTTTGCTAAATGCTCTAATTGCACGACTCTGGATGGTGATCAATGAAGTACAAACCAAGAACAAAAATCAATAAAGAAAGCTGCTGCAAAACTGCGCAAACAAGTGTGCAGATGGAGGCCTGCAACAAACCAAGAGAGGCCGATAGAATGGGAGGGGTTGCGATATTCGACATTCCTGGAGGAAATCTGATTTCTGCAGTTGCTTTTTTTTTAGTTTTTTAGCTGAGTATACGAAGGTTGAAAAAGGGGTCAACTCAGTAACCAGCTTTTGCTGCACAAACGATGCATTTAGTGATGACGTGAGCAAGATCTATTTCGGCATCTCCCAACTGGCACTGCATGCTCCTGGCTATTCTGCAGCCTCCCTGGCTTGTCATACTTCGATTGAGACATCGAAGGGTGTTTGTTTGTTTTGTTTGTTTTTCAAATCAGGAAGCAGATTTCCAACTGAAAAGAAGACAGGAAGCCTCAGCAGTGGCGTCCTTTTTGCCACATCTAACCATAACATCCTCTCAAAAGCACACCGCGAAAGCCTCATAGGAAATGCTCAGGCAGATTGAGAAGGAGATGGAAAAATATGGAGTCCTCTTTAAAAAAAAAGGAGTACAAGTATCTGAGCAGCTGCAGAAGAGATGCTTGGTTTTTAGGCATCATTGTGTGTATATGTGTGCGTCTACACCATCAGGTTTGCAGAGGAATGATGATAGTTAGGGAAGGAACTGTGGAAGAAGATCTTAAGTATGAGGGGTCCCTGGTGCTCTCTGAGCTTGCTTGTTTTCTTGCAGACATTTCATTACCCAAACTAGGTGACATCCTCAGTGCTAGAGTCTAGAATCCAGGTAATGAAACATCTGCAAGAAAACAGAGCACCAAGGACTCCATACTCCTTCTCCTCCTCCCTCTCCCCACCCCACAAACCCCATTTCCTCCTAGCACTGATGACGTTACCTAGCTTGGGTAATGAAACGTCTGCAAGAAAACGTTCAAGCTCAGAGAGAACCAAGGACCTCACAGTCCTCCTCCTCCTCCTCCTCCTCCTCTTCCACTCCACAAACCCCCTCCTTTCTAGCACTGATGATGTTACCTATTTTAGGTAATGACACATCTGCAAGAAAACATTCAAGCTCAGAGAGAACCAAGGACCTCACATTCCTCCTCCTCCTCCTCCTCCTCCTCCTCCTCCTCCTCCTCCTCCTAACCCCACTCCCTTCTAGCACTGATGATGTTACCTAGTTTGGATAATGAAACGTCTGCAAGAAAACAAGCAAACTCAGAGAGCACCAAGGACCCCACAGTCCTCCTCTTCCTCCACTCCACAAACCCCCTCCTTTCTAGCATTGATGATGTTACTAGTTTGAGTAATGAAATGTCTGCAAGAAAACATCCAAGTTCAGAGAGAACCCAGGACCCCACAGTCCTTCTCCTCCTCCTCCTCCTCCTCCTCCTCCTAACCCCATTCCCTTCTAGCATGGATGATGTTACCTAGTTTGGGTAATGAAACGTCTGCAAGAAAACATGCAAAATCAGAGAGAACCAAGGACCCCACAGTCCTCCTCTTCCTCCTCCTCCTCCTCCTCCTCCTCCTCCTCCTCCTCCTCCTCCTCCTCCTCCTCACCCCATTCCCTTCTAGCATTGATGATGTTACCTAGTTTGGGTAATGAAACGTCTGCAAGAAAACAAGCAAACTCAGACAGCACCAAAGACCCTTCTTTTCAACCCTGAGCTACACATGTTGTTGTTGTTGTTGTTGTTAGCTGCGAAGTCGTGTCCGACCCATCGCGACCCTATGGACAACATTCCTCCAGGCCTTCCTGTCCTCTACCATCTTCTGGAGTCCATTTAAGCTCACGCCTACTGCTTCAGTGACTCCATCCAGCCACCTCATTCTCTGTCGTCCCCTTCTTCTATTGCCCTCGATCTTTCCCAGCATTAGGCTCTTCTCCAGTGAGTCCTTCCTTCTCATTAGGTGGCCAAAGTACTTGAGTTTTAGCTTCAGGATCTGGCCTTCTAAAGAGCAGTCAGGATTGATCTCCTCTAGGACTGACCGGTTTGATCGCCTTGCGGTCCAAGGGACTCGCAGGAGTCTTCTCCAGCACCACAGTTCAAAGGCCTCAATTCTTTGGCGCTCAGCCTTTCTTATGGTCCAACTTTCACTGCCATACGTTGCAACTGGGAAGACCATAGCCTTGACTATACGCACTTTTGTTGACAGGGTGATGTCTCTGCTTTTTAGTGTGCTGTCTAGATTTGCCATGGCTTTCCTCCCCAGGAGCAAGCGTCTTTTAATTTCTTGGCTACAGTCCCCATCTGCAGTGATCTTGGAGCCCAGGAAAATAAAATCTGTCACTACCTCCATTTCTTCCCCATCTATTTGCCAGGAATTGAGAGGGCCAGATGCCATGATCTTGGTTTTCTTAATGTTAAGTTTCAACCCAAGTTTTGCACTCTCCTTCTTCACCTGCAACAAGAGGCTCTTTAGTTCTTCTTCACTTTCTGCCATTAGAGTGGTATCATCTGCGTATCTTAGGTTGTTGATATTTCTTCCGGCAATCTTAATTCCAACTTTTGATTCATCTAGCCCTGCCTTTCTCATGATGTGCTCTGCATATAAGTTAAATAGGCAGGGCGACAGTATACAGCCTTGCCGGACTCCTTTCCCAATTTTGAACCAATCAGTGGTTCCGTGTCCAGTTCTCACTGTTGCTTCTTGACCCGCATATAGGTTTCTCAAGAGACAAATAAGATGGTCTGGTACTCCCATCTCTTTAAGAACTTGCCACAGTTTGTTATGATCCACACAATCAAAGGGTTTAGCATAGTCAATGAAGCAGAAGTAGATGTTTTTCTGGAACTCCCTAGCTTTCTCCATGATCCAGCGTATGTTGGCAATTTGATCTCTAGTTCCTCTGCCTCTTCGAAATCCTGCCTGCACTTCTGGTAGTTCTCGATCCACATACTGCTGAAGTCTAGCTTGTAGGATTTTAAGCATGACTTTACTAGCATGAGAAATGAGTGCAATGGTGCGATAGTTTGAACATTCTTTGGCACTGCCTTTCTTTGGAATTGGAATGTAAACTGATCTTTTCCAATCCTGTGGCCATTGTTGAGTTTTCCAAATTTGCTGGCAAATTGAGTGTAGCACTTTTACTGCATTGTCTTTTAAGATTTTGAATAGCTCAGCTGGAATACTGTCACTTCCACTAGCTTTGTTGTTGCTCAGCTTTTCTAAGGCCCACTTCACTTCACATTCTAGGATGTCTGGCTCGAGGTCAGTGACCACCTCATTGTGATTATCAGGGACGTTAAGCTCATTCTTGTATAGTTCTTCTGTGTAATTTTGCCACCTCTTCTTAATCTCTTCTGCCTCTGTTAGGTCCCTGCCATTTTGGTCCTTTATCATGCCCATTTTTGCATTAAACGTTCCCTTCATTTCTCCAATTTTCTTGAAAAGATCTCTGGTCCTCCCTATTCTATTATTTTCTTCTATTTCTTTGCACTGTTCATTTAAGAAGGCATTCTTATCTCTTCTAGCTATTCTCTGGAATTCTGCATTCAATTGGGTGTATCTTTCTTTTTCTCCCTTGCCTTTCGCTTCCCTCCTTTCCTCAGCTATTTGCAAAGCTTCCTCAGACAGCCATTTTGCTTTCTTGCATTTCTTTTTCTTTGGGATGGTTTTGGTTGCTACCTGTTGTACAATGTCACGAACCTCTGTCCATAGTTCTTCAGGCACTCTGTCTATCAGATCTAATTCCTTAAATCTATTTGTCACCTCTACTGTATATTCAACAGGGATATGATTTAATTCATACCTGAATGGCCTAGTGCTTTTCCCTACTTTCTTCAGTTTAAGCCTAAACTTTGCAAGGAGAAGCTCATGGTCTGAGCCACAGTCAGCTCCTGGTCTTGTTTTTACCGACTGTATAGAGCTTCTCCATCTTTGGCTGCAGAGCATATAGTCAATCTGATTTCTGTGTTGACCATCTGGTGATGTCCATGTGTAGAGCCGTCTCTTGGGTTGTTGGAAAAGAGTGTTTGCTATGACCATTGTATTCTCTTGACAGAATTCTATCAGCCTGTGCCCTGCTTCATTTTGCACTCCAAGGCCAAACTTGCCTGTTATTCCACATATTCTCCTTTATTGTCCTTAAGTATCCCTCGCCCGAAGAAGTCATGATGCAGAATCACCCTGATTTCACAGGAACGTGCTACCTATACGAGACGCTGTAGGTTTTAAAAGCTCCCTTGCTTCTTGTGTCATTAGCAAAGGCCAACGTGGATGTTTTTGACCTCCAACATGGTCTCCCGTTTCTGGAGGATAAATCTGGCAATGACTCCAACAAACAGTTTTTAGACACAGCAGGTCTTGGGAAGCCTGCTGGCGTCCATCTGCGACAACATGTCCGTACAAGAAGACCTTCAAAAAAAAAAGAAAAAAGATGCACACTGCAGTGTTAGGTTTCCTGAAAATGTTTTCCGTTTTTTCAAAAAAGTGAGACCGTAATTCTGTCAACTGCATTTCAACCTGTGCCTAAGCGGGAGGTTTATGAATTATGCACCTTTTTTCTCTCCTTCCTTAAACCCAAAATCTGAGTTGGTGTTGAAAAAAAGACGACACAGCACCTCGACTCTGAAACCCTGATATTAATTGTGCAATTCCACGTTTCTCTTATTTTTGTAGTAGACCGTTCTTTTATTTTTGTCGCAGACTATTAAAAGGAGCTCCTGAGGACTCTGAGGCTTTTTAAAATAAAATTATGTAACCCTGCTAAAATCAAGAATACAGAAATGGAGCCAAAGTCACTCCCGAATAAATTCCAGAATAAAATGAAGGCTAACAGACAATGTTCCTGGTAGGTCTTGGTAGATCTCTCATCACTGATAGTTTCTTAAGACAATAAACTTCAAGACCTGTAACGAGAATCCACCACACTAATCTCTGTTAATAGAATAACAGAGTTTAAGGGACCTTGGAGGTCCTCTAGTCCAACCCCCTGCTCGAGTAGGGGACCCTCCACCATTCAAGACAAGTGACAGTCCAGTCTCTTCTTAAAAACCCACAACTTCTGGAGGCAAGCTGTTCCACTGGCTAATTGTTCTCACTGTCAGGAAGTTTCTCCTTAGTTCTAGGTTGCTCCTCTCCTTGATTAGTTTCCATCCGCTGATTCTTGTCCTGCCTTCAGGCGCTTTGGAAAATAGCTTGACTCCCTCTTCTTTGGGGCAGCCCTTGAGGTATTGGAAGACTGCTATCATGTCACCATTAATCCTTCTCTTTGTTAGTCTATGGCAGGGGTGGGGAACCTTGGCTCATTTATGACTTGTGGACTTCAGTAGCCAGAATTCCTGAACCAGCTATGCTGACTCAGGAATTCTGGGCATTGAAGTCCACAAGTCATAAAAGAGCCAAGGTTCCCTACCCCTGGTCTATGCATACTCAGTTCCTGCAACCGTTCAACATATGTCTTAGCCTCCAGCCGTCTAATCATCTCTGTTACTCTTCTCTGCACTTTTTCTAGGTCTTCTTTTATATCGCGTCCACCAAAATCAGATGTGGTATTCCAAGCGTGGCCTTACAGTTCTTCTGCTGCTTTGAGAAAGCAGGGGATATTATCCCCTCTCTCCTGGTTTTCAGGGAGCAAAGTCCAGCGTCTGTGATGCATTCCTGACACAGCAGATTTCTGACTTGGATTGCGCCCTGACTGCCTACCACGTCCCCAGGTCCTTTTCGCCGCCATTGAAAAGAAATTAGCCCGATTAAGAACAGATTTATCTTTGAATGTGAGTGTGGAGTTTTCAGCTCACACCTCTCTTTCAAAAGGGCTGTTTTTTTGTTTTTTTTAATCACTCTCTGGAAATTCTGCAAATTACCCAAGCCGGCAGGTATACAAAAAAAATTAGGAGCCAGAAGGGAATAAGGGGACAGAGGAGAAAAATGAGAGCCAAAGCCAGCCCTTGAGACTTTTTAAAAAAAACCTCGCAGGAATATCGAGAGCCACGGGGTTGTTTGCAATCGCCTGTAACTCTTTTGATCTTTTTCCTCCCTCTTTGGAAGTTAAAGTTAATGAACAGCTGGAGCCATGTCTGGGGAACTGGCAATAAGTAATGAAAGTGGGCTGGTTCTATAAGACCTCGGATTAAAATCTACACTGCTGGCTTCACTTTCTATTTTTTTTGAAGAAAGTTCTGCATGTCTTATGTTGGGTTGAGATTGGTTTGTTTATTTTGCACTGCATGCCATAGTTTTAGCAAAATGTTAAGAGGAATTTATTCTCAACTGGGCTCATTTTAAATTGTTTAGAATATTCAGTGTAATGGGCAGCATTAAATACCAGCCAGGTGGCAGCACAAAACTGGCCTTATATAATTTTGGAGGGTTAGGCTAGACTGGGTCTGCTTAGCATTGGATGGGACACCACTAGGAAGCCTTAGAGTCAGAAATAAGTTCTACGAATATTTCCACAAATCACCAGGAGTGGAACTCTGTTGGAGGGTCATTGAGTGGGGCATGGGCAGCAAGGGAAGAACAGGTGAAGAATTTCTGTCCACTGCAAGGTCAAGTGGAGGATATCCTCTTGAGAATAGTGCCAGCGAAAAGACACTTCATGAATCTCACTTAAATTTAAGCTTCATTGAAATGAATGTCAGTTGTTTAAACTTAATTAAGATGGTTAGTCTCTATGTATTTTTTAAAAAATTCTGATGTATTGAACAGTCTTCTTGAGTGGCACTTCTGGAGAGGGTCTGAAGATCACAAAATCCTCCAAAACCTTTGATTAGTCACCTCTGTCTGCTAATGAGCATTTGTAGGAGATGACCAGGCTGAGTTTGAGGGAGGGGTGAAATGTGTCATCAGTCTCTAATCCCTGCCCACCTTGAATTCCATTGACTCTTATCTACCACCAATTTGCTTGGACCGTTAGTAGTTCAGATTCTTGTTTAGAGGTAGCATGAGATAAACTTGATGTTGTGATGACCAGGCTGAACCCGAGGGAGGGGGGGTCAAACATGTCATCAGTCTTGAGTCCCTTCACACCCAAAAGAGACCCAAGTCCAGCCCTCCTTGAATTCCATTGACTTTTATCTACCACCAATTTTGCTTGGACTGTTAGTAGTTCAGATTTTTGTAGAGCACAATTAGCATGCAGTGAGCCTACGTTCACTGATGATGATGTTACCTAATTTGGGTCATGAAACGTCTGCAAGAAAACAACCAAGCTCAGAGAGCCCCCAAGGACCCCTCATTTCAACTTTGAGCTACAAATATTTTCCCTTATTGATACCTTGAGCTTCCTGCCCTCCCCCCCACCCGCGGTTCCTGCTCTGAAACTCTGCGAATAACAGATATTAAAATATTGAGCATTACCACTCACGTTAAGTGAAAGTGGTTGAAAGAAATGCATTTCAGACCACAAGCATCTTCCTCAGAAGATTACGAATAATGGAGACGATGGTGTGTTTCTTGGTGCAACTGCACATAGGAACAGCAAGCTGGAAGGCTTAAATAGGAAGGCAATGAACGCAACGAGTGGGAAAGAGGTTCCGTGCTCAAAGGAAGGGCTCTGTTCAAAAACATTTGAACTAATCCTCCCCGGAGCTAGACTGCAATGTTCTAAGGTAAAACAAAGCAATGTGTATCACTAAGCCTTACATTCGCTTAATCACAAAGACAAGGTGTGCGTTACATCCAGTTCTCAGCACAGTTGCGCAAGATCACACCTTCGCAGAAGGACCTCACAGCTCACACACTCACAATAAAACTGCAAACATTACAAGCCTCTCAAGCAGAGACTGGAGGGCTATACATGATGCACTCTTTTGCGAACTCGAGAGTAGCTTCAATGGCCTGGCTCAGGCGCACGAAGAGTAAACCTACCTGCACTATCAGATCTAAAACTGACACCCTGAAATCAACGAAAGCAGGAAAGTTGCTATAGAGATGTGGAAAGCTGACAATCCTTAAGAAAGGAGAGCAAGCAGCATAAACAAGGCAAGTATTTGGGTTCACATGTGCAAAGCAAGGTAACTCCAAGGCAAGACATCTCTGGTCCGCGGAAGATTTAAGAATGGACCTGAACTCTGCTGCGTGTATCAGCCTGCATTTTAAAACATGCACAAATGTGCACAACTTAAAGAGTGCACAGTTTAGCAACATAGTGTGAAGGTTCATAAATCACCTCCTTGGTTGAAGCTAAAACTGGGTTGCAGTTGAGGATAGAACCATTCAATTCCAAAACAATAATTAAAAAAACAAACAAACTAGAATGTGGTTGATAAAAATGAATAGATGGTTAAGACATCCGAGACTCAAGAATAAGAATTTAATGTCAACCACTTTCAACAGCTTGAAGAATGTGGAGCCTGGAGGAAAATCAGGCACTGGCTACACAAAAGGTGTGGTTTGTTTAAGTGTTCCCAGTGTGTGTTTGGTAGACTTTGGTTTAAATGAGTTTTGTGAATCCAACCAACGTAAATGTATTCAACAACAATGGCTAAGTAAATTGGCTCAGCACAAAGATAAACACTCTCTACTTAATATCTGAGCACCTGCAAGCAAGTTGAGGAAGTTCCAGATGTAGTATTCGAAACAAAAGCATATGCACGCTTATTCAGAAAAAAATATATATCTACAATTGCTGGAACAGTTATCCCAGCTAAAAAGGCATTCTAAGATGTTGATTCATTATGTATCATACATGCAACTGAATGGCTAATGGTCCTATTTTCTTGTGACAGAAAGAACTAGCTCAGAATTCTCAGCAGGCTTAGCATTGGCTCCATTCACACATGAAACTGAAACACATTCTGGCTTGTTTGACTGTGATTTCATTCTTCGATCTATAAATTTAGATTTATAAAACCGCCCAGTTCAAGGGCACCACTGCACAGCTCATGAATTAAGAATGTAAAAGACAATCGTAACAAGAGAGCAACTATAGCCGTAAACTAATCCACATAATTCAATCCAGATACATATGAAGCACAAATCCTGTGGTCTTTGAGGCAGGTTTATAGGATGGCAGGGTCCAAGCTGTTTGGAAGATGCTATTCAAGAGGGCAGATACTATGATATCAGCACTTGCTTCCTAAAGGTAAAGGTAAAGGTTCCCCCGCACACGCGTGCTAGTCGTTTCTGACTCTAGGGGCCGGTGCTCATCTCCGTTTCAAAGCCGAAGAGCCAGTGCTTGTCCGAGGACGTCTCTGTGGTCATGTGGCCGGCATGACTAGATGCCAAAGGCGCACGGAACGCTGTTACCTTCCCACTGTAGTGGTCTCTATTTTTCTACTTGCATTTTTACGTGCTTTTGAACTGCTAGGTTGGCAGAAGCTGGGACGAGTAACAGGCAGAAGGTCGGCAGTTTGGCGGGTCGAATCCCGAGTGCCGTGTAACAGAGTGAGTGCTTGCTTCCTAGACCACATCAAATGACAGTGCTGGAGATATGGGACCCAAAACACTTTCTCAATTTTTATGAGATGGAGAGAAACAACGAGAGACAATTGGTTCCTGGGATATCCAGGTCCTATGTCAGAAAAGCTTTATACATGACAATTGTATCTTCTTGCCAACCAGAAGCTCTCTGGTAAAGAGTTATACTTCCAAAACAAAGGCATTATACGGGCAACAAAAAGCATGTCTATAACTCTGGATGCCACTGCACCATTGACCCACTATGTCTTCAGAAGAGCCTTCAAGGTCTGCCCCATGTGGAGGAATGCAACAATCCATTCATGACTAAGGCATAAGTGACTGTAAGAAAGGACTCCTTTGTGATGGATGGATGGATGGATGGATGCAAAGATCTTCCCTGCCACAATTGCCACCTGCTTTTCAAGCAGGACCCAATGAGTCTAGGAAGGCCTCCAAACTGCACGGTTGCATTTGAGGAAATTAAATTCCCTTCAGAATTAAAGATGGAAAATCCCAGCCCCCAGAAGAATCACAAGCCCATTGGGTTTTGTCAAGGTTAAACCCCCTTAAACCTCTCCCTCCCCATCCAGACCTTTCAGATACTGAGACAAGATCTTGATAGCATCCTTTGATCAGTCAGCAGCCCAGATGATTGTCATCTGCATATTCATGATACTTGACCCTGGCTCAACAGATGGCCACATCCAATGGCTCACATCTACAGGAAGATGAAAGGGTCAAACCCTGAGACATCTCACAGACCAGTGACTTTGTGCGTGGTTTCTCTCCATCTATCAAAAATGATCGGAACCAGCCAAGGGAGGTTAATCATCTCAGTCAACATGTCTACGAATTAAGTAAACATTCCATTTCCCCCCCCCCATACTATTCTATGCAAGGAGGAAATAAGTTATGATTGACTGCACAATAATTGGGGTCTGCACAACAGCCTCCCCAGTTGTGATATCCACTTACCTAGGAGCAAACCCCACAATGGTCTTAGGATTTAATTTTTGCCTAAATCTGCCTTCAGTCCAAACTCTATTGGACATACCATCCCGGAACAGACAGCTGCCATTCAGCATCAATCATCACTTGCATTATTTATTTTTTGCTGTAGTGGCAGTCCAGCCTTTATGTTAGTTTGGTGGAAACAAGACTGCTGTGGCTTATTTAGCAAACCATGGTTTTGTGCAGAGTGTGAACCTGTTCAGCAACAATGCCTTTTGAGGAAACCGCCATAGGCACGTAGAGACACCGGCTGCTTTAGAAAAATGAAGTTTTCAGGCGAGAAGGATGAGGTTGGCTTGATGCCCCTTGGTTTGTTTGCCGATGGAGACCCTTAGTCATCCAGTTCATGGCTGTCCCAAAGGTGCTTTTTTCAAAAGGCAACTGGGCTTCATTTTTCCTTGAAGACGTTTCGCTTCTCATCCAAGAAGCGTTATCAGAACTGAAGAAGCTTCTTGGATGAGAAGTGAAAAGTCTTCAAGGAAAAACGAAGCCCAGTTGCCTTTTGAAAAAAAAGCACCTTTGGGACTTTTTTTTCATAGAAAGGAATACAAGCAAAACTCAAGTCTCGGCAGAAGCTTTCTAAGGCTTCAAATGGATTCTTCCCCCCCCCCCGGGCACTAAATCTAGGATTGTATACAAAGCATGCCTAAGGTTCCTTGGGACAGTCTACCTTTTACTTTAAAATAAAAATCTGCATCCTGCCTTTCTTATTTTTACAAATAGCTCAAGGCGGCGAATATATCCATCTACCTCCTCCTCTTTTTCCCCACAACAACCCTGTGAGGTGAATTTGCCACAGAGAGACGAACTGGTTGAAGATCACCCCGCTGGGTTTCATGACCTAAGGATGGACCAGAACTCACAGTCTCCTGGGGATTGACCCACGGTCATCCAGCTGCCTTTCATGGCTACGGTGGGACTTGAACTCAGGCTCTCCTGCTTTACATACAGCCTGGTGCCTTTAACACTAGATCAAATTGGCCATCTTCTATCTTGCTACCTGTCTTACTGTGCTGCTGGTCAGAAACACATCAGACTACCCGCTTTCACGCATTTTGAAAGAAGCCAGATTTTTTCCCAAGGAAAGCCGAGAGAGACCCATTTGGTGAGCGTGACATCGCAACCGCCGCGGCCGAACCGGCAGCGCCGAGGAAGGCGCCGCTGCCGCTCCTTCCAAGCGCCTCGCGAGCTGTCCGAGGTGCTGAAAGCGCGTCGGCACCCAGTTTTAGCGCGAAAGCGACAGACGCGCGGAGAACGCCCGGCCGTCCCCAAACCCAACCGGGGTTTCAGATGTGTCGGCCACCCACTCCTCGCCCTCCCCGCTTGAGGACGACGAGAGTTTGGAACCGCCACATATCCGGACGGCTCCGGTTAGGAAAAGCTGATTCCGAGTGGCCGCCAGCTCTCACTCCTAGAGACGGATCTTGCGAGAGCGCGCGCCCTCTCCTTTTTCGTTTCCCACGGACAGGCCAAACCTAGGTTCGCGCCGCTAAGGTGTCCGCCCGTTTGTTTAGTCGCCGCCAACTCCCGATAGCTGGAGAGAGTTGCGGCGATTCAGAAGGAGAAGGGCAGGCAAAAGGCAGCCGGAACCGGGGGAAAGGCAGGGTTTGCGGGCCGCCTGGGGCGGGTGAGGCAGACCCGAGAATTCGCTAAACCTGCCCGTCTAAAAATCAGATTTCTCTAGTCTATCCGATTCAGATCCGGGAGTCTTTTGATAGAAACGACTCCCCACGTCCTTACAAGGCACTTTCAAGGCTCCAAACACACAAAGATAGGACGGAAAAGGTCCCTTCTGGGTGCCCCAGGGCAGAAGCAGACAATCCAGTGATCCCAGGATCGCCAAGCTCCACACTCCCTGAGCACTGGCCAAGCTGGCTGTGGCTGATGGTGGGTGGGAAAGACTAAACCATCTGGAAGGCAACGGATTGCCGATCCCTGGTCTAAAAAGGGCGCCCAGCGCCCCTAACCTCGAGCGCCGAGATTCGAACTGGCATCTTCATCAGAGACTTACTTCCGCGTCCAGAAACTGACCGCAGCTGAGCAGCTCCCGCTGGACCTTGGCTAATCCCATCCCAACCTCACGTGACGGAAACGCACAGCCCCTTTTTGGAGAACAGGCGTCAATCCGGATTAGGATACTGTATAATTCGCCGCACATCTACCCTCTTCTAGCCAGAATCCCCATCCGCAGAAGGCGCGCGCGGGGAAGAAGCGCACGGACCGCGTGCTCTGAAACCTACCCACAAAAGGCTTTCTGGAAACCCTAAGAAAGGGTGTCGAAGCAAACAAACTCTTAGTAATTTCTTCGTGCTGCTTTCTTTTTATTTTGATCCAGTTCCCTCCTCCTGAAACACACACACACAAATGCACTCGCGCGCCTTCCTTTCCTGTCCAAACAGATGGAAAGGTTAATTTACAGAGACTTAATTCGGGATGGTTATTGGAATGCTGCGCAGGTGAAAAGAAGCAACACCAGCGCTGTAGGTTCTAGAAGCCCCCAGCCTTGATTCAGGGCCCAAGAACGCCAGCGGGAGATTGGACGGAGCGGGCACCTCGCCCGTTCGCTTCAAGGGGCGAGCTTCTCGATTCTCGCCCTCGGCTTAGAAAACAGAGCAGAAAGCAGGTAAATTTACAAGCCAGGGATAAACCTGAGCAGTGGCGCTTAATTTCAGGTCGAGGATCCCACCACCCCAGAACGCGGGTGCTTCTGAACACACGCAGAGTGGCTGACCCTTCCCTCGGAAGAAACTGCCGATGGGATCAGCGCGGGGGTAAAGACCGGGGGGGGGGGGGGGTGAAGCTTCTTGGTGCCGGATTCTGAAGCGACCAGCTCAGTCTGCGGCACCTGCTGAATCCCCGAAGGCAAAGCGCCGAGGTGGCGGGCTCGGCAGGAAAAGCTTCAAGGCGACGCCCTTCCACGCGGGCACAGCTCGACCTCTGCGGGGGCAGGAAGCTCGGCAGAGGCGTAAATCTAGAGAAGGCAAAGCAGGTCCCGGGACCCCCGAGTCTCACCCAGTTCTGGGCGCGTAGGATGGAGAGAAGGGTCAAGGGGAAACTCGCAGAGATGCGCGCGGCATGGGCTCCGCGCCTCTGGCGCGCCCCGAAAGACAGCCGCTTCTGCGCTAAGTTTGCCGAACGCGCAAGACCCCACCGGGTCTCCCGAAGGCGCTGTCGGGGTTAAGCGTCTGGGGCGACGGGGGTCCGCTCTTCCCCTCCCCACCCTCTTTCCCAACGATGCTTTTCGGTGCGAGCCTAGACAGGTACATCCATAGAACTCACGCCGCTGAGCTGAAGGCGCGGCTTAGGTGAGTATCGGGGGGGGGGCAGTTTTCCAGCAGCTCTTGCCAAATAGACGATGGGAACTGTAGTCTTAGCAACTTGAGAGCCACCGGGAGAAGAACTTCCTTGTTCAGAGAAAGCCGAAACTAAGCGCCAGAACCCCCCCCATAAGAATATCCCGTGCCAAAGTCAGTTGTGGAGTTGTGTCTCTGAGCCTATGCTGAGTGTCCGCGCAAGAGTCTTCAAAGAAGCCTAAGGCAGCGGGGTGCCGGGACGTGACCCTAAACGCTGACCACAGTCCCTGCGGGGAAGGTTACCGAAACCCCACTGGGAAAGGCGGCCGTGAGCTTCTCCCGAGGGGCGCTGCCACTCACCTGGCTCCACGGGCGGGCGAGTCCTCCCGGAGCGGCTCACTTCGGAACAATTCTGCCCCGCTTGGTCCGCTTCTGCCTCCTCCGCTTCACTCCCACAAAAAAGGCGGCCGCCGCTGCCTTTCCCCCCCTCCCCCCTCGGGGAAGGAAACGGAGGAGGGGGGACGCGCGAGATGCCCGCCCGCCTGACCGACCGACCGACCGGTCGGTCGGGGATCCGCTGCGTCGCGCTGTGCCTCGGCTCCACCGGTCGGGCTTCCTTTATGCGCTCTGGACCGAACCGAGGGCCAACCGCGGGGGCGCAGCCAGGCTCCGAGGCTGCCTGGTCGGGAAACCTTTTATATAGACGCGCGCCAGTTCCACGCCCCAGGACGAGAGCCCGAATCACCAACTCCTTCGCCAGGCAAAGCGCTGGGAGGGATTTGTACCCACTCCAGCCTCCTCCTCCCCCAGATCACCAATGCCTGGGGACCCGGCGGCGGCGGCGGTGGCGGCGGCGGCTGGTGCTGCAGCCCACGCCCCACCCCGGGTTGCAAACGCCCTTGGCGTGCTTCCCCGGGAACGAGACCCCACGAAGACTTCGGAGCGAGTGGGGCGGATTGCACGGAGAGCGCAGCGCCCGGCCGGCTAGGAATCAACCCTCGGGGAAAAAAAACCAAACGCGCTTTCTCCACTCGGCCTTTTTTTTTTTGCGGGGGGGGGAGAGGGAAAGGTTGGGAAATGGCTTAGTTGCTTCCATTTCAGGTGCCGAGCGCAGCCTCCGCAAGTCACGCGCACCTTTGGGGAAGGCGCTGCCCCCCCCCCACGGCATGCGGAGGGAGTTACTCCCACGTAAAGTATGCACAGAACCCCCCCCCCCGCGCGGAAAGTGCAGAAGGAGCTCGCGGGGACTTACTTCTGAGTAAACCGGATTGGGGGGGGGGAAATCAGGCACCGCGGCGCTTGCCTCGCCCTTTATAATCGCGGCTTGAGGCTTATAAACCCACGTTCCTAAACTGAAGCGGGGCGGGTGGGAAGAGGGAGATCAAAGAGTCAGGGAGTCTGCAACGCTGATGCTCCGACATTTCACACACACACACACACAGAGAGAGAGAGAGAGAGAGAGAGAGAGAGAGAGAGAGAGAGAGGGAGGGAGGGAGGGAGGGAGGGAGGGAGGGAGGGAGGGAGAGAGAGAGAGAGAGAGAGAGAGAGAGAGAGAGAGAGAGAGAGAGAGAGAGAGAGAGAGAGAGAGAGAGAGAGAGAGAGAGAGAGCAGAGACAGAAACCCGAGATAATTCTGGTTTTTAAACCCCCTTAACCCGTGTCTTTCTCTTTCGCAAGCCCCGTTCGGAGGCCTTTCCTCAGCCAGATTTTTTTTTTAAAGCCGTCCTTTGCTCCAAACTCGGATAAACTCAGGGTCCCCCTTTTCTCTCCCCCAACTTTCAGAAGTGAAGCTAAAACACACCCGTTGCTAGTGAGGTGGAACAGCCTGAGAAAGAGATGGGGAGGGCAGGGGGGGGAAGGAAAGACGAGACCCATTTCTTTAATGGAATTGCACAACATTCTACATCCTCTGGTGGGAAGGTGTATTGGGGTTTAAATTTAAATCTTAGTACAATACATGCCACCCCCCTCTCTAGCAGAGTTCCAGAAATTACAGACAGGGGGGGGAAGAGACATAATTCTCCTGCCTGCTGATGGCATTTACACATACATAACACAGAGAGGGGGGGAGGGAGGGAGGGAGGGAGGGAGAGAGAGAGAGAGAGAGAGAGAGAGAGAGAGAGAGAGAGAGAGAGAGAGAGAGAGAGAGAGAGAGAGAGAGAAATTTGCACTTTGCTCTCAAGCCCTTTAAAACATTTGTTATTATTGTCCAGTTAATTCAAGGTGTAAAAATGGAAGCGGAAAGGGGAAAAATCACCCAGAGAACTCTGTAAATCAAAACAGGAAAATACATGTATGAAAACGGAGCAAATTGGCATACTTTTACATTTAAGCACAATGGTGTGAATAGATTTCAGTCACTTCTGCTTAATATCCCCCATTGTCTTTTTGGGGGGTTGGAGGACAGAAGAGATACTGCTGATTGAAAGCAAGGGGGCCCTAACTCAGGGTTTAGTTCTCACAGGAACTAACCATAGGAGGACAAAGAAAGAACAAGAAAAGGGCCAGTTTGGTCCAGTAGTGTTATAAGGCACTAGGCTAGAAGCCAGGAGATTGAAAGTTCCAGTTCTGCCTTAGGCATGGAAATCAGCTGGGTGGCTTTGGGCCAATCACCAGGAGACTGTGAGTTCTAGTCCCGACTTAGGCATGGAAATCAGCTGGGTGGCTTTGGATCAGTCACCAGGAGACTGTGAGTTCTAGTCCCGCCTTAGGCATGAAAGCCAGCTGGGTGGCTTTGGGCCAATCACCAGGAGACGGTGAGTTCTAGTCCCGCCTTAAGCATGGAAATCAGCTGGGTGGCTTTGGGCCAATCACCAGGTGACTGTGAGTTCTAGTCCCGCCTTAGGCTTGGAAATCAGCTGGGTGGCTTTGGGCCAATCCCCAGGAGACTGTGAGTTGTAGTCCTGCCGTAGGCATGAAAAGCGACTAGGTGACTTTGGCCAGCCATGCTGTCTCAGCCCAGCCCACCTCACAGAGTTGTTGTTATGGGAAAAATAGGAAGAGGAAGGAGTATTGGCTATGTTTACTGCCTTGGGCTATTTATAAATATAATAACATTAGGCTGTAAATAAAATAAAAAAAGTATATTCCTGCACAGAAAGTCATATGGAGAGAAAGATCACTGCTGATTCTTCAAACGTTACAGTCTCCACTGATAAGACTGTGAATGATTCCCCATGTAAAATATTATCTCCAATATTGATTAAATCTTTACTAAGTAAACAAAGAGGTCAAGGGGAGAGAGATAGCGTTTCTTCCTCCTATTTCCCTCTGCACAACCCTGTCAGGTAGGCTAGACTGAGAGTGAATATTTGGTCCCAAATCAGCCAGGGACCCTCCGCGTTGCAAGCAGAGTTCAACATCTTAACCCCTCCACGATACATAAAACTGGGGCCGCCTCAGCTTGTTATTAAAGGTGTTTATTTATAACCGATTAACTTGTGACATTTCTAGGTTGCACTAATTTGTTACATCCCTGAGCAGCCTACAAAATAAATACACCATAAAAAACACAATAAAAGCGTTGGGGGGGGGGAAACACATCAGAAGTTCAGAACAAAACAACCATTAAAACCGAAGATCCGTCACCCCTTTGAACCAGTCTGAGGACGGAGCCAGGTTCTAAGAACAAGCAGAAATAAACTCTAAACAAACTTGTCTGGCAACGTATGTCCTATATATGCAGCATGTACAGAAGGAGAAACTTCCTGACAGTCAGAACAACTAACCAGTGGAACAACCTGCCTCCAGAAGTGGTGAATGCTCCAACACTGGAAGTTTTTAAGAAGAGACTGGCCAGCCATTTGTCTGAAGTGGTATAGGGTTTCCTGCCTGAACAGGGGGTTGGACTAGATGACCTCCAAGGTCCCTTCCAACTTATTATTATTATTAAGTATAAAAATGGGGGGTGCTCTCCTAAAGTATAATTGCAAATGGTACAAACCTTTCCTCCTCCTCCTCCTCCTCATTATTATTATTATTATTATTATTATTATTATTATTATTATTATTATTATTATTATTATTATTATTATTATTATTATTATAACCTAAAATAAGCTAGAAGAATTGGGTTATGGCCACTGAAATTCGGAGCGCCAAAGCTTTTTTCTGCCATTTCCCCAAAGTCAGTTCTTCTGCTGTGTGGAAAAAAAAATTAAAGGAAGCTGGATTAAAAAATGGGAGCAGCAAGTTGACGAGAGTCTAGTGGTTAAGGCACCTGGTTGGAAACCAGGAGATTGGGAGTTTTAGTTCCACCTTAGCCATGAAAACCAGCTGGATGCCTTTCAGCCAATCCGCTCCTCTCAGCCCAATCCACCTCACAGGGCTGTTGTGCTGGGGAAAATAGGAAGGTGTGTCAGATATATTCGCTGCTTTGAGATACAATTAAAAAAATATTTTAAAATTATTGACATATATTAATTATGTTATATTTCACATGGGGCGGAGACAATTCCTCTTGCATTAAGCCAAGCCAAAAGGTTGGACACCATGTTCCAGGTGAATATGAGGAGACAGATCCCACTTTGCCCTGTTGAGGAGAAAGGGGGGGCACTAACTTTCAGCCCCACCTGCAATTTTAACCTTCAGCTCTTCTGCCCTTCCCCATTCCCCCCACCCCCTACCTTCTTAAAAGTACAGTGAGAACTCAGGTTCAACATAGCTGCTCCATCTTTGCAATTGCTCCTCATATCCATGGCAACAATTGCATGAGTGTGCGTTCGTGCATGCACACTCACACTCACACACAGGGAGAGAGAGAGATAAACACACCTTCTGTTTGTGATCAAGAGTTCTCCTTCACCTGATCAAAAAATGGAGGTGGAGAAAGAGAGGGGAGGGGAGATGTAAGAAGCATCGTTGTTAGCTTTTGCAATCTCCAAGGCTCTCCGTCCACCAAGGGTCCTTTCAAAAGCCAGCCGGCAGCTTTGGGTTCAAGGTCAGCCAGCACGGTTTTGTCAGAAGCAAGCAAAGGACAGATTAAATCAGGGCTCTTCAAACTTGGCCCTTTCGTGACTGGTGGATTTCAACTCCCAGAATTCCTCAGCCAGGCATGCCCCAGTGGCTGAGGAATTCTGGGAGTTGAAGTCCACAAGTCATAAAAGGGCCAAGTTTGAAGAGCCCTGGATTAAATGAATCAATTAAGAACTGCAATATGTTGAAATCCATTGAGACCTCCAGAGAATGTGTGAAACCTTTTATGTTAAGTTTAATAACAACAACGACGATGATGATGTCCATGTTTTGGTCCACGTTTTGGGTCCTGATATTATTTAGTTCAGGGACGCAGTGGCTCAGTGGGTTAGGACGCTGAGCTTGTCGATCAGAAAGTCGGCAGTTTGGCGGGTCGAATCCCGAGTGCCACGTAACAGAGTGAGCGCCTGTTACTCGTCCCAGCTTCTGCCAACCTAGCAGTTCGAAAGCACGTAAAAACGCAAGTAGAAAAATAGGGACCACTCCGGTGGGAAGGTAACAGCGTTCCGTGCGCCTTTGGCGTCTAGTCATGCCAGCCACATGACCACGGAGACGTCCTCGGACAAGCGCTGGCTCTTCGGCTTTGAAACGGAGATGAGCACCGGCCCCTAGAGTCGGAAACGACTAGCACACACGTGCGGGGGAACCTTTACCTTTACCTTTATTATTTAGTTCAGGTTTTGAATAAAATTTTGTGCAATTTGTCCAGTTTCTTCTCTACGTAGAGATGAGAAGGGCGTTGCTATCAGATGGTGGCAGGCACCCCATTAGAGACAGAGGGTGTGACAGTGCTTCTAATCTCTTGTGGAAAGTTGTGGGGGTCTGGGGTGGTACTGCTGGTGAAAATGTGGGGGCATCTGGTTCCCATTTTAGCAGTGTTTCTTTGGTGAGAGTTTGCTTCAGGTTGGTCAGTGGTCTGGATGCAAGGATGGGCTGTCACTCAGGGCTTAAGAAAGTCCAGTGACGTTGTCCAGTGTGGGCCCAAATTTATAAATAATGGGTGTGAGTGTTTCAAGATGAGAGCTCTGGGTGACAAGCAGTGGTGTGTTTCGTTTCGTTTCTGTGGTCTGTCTTTCAGTAGGCCCTTCCTGGGAATTAGGGTAGCTGCAAGGATTGCTACATCTGGGTATTGATCTGGCTCTCAAACAAAGGACGTGAGGGGGGAAAGTTACACCAAAGAGTAAATAACGTTCCTGGACTGGAAAGAGCCTCAGGGCTCAAAAAAATGAAAAGAAGGGAGAATCAATTAAGCAAAAGTAGAACGCCAGCGGGTTTGGTATTCCGTGCGAGACTGGCAGTTTGGCATGTTTTGCATCGCTCTTCTTATCTAAAGAAAATCTCATTAGTCACCCCACCCCACCCCACCCCTCTCATTTGGATAAAGAAAAGAAGTAATTCAATAGAGAGGCATCTGATAGACCAGCCACAGACCCTTATGCCTGACTGGAAATATTTTCCTGCCAAGCGCAGAGGGGGCGTATTTGGAGATGGAATGCAGATGGTCTGGGGGGGGGGAAATCAACCCCCTCCTCCAAACCTAGTAAGAAAAGATGGTCCAGCGGATGATATGCCTCGGGGTACCAAAAATGGCTTCCACTGAGAAATCTGCAGTTATAGACACTTACAGCACATAGAACCAGTTTGGTCTACTGGCTAAGCCACCAGGCTACAACAAATCAGGAGACGGTGTATTCTAGTCCCGCCTTAGATTTGAAAGCCAGCTAGGTGACTTTGGGCCAATCACCAGGAGACCAGGGATTTGTCAATGAGGTGGAGTCAGAACATTCTTGGGAAACAGTTGTGAATCCAGGGTCCCCTCCACTATTTTAGTTTACTGAGGTTACTGATGAGCATGGAAAATCCACACAGCTAGCCATTTTCAAATATCTCCTTCCTTTTTTCAAGCCAATCAAGATAATGGCTATTAACACACCTCGTGGCAGCCGATTCCATAAAAATGAAAGAAGTACTAGCATCTTCAGACTTTTTTAAAAAAAAAGAAAAAGAAAAGAAAGAAATCTAATTAGCAGGTGCAGTTTTTATTCATGACGCTCCCAAGCGCCCTGGACTTTAAGTGTGCACAAGAGGTTCAAAGCAAATATGTTTCTGTGTGATTGCACCTACGTCCAGCCTTGCAAAGAATTTATCTAGCAAGCTCAGAATGTGGAGATAGCCACGGAGTTAGACAAAGGCACATAAGATTTCAAAGAGTCACGGAGGATAAGCTACTGAAAAAATGACACTATGTCAAGAGGAAAGCTGACGTTCCTTTGAATTAGGGACGGGTTAATCAAATCCTGACCTTTCAACCAAGGTCAGTTTCCGCTCAATTGTGCTAACAAGCGGGTGCAAGGGGAAGCTGTCCAAGACAGTTTAAAAACAGACATATATCCAAAAAGATGTTCCACTTTCAATCCAGCATCTGAACTTCACAGAGATATCTAGCTGATCGTGGAAGAAAATGAATGTTGGATAACTCTGGAAAGCTGGAGACAATGAAATACATGTAGTAAGTAAGTAAGTAAGTAAGTAAGTAAGTAAGTAAGTAAGTAAGTAAGTAAGCAAGCAAGCAAGCAAGCAAGCAAGCAAGCAATCCTAACTCTATGGGTCCTTCACACCTCCCTGAAACTCTGTCTGCACCCCCTGAAGAAACCCCCCTGCCCTAAAAGATGCTTTTGGGGTGTGAGAAGTGCTTGACGTATGACCAGAATTGAACCAAACCTTTGGTTGCTAAATGAGATGGTTGTTAAGTGAGTTTTGCTCTGTTTTACCACCTTCCTTGCCACAGTTGCTAAGGGCATCTCTGGGGTTGTTAAGTTGGCCATGAGGTTGTGAAATGAATCCGGCTTCCCTGTTGACTTGGCTTGTCAGGTGGTCGTAAAAGGGGATCCCGTGAGCCCAGGACACCGTAACTGTCATAAAGGTGAGTCGGTTGCCAAGAGCCTAAATTTTGATCGGGTGACCCATACGTGCATTTATGGGGAAGATTCTGTTTGTGCTCCTGTTCGTTCCAAGTCTCCTTTTCGAAGATCAAAATGGCCCTAATTTCTGGTTACTTCGCTCGCTTTTCCCGTTCGGAAACAGCGGTAGGTCCAGGCAATATTTCCTGCAAACAATATCTCCGTGCCAAAATAGGAACACGGTGACATAACGACATAACTGCCGCAATTATGCGCTTGCCCCCTGACCTTCCCATACAAGTGCATAATTGTGACATTTGCATGACTCCATTGTCAAGGGCACTTCATCATTTGCGTCCTTTGTTTTGCTGATGCCCATAGATAGGCCAGCGTGGAAGAAGAGGTAGAGATTGCAACCAATAAATAAAATAGACCCGTGGATTTCCCACTGGTTATGAATGCGTTTAAATAGGGGAAGGTTCTCATGGGGAGCAGTTTTTATTATTGTTATTTATTTTATTGTTTGGTGTATGATGAGGACATGACAGAAGAGAAGTAAACATATATGTACACAGTCCACGTAATTCTAAGTAAAATCTCTGTGGGGATATGGCAGTGGCCCCCTAACCGGATGCTCAGTCCAGCTATTTAGATATCAATCAATCAATCAATCAATCAGAATAGAGCTGGAATGGACCTTGGAGGTCATCTAGTCCAACCCCCTGCTCAGGCAGGAAATCCTATGCCATTTCAGACAAGTGGCTGTCCAGTCTTTTCTTAAAAACCTCCAGTGATGAAGCACCTACAAACTTCTGGTGGCAAGCTGTTCCCCTGGTTAATTGTTTTTCACTGTCAGGAAAATTTCTCCTTAGTTCCAGGTTGCTTCTCTCCTTGATGAGTTTCCATCCGTTGCTTTTTGTCCTGCCTACATTTGGACATATTTGAGCAGTGCACCGTGCAAAGAGTTAAGATTCTGTACAGTAATCCTCGGCTTACAACAGTTTCATATAGCGACCATTTGAAGTGACAACAGCATTGAAAAAAGTGACCCTCGCACTTATAACCTTGCAGCATCCGCATGGTTACATGATGAACATTTGAGCGCTTGGCAACTGGCATGTACCTTATGACAGTTGCAGCATTCTGGGATGGCAGGATTTGCCTTTTCTGACCTTCCCAACTGACTTCTGACAAGTAAAGTCAATGGGGGAAGCCAAATTCACAACTGTGGCAAAAAGGTCCTAAAATCAAGCACAGCCAAATGATCACTCATTTAACAACCGCCTCAATTAGTGATAAGCGTTCCAGTCCCAATTGTGGTTGCAACGTTGAGGACCACCTGCAATCTAAAACAGGGGTCCCCTATTCCCGGTCTGTGGACCAGTACCGGGCCATGGCATGCCAGCAACAGGTCCACACAAACAAGCAAAGCCCCATCCAGGGGATGCAGGCAGCACACAAATCCACGCACTCTCCGGTCCGCGGAAAAACCTCTCTCCACGGAACCGGGGGTCCCTGGTGCCCAAAAGGTTGGGGACCTCTGGTCTAAATGGCTTGATTCATTTTTACAAGTCTAAGATAAACTTTAACCAGCACTCGCCCGTCTAGGAGAAGGCCTCAGCTTTGAAACTGCAAAGACAATTATGAACTTGGACCATTTAAAACCAACCCGGCGATGCGTAAATAAATGTAAGAGCAAAGACGGTGTATTTCATCACAGCTAAAGAAAGCAAAACTTAACACAATATTAATAAAACAAAAAAAAAAAAACCAGATGAAGCCAATTTTCAGCCCCCATCCTACCCAAGATGTTTAAAGTCCAAGCCAATCTCAAATTGAAATCGGTGACGTGCTAATCCTCGCGTTTTTTCCCCCCTCATGATTTCTCCCCCAGGAGCGGACTCATTTCCCCTTCTCTCTAGGAAGAGGGACCATAAAGAGGCTTTTAAAGAAGCTAATTACTGAAACGGTTAATCAAAAAGGGCCCCAGGAGATCTAAGAAAGGCCTGAGATGCTGCGAAATTAGGGCAGCTTATGCCAGGCGTGATACTGTCCACGTTGAAGAAATGTGGCGACAGGGGAGATCAAAAAGGATATTTGGTTTTTTTTTATCTGATTGCTGACTCTTAACAAGATGAATCCGTCTGGTGTCCTATTGGGGAATATAGCTGGGGATTGTAAGAATTAGACTGAAGATGCAGGTGCTGCCGTTCTTCAGAAAACATACCTTGGAGGAATTCTGCATGTCTGTGTCCAGAAATCTTCAAGGTAAGGCTTGGATTTGCATACTATTCAAAATAGAGGATCTTCTTTCTAAAGAAGATTCTCACGCTGCCTGACAGCACGGCTGGGTCCATCTAATCCCAAGGACGCCAATGACAATTCATTAGCACTGATGATGTTACCTGGTTTGGTAATGAAAGGTCTGAAAGAAAAGCACCAAGCTCAGAGAGAACCCAGGACCCCACAGTCCTCCTCCTCCTCCTCTTCCTCTCCACAAACCCCACTCCCTTCTAGCGCTGATGATGTTACCTAGTTGGGTAATCAAACATCTGCAAGACAACCTTACTGAGCCTTGGTGGTGCAGTGGGCTAATGCCTCCTTAAGTAACACCAGCTGCCTGCAATTAGAGCAGGTTCGCGTCCCACCAGGCTCAAGGTTGACTCAGCCTTCCATCCTTCCGAGGTAGGTAAAATGAGGACCCAGATTGTTGGGGGCAATTAAGCTGACTTTGTAATAATGCCGCTTGGGGTGTGTGTGTGAAAGCCCTAATAAGCAGGCATATACATAGAATGAAGGCTACTGCTAAGCTTGTAAGCCGCCCTGAGTCTTCGGAGAAGGGCGGGATATAAATGGAATTTAAAAAAACAACCACCAAGCTCAGACAGCACCAAGGACCCCACAGTCCTCCTCCTCCTCCTCCTTTCCACAAACCCGTTCCCTTCTAGCATTGATGATGTGACCTAACTGGGTTATGAAATATCTGCAAGAAAACAACCCAGCTCAGAGATCCCAAAGGACCCCACAGTCCTCCTCCTCCTCCTCTCCACTCCCTTGATGATGTTACTTAGTTGGGTCATGAAACGTCTGCCAGAAAACCACCCAGCTCAGAGAGCACCAAGGACCCTACAGTGCAGCCCTGAGCTACAAGCATTTCCTTCGATCTGTGACATAGAAGACTGACAATAAGGCATTTATACCAGTTGCAACTGGTGTTTGCCACGGCGCTGTGTTTGAGTCCCCTAATGGAGGCTTTTCCCAAACAAAGGTCAGTTCTACTAGAAGGGAGGCGAAGAAAGTCCATTGAAACGTGGCACATTGTTTCTGAGGTATCCATGCCAAGTGGCGGTTTCACCCTCCTGATGCTTATCTGAAAATGACTGTTGCTGATTGAGTTTCAAACAAGGAGAGGCTATGCTATATATAGACTACGGTAAAACCCTCCCGTCACAGGTCTATGATCTTTCAGGAAGATCACTATATCCTTTGTCTAAGAAGAAAGAAAGGAGTTTGTTCTTATTTTCCTGTCAGCCTCCATTCATAAATTCAGAGCATGGGGTTCCCAGTCTTTCAGCTCCCATCCTGAACAAAGATTTTTACCAAGGCTTTCCGAAAAACCAGAGCCGTTTTTTCATAAGTGCTCTGATCCCGTCTGGATCAAGCCAAACCTTCTGTTCTTGTCAAGCGCAATAAATCAGGAAGCCAGGTGGTCCAAACAACTTTATTGCATGCTAATGCTCTCTGCAAGAACCTGAACTGTGGGCAAGTCCTCGAATTACAGCAGTTCATTTAGTGATCGCTCAAAGTTACAATGGCACTGTCAAAAGTGACTTAGGACCGTTTTTCACACAACTTGTGGCAGCCTCCCCACGCTCAAGCGATCAAAATTCAGACGATTGCCAACTGACTGACTCCTATTTATGATGGTCGCAGTGTCCCCGGGGTCAAGTCATCCCCTTTTGTGACCGTCAGTCCAGCAAAGTCAATGGAGAAGCCAGATTCGCTTAACAACCGTGTTACTAGCTTAAAAACTGCAGCGATTCCCTTAACAACAGTGGCAAGAGAGGTCGTAAAACGGGGCAAAACTTATTTAACAACTGCCAGAAATTTTGGGCTCCATTGTGGTCCTAAGTCAAGGACTTACTTTTAGCTACCTGTACTGAAGAAGCACAGTAGAAGGAAACCCATCTCACACAATTGCACTAAAATCCCAAAAATGAGAAATCTGAAACGCTTCTCAAAGGGGAAGCGAATGAAAAAGCCACAAAGGCCACAATTTTATGTGAAGCGGCAAAGAAATCCCCACCTTAGGCTCCTTCCAACCATTGGCATCACTGATTTTGGGGCCCCGCCAGAAAAACTGCTTTTTCCAAAAAATAACAAATTAAAAAAAAAATGTGACTCCGTTGGATAGTTCAGCTATTGGCAGGGAACACATCTCGACTGCGAGTTTGCAACAAGACATAGAGTGCTATATAAATGCAGGTGTGGAATTATAAATAAAAGACTGGAATAGAAATAGAAATACAAAATCCATCACATTGTAATGGAAAGTTCTGTGCGGCCTGTTGCCTGGCAATGTTAAATGCTACTGGTCTCTTTCGTTACGAGTTCGTACCTTTAGAAAGGAAGCAACTTTTACAACAAGAACTTCCTCTAGGGAATGGGAGACACAATCAGCTGTTCCAGCTGACCTTAAGGCATCAGCTGATAGCTCCGTAACGAACTTTTTGATCTGAGTTCAGAAACGCAGCGGAAACCCAGCAGCCTTTACAGAAAGAAGTGACGCGAAGTGGTGTTGTGATTCAGGGTCAGCCTGTGGGTTTGGCAGTTGGGTTGGACGACTCAGAGGAGGAAGGGGGTGTTGAAGACCTTGCTGAGGGGGTTGAAGATCTTGCTGATGATAGCCCTCAGGCAGGCCCCTCCCACTTGGTCACCATGGAGACCCAGCTGTGTGAGCCTGACAGTGTGGATGAAGATGACCCACAGCTGGCCCTGTTCAAGGAGGCAGTCAAGTAGGAGTAAACAGAGGAAGGCAATGGGACTTCTCGGAAGGAGGCAGAGAGAAGCCACGCCCTGAACTCTTTATAAGGGGAATGTGTGGGGAGGGCTGGTTTGCTGAAAGCAACCGCTCGGATAGTGTTTCAAAGCTCCTGTATCTTGGTTCGTGTCTTGTTTGTTTTTGTAGTAATAAATTTGGCAGACGTAATTCCAGCCTCTTGCCGTTTGTAAAGGGGTTGCCTTTTCTGCAGGGCCGGTAGCAGGCTGGTACAGAACAAGTGGATCCCAATCAACAGAACTCAACTTGATCAAGAATCATGGGCCAGATCAAGGGCCGGAGTTCAGCTTTTGAACAGGAGATCTTATGAGGATGTGATAGCACCAGAGCAGGAGACAAGACTGGAAATATTGATTTATTGGCATTTCTCCTCCACCGTTATTTTGGAGACTTTTCAGGATAGCAATAGAGCTTAGATTTATATACCACTTTACAGTGCTTTACAGCCCTCTCTAAGCGGTTTACAGAGTCAGTGTATTGCCCCCAGCAATCTGGGTCCTCATTTTACCGACCTATTTTACAGATGGAAGGCTGAGTCAACCATGAGCCGGTCAGGACTGAACTCCTAGCAGTAGACAGAGTCACCCTGCAATACTGCATTTTAACCACTGCGCCACACAGTGCAACTTGCAACTTGCAACAACTAGGAGGCAACACCTCACCAACCAAATCCGATCTCAAAAAAACTATGCTAGGCTAGGAACGGTTAGCAGTTAGAAGAGAGACCAGTGCAGAATCCCAGAGGCACAGATTCATCTGGAAAGTAAAACAAACAAAACACTCTTGAAAAAGACACAACTCTTCGTTGACAATGCCAATAAATATACACACACATTCATGATGTCACAAGGAGTCAATCTGAAGGAGACTTAGAGGCCTAGAACTCCCTTTCCTGTCCTAATTTTCACCATTTTCAACTGAAAACAGTGTCATTCAAACTTGGCCTTTTTGCCATAAATTTCAGCAGGACAATTCCAACACAAATTAGGTGTTGTAAATTGCCTTCCCTCCTTACCTGAAAATCAGCATTTTCAACCCTCGCAACTTTAAGACGTGTGGACTTCAACTCCCAGAATTCCCCAGCTTTAATCCTGAGAATTATTTCAGCCTTCACAATGATCTGCGCAATCCCGCTATTTGGCCATTATCATCACTGCAGAAAAGCTTTGGAACTGTACAATTTTTACACAATGTGATGAATTTTAACTTACAGGAAAGAAAGATGCCGGAGGGTTGGAAAGAGACGAATATAGCAATAAAAAGGGGCAAGATTTTAATAAGAAACTATAGATTGATATCACTATTGAATGACAAGTTGTTCACAAAGACTCTGATAATTTTGCAAGAATTTATTGATGGGATTCAATATGGGTTTTAACGTAAAAGATTGTTAAAGAACTATGGTGAAAAATGTTGGAATATTTGGAGCAACATAATGAAAAACATGAAGCAGTAGGCGTGAGCTTAAATGGACTCCAGAAGATGGCGGAGGGCAGGAAGGCCTGGAGGAACATTGTCCATGGGGTCACGATGGATCGGACACAACTTCGCAGCTAACAACAACAAAATGAAAAACAAGCCATGTTGATTTTTTTTTTTAGATGATGAGAAATCCTTTGGCAATTTGAACTGAGCTTTCTTGTTCTACGTTTTGGAAGATACAACCTTTTGGAGAGAACTTTTTTAAATGGGAAAGATCCCTTTTACAGTTCATAGAAAGCACCAATAATTGTTAATGGAGAACGAAAGCTAACACATTCCAATAAGTTTCCCCGCAATGAAATTTAAACAAATCTGGACTTTCTCAGCCACTTGGAGCAAAAAATTATTAGTTTGCAGTTAGCAGTAAAACAGTGCATGGAAGGTCCCTCTCTGACATATCATGAGCCACAGGTAGCTAACTGATCCCTCACACACACACACACACACACACACACACACACACAAACACACAAACACACACACAGACACGTGTGCCTTCATCATCTCTGGGGGAAAAAAATATTAGGTAATATAAATCCAGAAGTGGTGGTGGCCAATTAAACTTTCCTTCCTAAATAGCTCCATTCACCTACAGATTATCAGCTGGTAGATTTATCACCAAAATTATTTTAATGGGATATTAAACAAGTGCTTGAACCTGACGTATTTGTAATAACAGCACTTCCGGGAGAGGAGATGAAAATTGCCCTTCCACCAGGCAAGCACAATTGTTAAATTTAATTTAAAGCTTATTAGAGGTTCATTAATTTGCCTGTCATCAAACCATTCCTTCCCAAAGGGACTTTGCTGAGATTTCTGGATTATTATCATTTTTGTTTTAAAATCATATTCTACTTTCAACTCAGCTTAGGATCGTGGACCGGAGATCCCGACAGATTTAAAAGAAGGTGAAAAGCCGTGATGCTTCTACAAACCATGGAAAAGCGTATTATTGGATGCTGTTTTGAGTAACTGTATAGGAAATAGTTTTATTCTGACTTAGACTATCTATTCTGGTAAACAAGGACTTGATGATGGTAATATTTATACCCTGCCTTTATTTTATACAGTTTAACATAATGTTGCTCACTGCTAGTGCTGTGGAGAAATTTCCTGACAGCGACAACAATCCATGGAACAGCTTGCTCTGTCCCTGGAAGTTGTCAAAACTAGACTGGGGTGGGTGCTCAGCAGTTTAAGACTGCTGCCTTGAGCAGAGGGTTGGACTAGCGGACCTCTGAGGTCCCTTCCAACCGAATGGTTCTATGTTCTATGTGTTGAAATGACTTGCTAATACTCGATGAGCTGTGTTTTTATAACTCCCCAACCCACAGAGATTGCAAAATAAGTGGTTGGGTTTATGTCTAGTTACATAAACATCATTTACACCAGGGGTCTCCATCCACAGTGCCGGGCCATGGCATGCCAGCAACCGGTCCACACAAACAAGCAAAGCCCCATCCGCAGGATGCAGGCAGCACACGAAACCAGGTACTCTCCGATCCATGGAAAAAGCTCTCTCCACGGAACCGGTCCCTGGTGCCCAAAAGGTTGATTTACACAATATGACGAATTTGGCTATTGAATTCACCCATTTTTCTGGATTGGTACCTACTTAGAAAGAGGACCCAGGTTGGGAAAAGCAGGTCTATAGTTTCCTGATGATAGGTTTTCATGTTTTCTAGTCCTATTTGAAAAGCAGAACCCGTAGCATGAAAAGCATACACTAAACACTAGACAGTCACTTCTCTGAAATGGTATAGGTTCTCCTGCTTGAGCAGGGGGCTGGACTAGAAGACCTCCAAGGTCCCTTCCTATTCTATTCTATTCTATTCTATTCTATTCTATTCTATTCTATTCTATTCTATTCTATTCTATTCTATTCTATTCTATTCTATTCTATATTGTATATTCTATTCTATATTCTATTCTATTCTATTCTATTCTGTATTTCTATTCTATTCTATTCTATTCTATTCTATTCTATTCTACTCTATTCTATTCTCTCTATTCTATTCTCTCTCTTCTCTTCTCTATTCTATTCTATTCTATTCTATTCTATTCTATTCTATTCTATTCTATTCTATTCTGTATTTCTATTGTATTCTGTTCTATATTTCTGTTCTGTTCTGTTCTAAACAACCATTTATGAAGGTTTCTAGATTCACTCTGAGAAGAAGGTTAAACTCAATAAAAAAGGAATGCAGATGCTGAAAAAGCCCCATCAGAACCACCTTGGCATCTTAGTCACCCAACCTTTGCTTAAATTCCTTCAACAAGGGCTACCACCTCCGTGCATAATGTAATATTTACAAAGAACCGCATAATGTGATGCTTGCAAAGTATCTTCAGAGAAGGCAGCAAGGTCCTTTTCTCAAACTGAGAACAAGGGAGGTAGCCTTGAAGAAACATGGAGCAGCTGTTCAAAAAGCGTCAGCTTAGTCTTGAAAGGGAGGGGAGGAATGAGGAAGGAACTCAAGTTTTTCTTGTGTGTAAAAGGGAGGGAAAGAAAAACTCCACCAGGCTTTCAACGCTCGGTTATTACGCAATATAATCATAGTTTCTGTACTGATTGCTTCTTTAGAGGGCCAACACTCTTAGAACACAATGGAGGTGGCTGACGGAGAAGAAGACCTCAAACCTGTCCCATCCTTTTCTTGGTTCCCAGGGTTGTTTTTTTTGTTTTTTGTTTTTTTGTTTTGCATAGTTTAAAATTTTTAATGAGCATAGTTTAAACATTTCAACTGTTTTCCTATTGATCTTTTTTATGACTGGTAAGCTCCCCAGAGTCATCTCCTTGAGGAGATGGGCAGGGCACACATATAATAAATAAAGGAGTAAATCTACAACATCAGGCCTTTGTGGTCATCTCTTATACAAGTACTATCCAGGAACAGTCCTGGAGAGGAGTGGAGAGAGGAGAGAGGAGAAAAGAGAGAGGAAGTGGGAGAGAGGAGAGGGAAGAGGAGGGGAGGAGAGGAGAGGAGAGGAGAGGAGGGGAGAGAAGGGAAGGAAGGAGAGAGGAGAGGAGAAGAGGAAAGGGGAGGGGAGGAGAGGAAAGGAGAGGAGAGGAGGGAAGGGGAGGGGAGGAGAGAGGAGAGGAGGGGAGAGAAGGGAAGGAAGAGGAGAGGAGAGGAGAAGAGAGGGAAGGGAAGGAGAGAGGAGAGGAGAAGAGGGAAGGGGAGGAGAGGAGAGGAAAGGAGAGGAGAAGAGGGAAGGGGAGGGGAGGAGAAAGGAGAGGAGGGGAGAAGAGGGAAGGGGAGGGGAGGAGAGAGGAGAGGAGAGAAGGGAAGGAGAGAGGAGAGGAGAGGAGAAGAGGGAAGGGGAGGGGAGGAGAGAGGAGGGGAAGAGAAGAGACGAGGGAAGGGAAGGGAAGGGAAGGGAATGGAAGGGAATGGAAGAGGGAAGAGAAGGGAAGAGGGAAGGGAAGGGAAGGGAAGGGAAGGGAAGGGAAGGGAAGGGGAGAGGAGAGGAGAGGAGAGGAGAGGAGGGAAGGGAAGGGAAGGGAAGGGAAGGGAAGGGAAGGGAAGAGAAGAGAAGAGAAGAGAAGAGAAGAGAAGAGAAGAGAAGAGAAGAGAAGAGAAGAGAAGAGAAGAGAAGAGAAGAGAAGAGAAGAGAAGAGAAGCACACATCCCTACTATTTCTTGCAGTCCGGAAAGGTTTGTATCTCCATCCCACTCCGATCACGGCCCTTTCCACAGGAGCTACAAAGCCATTCAGACTCTCCTGCAAACACGCTCAATTTAGTGGGAGTTATTTCTGAGCAAAGCAAAGGAGAAGGGCTGTATATATCAGCAGCGCTTCAGGGGAAGAGGACCTTTGACCCGTGGGCTCAATCTGGCTCACGCACAGCCTCAGATGACCCTTTGCTCTTAGTATCGTCTGGAGGAAACGACAGACATGCCTGTAGTTCTATGAGACATGAACGGACAGAACCCAGCGGTTTCTTTCTCTGTCTCCACATCCCCGAAGCACCAAATTGGAAGATGGTTGCAGCGGGCAGATTTTAAAGGGGCTACTAGTAGGATGCCCACTTTCTTATTCCTTGATGCCAGCGGCAGAAAGCTGGAGGACTTGAAGGCCTGCCTACTGTGCGATGACATTTGGCTAGTCCTAAAGAAAGGAATTGCCTCTGTGTCTCCGGCAATCTGTCTCTGGCCATGGAAAAAGAACCATCCACAGCCCACAAAATAACCACCAGTGAGTTCTGTGGCAATTTTAAGATCTGGTCGTGCATTATAGATTAAAATACATCAATTCCCCTTGAGGTCTAGAAGGCTTAGCGTCTAGCAGAGCCTTCTCTACTTGGCACCCGCCAGATACGTTGAATCCCAGATCCGCGGGTTTATTAAATAAGCCACAGTCTGCACTTTCAGCAACTCGTGGCTATGCCCTAAATCTGTGGTTTGTGCAACCCAAATGTCTAGATCCGTGGTGGCCAACCTATGGCACGTGTGCCACAGGTGGCACGCAGAGCCCTCTCTGTGGGCACGTGCGCCGTCGCCCCAGCCCTAGGCCTTCAGCTGGGTTTTATAAAACCTTTTCGCTTCAGGCCTCCACTGCCATGTGGAGAGAAAAAAAGGTTCAATCAATCTACTTCAACTTCTCGCGGGGAAAAAAAAAGATCTCGCAAAGTTGGAATTGATTGAACTTTTTAGTCCCACCCAGTCTGCCTTTACCACCGCAGCCATGCCCACCCAATGGGCCACGCCCACCCAATGGGCCACGCCCACCCAATGGGCCACGCCCACCCAATGGGCCACGCCCACCCGGCACACAACGATACATAAGTGGGTTTTGGGTGGCAGTTTGGGCACTTGGTCTCGAAAAGGTTCGCCATCACTGACCTAGACCTATATACTGCCCCGCAGTGCTTTACAGCCCTCTCTAAATGGTTTACCGTGTCAGCATGTGGCCCCCACCCCAACAATCTGGCTCCTCATTTCACCAAGGAGGCTGAGTCAGCCTTGAGTCCCGTCAGAACTCCAGGATGTGGGCAGAGGCTGCCCTTTAGCCACTGCGCCTGCAATACTGCATTTTAGGCCCCCGCGCCATCAAATTGTTGCTCAAATCACATTAACCTTCCTTAGACGGAGAAGCCACAGAGGGCTTGGCGTGGTGGTGGGTCAGGGAACCCAAGGCAACTTCCCTCCCAGGACTTTATAAATAATCAACCAATTGCCCTCCGTCACTTCCAGAGTGGAAGGGGAGAAATTTTCTCTACAGGAGAAAATGTCTGTGTTTGGAGCAATCCTTCAACCGATTCTGTGGCTGGGGACAAGTTCGGAGGCTTTTGAGCCTCCGGGTGAGAAATGGTGTCCTTGGCACAAAACGGCTCTGCCAGACGGGTTTTAAATCACTTCGGCATCCAGAGCTGGAGCCTCTGTGTCAGGAGAGCCAAATTTTAGATTTTACTTCCCTGTTCAAGGTGTCGGCGGTGCTATAAATATGAAGCCAGGAGCGAGGAGGGAAGAATTTTGACATTTGTGATGCAAATGAATCTTTTGTCCCGTGTGGGTTTTTTTTAATAAAAAAAAGTCTTATAAATTATTCAAATCAACTTCTCAACCCTCCAGAGTAGCTCTCTGTTGCAGGGATGGAGAAAACTGAGATCTTTCAGAGGTTGCCAGGGAAAAAGGATGTCGCCAGGTGTAGTTCCGCAGCTACACCTGTTCCGGTCCAAAAGATCAAGCAGGTTCTTAGATTCCAAGCCTGTTCTTGTGACTGCGAGGACTAGAATCTTAATTTCACTGGATCAAAGTCTGTTCAGCTTCAAGGGGCCAAGGCTGAGAAGCACCGGTCCGCAGTTTTGACTTCTAGAATGGCTGGGTTTTGCTGCTGTAAGACCAGGATTTTTATTGCTAAGGTTAGGCCAATCATGCCAGATACGATGACCTGTCCTGCCAGAGTTGTTCTGCCAATCACTGCAGTCGTTAAGCGAATCATGTAGTTTGTTTGTCAGAAGCTGGCTGGGAAGTTTGCAGATGGCAACCATACTGCACAAATGCCTGAAGATGTTATCTTCCTTGTTATGTATATAGCATGTGTATATGTGTGTTATGTATACTGTATGTATGGGTAGATATATACTTTCTTTTGAGAGCAGGCAACAGAAGTTCATTTTTAATGTTGGCCAGTGTGACAATAAAACCTATCTTATCCTATCCTATCCTGTCCTGTCCTGTCCCGTCTCATCTCATCTCATCTCATCTCATCTCGAAAAAATACATGCCATTTGTCAAGCACCCAAATTTTGTGACCATGGGGATGCTGCAACGGTCATAAATGTGAGGACCAATCAGTTACTTTTTTCAACTAACATTGCAATCTTGAACGGGGTGACCAAATGATTGTAAATCAAGGGCTATCTATACTATCATGATTCTTATTCTGTTGTTTATATTGTACCCTTACCAGAATCCTTTGGGATTGAGCCAATAAATAAACCTTAAATGTAAAATTAGTGCTGCAGGGTTTTTCCCCCCCACCCCACTCCACTAATTTGAACCTGACCCATGGAAAGGAATCCCAAACTTTGCCTGTTCAGGGTCCTTTAGTTTATCTGCAACAGGACTCTGAACCATGGAAACCACTGCCCGGTGCAGTAAATGTATTTGGCCAGAGAGATAATGCGTGTGGCTTAATGAAGCAGCTTCTTACACTCCAGGGGTATTTTCATAACCATGAGATCATGGTTTAATAATCATAATAAAATCAACCAGGTCTTGATGCTTAAGAAAAAAGCCTTGCCACTCAGAGGAACTATTTTTATTCCCGGCTGAATCTTGACCTTCCCCAATATTGCTCCTCACCAGCAACTGGAGGGCTGGTGACTTGTCTTACAGTTGGCAAAATCCCAGCAGGAAATAACCAAGCACTCTATCAAGCCCACCCCCATCACCCCCACCCCTCACCCCCCCACCCACCCCCATTTATCTCTTGACCTAACTGCGCATAGAGCAACTAATATCAGGAATCCACGCTGAGTTGCATCCCTTGCAGTTCTGCCACGAATGCACCTCACGAGTAGCCTTGGAAGGAGGGCTACGCCAGCCCGCTGCAGAAGCCCCCTCGGTTTGTGATGCTATCCGTTTTGACAGCCCTTCTGAAACTGTCTTTCCTCTCTATCTATTCCCAGTGGCCAAGCGCATTTAGTCTGGCCGGGAAGGGGAAATTACATTAGAGAATTAGAGTTCATTTGCTCAGTCCCACTGGAAGCCGTGCAACGATCATCAGCTTCCTAACACTATTAAGCCAGCATCTGAGTTTTAGATTTCAGCACAGTGGCCTCCCGCTTGGCTGCGGCCCCGTTGGAGAGTCTGAAATGCGGAGGTCAGTTAAGGTGAGGCAACAGGAGACGATCGAGTAACCCCCTTTAGCTTCTCCCCCCCCCCCCGCCCCAACTTTTACACAATGGGCTGTTTTTCTCTCCCAACTTTCTGGCAAAGGTAACCCTTCCTTATCCATAGGTTCCTTCTAAGAACAGCAGAAGCGAAAGATCATGTAACCATTTAATTTACAGATGCCTATGCCCCGCCGCCGACACCGGTACTAATAGCGGAGAGGAAAGGTCATCTATAAATATTTCTCATTTCTTGTTACATTGACATACCAGATAGAAAATTGCTTTCGGGAGAAAGAAAAACAAAACAACCAAAATAAGCATGCCCTTCAAAAGTCAGGCCTACTGATTACAATTTGCTCTGCTGATGAGTTGAAAAAGTAGCTTTACAAAAGTTTCTAAGCTGTTCTGAATCACGTGGTTTGATAAGGACCGGAATGCACACAGATGCTTTGCGAACTCTTCCTTCATAGCCACAGAGGCGCTCTCTTTTTTGGGGGGGGGGGGTGGAGAAAGGCACCATAACAACGTTGATAAAATCATGGGCTCGGAAAGACCAATGCCATCCAATTGGCGCAGAATCGTGGGATCTCCAGGTAAGTTTC
The DNA here is from genome assembly GCF_964194415.1 of Vipera berus. Classification (NCBI taxonomy): domain Eukaryota; kingdom Metazoa; phylum Chordata; class Lepidosauria; order Squamata; family Viperidae; genus Vipera; species Vipera berus. The sequence goes on along the minus strand of NC_138217.1, from coordinate 9,653,534 downwards.
ATAAAAAATGGAAATCACATTTCTTCTGCACTGGGAATTTTTTTTTTAAATTCCATTTATATCCCGCCCTTCTCCGAAGACTCAGGGCGGCTTACAAGCTTAGCAGTAGCCTTCATTCTATGTATATGCCTGCTTATTAGGGCTTTCACACACACCCTGAGTATGTCTTGTGTAATGAAAAGAAGGACCAGGGGACACAGGGTAGAAGTGTTCCAATATTTGAGGGGCTTCTATAAAGAATGGGGACTGCAGATGGGGACTGTAGCCAAGAAATTAAAAGACGCTTGCTCCTTGGGAGGAAAGCCATGGCAAATCTAGACAGCACACTAAAAAGCAGAGACATCACCCTGTCAACAAAAGTGCGTATAGTCAAGGCTATGGTCTTCCCAGTTGCAATGTATGGCAGTGAAAGTTGGACCATAAAAAAGGCTGAGCGCCAAAGAATGGAGGCCTTTGAACTACGGTGCTGGAGAAGACTCCTGCGAGTCCCTTGGACTGCAAGGCGATCAAACCGGTCAGTCCTAGAGGAGATCAACCCTGACTGCTCTTTAGAAGGCCAGATCCTGAAGCTAAAACTCAAATACTTTGGCCACCTAATGAGAAGGAAGGACTCACTGAAGAAGAGCCTAATGCTGGGAAAGATGGAGGTCAAGAGAAGAAGGGGACGACAGAGAATGAGGTGGCTGGATGGAGTCACTGAAGCAGTAGGCGTGAGCTTAAATGGACTCCAGAAGATGGTAGACAGGAAGGCCTGGAGGAATGTTGTCCATAGGGTCGCGATGGGTCGGACACGACTTCGCAACTAACAACAACAACAACATAAAGAAGAGGGGGGGTCAACTTATTTTCCAAAGCAACCTGAAGGCAATACAAGAAACAATGGATGGAAACTAATCAAGGAGAGGAGCAACCTGCAATGAAGGAGAAAGTTCCTAACAGTAAGAACAATTAATCAGTGGAACGACTTGCCTCTAGAAGCTGTGAGCACTCCATCAGTGGAAGTTTTCAAGGAGAAATGGGGCAGCCATTTGTCCATAATGGTGTACGATCTCCTGCCTGAGCAGGGGGTTGGACTAGAAGACCTCCAAGGTCCCTTCCAACTCTGTTATTCTTCATTCTCAATACAAAGTCAAATTTACAAGAGGTGATTTTTTAAAAAAAAGTTAATAGGAAAATTTGCTGTGAGATTTCTTTGTTCATTAATTCTGCAGCATGATGTCAACTAACGGTACTTGGCTAGATAATACCATCTTAAAATATCAGGGAACCTTTGTTTCAATTCTCCTTCCATTGAATTGCAGAAAAAGCTCTATTATGGTAGCTAAAAAGATCTAACAACCTTTTTCTTCCAGAGGACAAAAAAAAAAATATATTCACCGGCCTTATGTGAACGTTCAGGTTTCCAATTCAGTATCCAAGTGCTGAAATAACTTAACGAAGCAAACTGATTAATTGATGTGTCAAACTGAACACTTCCAAATGGATTGGGACCGATCCAGGTGTTTTTTTTCATGTGAAAAGACACAAAATAATCCAAATCAAATCAAGTCTCTTTTTAAAATTTGGTCCACATTGATCTGGAGGTCTGAAGCAAATTGCCCTGAATGTCCATTTTGCTTTGAGTGTCTGAATCAAATCAATTCTCCAAACTGACTCAAAGATTTTACACTAACTTCAAGCTCCTTCTATTAACTTTTGTTCAAACAACTTAACCACCTCGCTGTTGTAAATTATCACCCATATAATTATAAGAGAGCTCAGAGAAGAGCAAAAAGAGGCTAAGGGGTCTGCAGATTAAACTGCACAAGAAACAGTTGTGGGAATTAGGTAGGTCTAGTTTAATGAAGAGAAGGGCCAGGGGGGACATGATAGCAGCGTTCCAATATCTCAGGGGTTGCCCCAGAGAAGAGGGAGTCAAGCTATTCTCCAAAGCACCATAAGTAGGACAAGAAGCAACGGATGGAAACCAATCAAGGAGAGAACCAAACCAGAACTAAGGAGGAAATACCTGACAGTGAGAACAATTAACCAGTGGAACGACTTGCCTCCAGAAGTTGTGGGTGCTCCATCACTGGAGGTTTTCAAGAAGAAACTGCACAGCCCCTTGTCAAGAATGGTAAAGGTCATCTCCTGCTTGAGTAGGGGGTTGGACTAGAAGACCTCCGAGGTCCCTATGATTCTATGTTCTCTATGTTAGATGCCAGCAGGAGAAATATCCATGATAGGATATTCTGCAGACTTTTCAATGGATGCATGGGAAAGAGTCACAGACTGGATGGGGTCTCTAACTAATTCTCTCTTACGACACTTTTCACACATATGACTACTGTATCGTTCCCATGGTCACAGGATAAAAATTCAAATGCTTGGCAACTGGCATGTATTTATGACGGTTGCAGAGTCCCTGGGGTCACGTGATCCACTTTTGTGGCCTTCTGCCAAGCAAAGTCAATGGGGAAGCCAGATTCACTTAACAACCGTGTTACTACACTGTAGTGACATGAAAGCTTGCGACTCTCTCTCTCTCTCTCTCTTTCTCTCTCATATCTCTCTCTCTCTCTTCCTTTCCACTTTAAGCAGGTCTGTCTCATCTCAAAGCTTAAAACTGCTGTTTTGATTTCCTTATCTGGCAAATTGGATTTATCATTTCAGGGCCCATAATCCCATTGTGTCCAATCCTGCTCCCTTTAATTTATGGCCACCGGGTGGTATCAATTGATGGAATGCAGAGGCTTTCAAGGGAGGGAGGCTAAATTGCTTGAAAGAGACCAAAAGTTAGGACCGAGGAACAGCAAACATTGAGGGACAGCAAATCACCTGAATTCAAGCTTCTTCTCTATGGGAATTCCAACTGACAGGGCTGACTCTGCCTTTTGGCTGCTACAGGCAACAGATTTGGGGAACGACAAAGGGGAAGTCAGCTGTTAAATCATGTGTGTATATTGTCATGGTTTCATTTTTATCCAAGGGTAGACAGAGAGACTGATCCGTTTCTCTGCCTGGTGAGCAGAAATAATTGGACTGGGTTTGGCTAACGTGTCCATTAGCTCAGTTGGAGTGAGCTGTGGTGGTGCAGTGGTTAGAATGCAGTATTGCAGGCTAATTCTGCCAACTGCTGGGAGTTCGATCCTGACCGGCTCAAGGTTGACTCTGCCTTCCATCCTTCCAAGGTCGGTAAAATGAGGACCCAGATAGGCTGACTATCTTGGAGAGGGTTGCAAAGCACTGTGAAGCAGTATATAAGTCTAAGTGCTATTGCTATTGCTATCCATTGGGTTCACCCCAAGCAATAAAACATCTTGAGCCAACTTTACAGGAAGTAAGGATTTGCCAGTGTTGCAAGGTGTTGAGAATACATCCTACTTTATTTGGTCAGTTTGCAGTAGAAGTTCTCAGTCTACATGAAAAGCAACAGAAGCGTCACCACCACCACCATCATCATACCAATAAGAGGGGGGGGGGAGTAAAGAAGACAATGATAGATAACAATAGTACTACAGCCATGCTACATGGATAAATATAGAGAGACAGGACTGTGAGAATTAGGTTTTTAGCAATTAGTTCTCTAAATTAGATTAATCTAGATCTACTATTTAGATCTAAATTAAATTAATTAAATTAATTCGACCTCATGAATGAGAATTAATTTAGAGCCATCGATCACGGATAGGGTCAAGCCAGGATGGAGAAAACAGCAGCTGGGTTTATGCCCCTTCCCCTGTCTTCTGAGTCTCCCTCTTCCCCAAATCACAGGGCGTTGTCATAGCAATGTTGACAGTGTCAATGCAAACAGATGCAACCTTCAACACGGGCTCTGCTAAAAACTTTCCGAGATCTTGAACATCATTTGGGAAAAAAATATATATAACCTAAAATCCAGTGTCTCTCTCTCTCTCTCTCTCTCTCTCTCTCTCTCTCTCTCTCTCTCTCTCTCTCTCTCTCTCTCTCTCTCTCTCTCTCTCTCTCTCTCTCTCTCTCTCTCTCCCCCCCCGCCCTTTGGTACCAAAGGAAGCGAGCAAAATGAAGAACGGGGCAAGCAGCTAGGAACCTGGTATTTTGACTTGCAGGTTGCCTGCTTCCCACTTACAGTTTCTCAATGGCAGGAAACTGTTTTAGCCCTGTTTCCAGATGTTCATAATCTGGCTTCTCTCCATTGTTTGGGGTTCCTGAACAGGTAAGGTGGCTGGTAGCTCTGTGCCAAGATAGCTAGCTACTTCCAACAGAAGAGGGTGGGGAAATTCCTCCAGACAAATTACATGCTGTGTGACTAAGTGCCAAATTTGTTTGCTTTATTCTTTTTTTTAAAATCAAAGGAAATGTAACTTTTTGCAATGTGATTTACAAGGGCAGGAAATCTGCTTGGGACAACAGCCAGGGAAAGCTGGGCGAGGAGGGCGCACACCCTGGCAACTTGGAAATAAAAAAAAGCAAACAGAGAAGATCAGAATCATGCTGAAAAGATACACCGTGATTGAGCTTTCAGGGTTATTGGGAATAAAATGCCAGATTTCAGCTCACTGCATCATAAAAACCTATGTGCATCTGGATATAGGAGTTTAAGAGAACAATATTTTATACTGGAGCTTGTCGGTGCTGTTTCTTATTTTGTAAAAAAAAATTGTTCCGGGGGGAAGAAGAGCTAATTCTAAGATCCAGGAATCTAGATTGCCCACCAGGAAAGATATTATCCAGTCTGCGCTGCGGTTTTCCTGCTGCCCATCACACCTTAATCCCACTACCCCAAAACCCTAGTCTCAAAAACCTCAAGGATTTTAAAGTCAGTGCAAGTTCGTTTTTTTTAGAAGGATTTCATTTCCCTCGGGATCAGCAAGGATGTTTAAGGTTAATTCATCCAGAGATGGCTTAAAACTGCTCACTCAATTTCCGAGAATAAATCATAGACAGCGCAATAAAATCCGGCAATGACAAGAAAAAGTGGTTTGGCTAGGCAAGGTGGATGTAATTCTTGCGCACGGCGACTTATCGTCAAATGGCAGCGGACTATTTCATAAACAGATGCCACTCTGTCGACAAGCGTTAAAAGAAAAAAACCCAGCGGCAAAAACACACAACCAGCCATGAAACACCAGTGAACCCTTACAGCCCAGTTCAAGGAGGCAGTACGATTTGTAAACCCTTATTCAACAGACCGCGGGAACTCAACGATACCCTGAGATTTTTCCACTCAATTTAAGGAAGGAGGGGAAATTGACATAGCAGAAGTGTGGGTCTCAAACGAGCTTCCTGCAATTCCCTTTACAGCCGTTTGTATTTTAATGACCAGCTAAATTTCCTTGATCAGCAGAGGGCGATAAGCACAGTTGTGTGTGTGTTTGTGTGTGTGTGTGGGGGGGGGGTTAAGCTTGCTCTGTCTACTGGGATATTTCAATAATAATAACAACAGCATTAATTTCATGCATAGTTATGCATGCCATAAAAAATGTTTTACGCTGCTCATCCCTTGGCGAAGTCGTTCTTTCTCCGTGTGTCTGTGTGTGTTTTAATATTGAGCATTATGATGGGCATGTGCGGCGCAGGGGAGAATGAACGAGAGAGAGAGAGAGAGAGAGAGAGAGAGAGAGAGAGAGAGAGAGAGAGAGAGAGAGAGAGAGAGAGAGAGAGAGAGAGAGAGAGAGAGAGAGAGAGAGAGAGAGAGAGAGAGAGAGAACTAAGCTGTTGACATTCCAGATAATTCTTAGTTCATAAATACAGGGACAGGCTGCAGGCTTTTATCAGAAAAGGAGAATAAATCATTCTTGTAAGGTCTTAAATCCTGACCAAATTTTCTCGCTCCAAACCACTCAGGTGTTCCAATGAACTTCCTTCTAGGAGAAACGTGCTCAGAATTAGAGCCTGCAAAAAAAAGCTCACCAGGATTGGGATGGCCAGGGATCCAGGCCCAAGGGGTCAGTTTATATTTCTGCCGAGATCCCATTTCCCAAAGGTGATGATGTGACGGTGATGGAGGCAACTTTGGGGCGAAGGCAGAACCGGTCCAGGATAAATTCCTTCTCTTTCTTTTCGGGAGCAATCCGTTAGGTACAAAGAGCTCCTGAATCCGGTTTAAGGGCCGTAGAGATTCACCACTTTGAAAGGCTTAATGTTAAAAAGAGGGACCAGACCATTTTGGGGAGAGGCTGTGTGAGGGTACGTATGTGTTGCATGTTTTTATCATTCCGATATACAGGATATCTGACTCCAATGTACCTTGTTTCATTTTTCTATTTCTATTTTATCTTACCCCCACCCCCCTGCTTCCTTTAGAACTCCCACTGTTATTTTATCTCACATCAAATAGGCAGTCTTTCATGCTGGAGATGCATTATCGGGGAGTAAAGCTGAAACCTGCTTTACAATTGTTCACATTTTCTTCTTTCTCCTCCTCCTCCTCCTCCTCCTCCTCCTCCTCCTCCTCCTCCTCCTCCTCCATTTTTTTCAAGTTTCCTTTCTCAGAATCTGTGAGCAGAGATGTTCATGCTGCACATTTTCTATCCACCAAAACCTCCTGAATCCGCCAACGTCTTGGTGCAGCACCTTATAACAGCTTCCCCCCCCTTTGGGTTGGATGGGGGAAAAAAATCTCTAAAGCAAAGGAGAGCATCCACACTAACTCCATTTCCTGCGTTCCCTCTTCAGACCTTGAATGTCACAACGCTACTTTCCACTTGCAAGAAGCCTGCCTCTTCTCTTTGAAGACGAATTCTGAAAACAACGTGTGTCCTTCCTTCAACCGAACTAGAATTTTATTTTATCTTTTTTGGCCTGGAGTCCCCAAAGGGGTTGCTTGTCTTGGACAATAGGGTTAGGTAGGAAATGCCCTCATTCAAAGGAACATCACACGGAGGGTGTGGATTCTTGGAACATCTCATCTTACTGCTCAGAGCAGTAAGAGATGAGATGGCTCTTTCCCAAATCTGCTTGGGAGAGCAGGACCTTTTGCAGAGTTTTCTCCTCCAAGGAGACAAAGTCAGTGACTGGAAGAAGAGGGGGCTTCGCAGTGGTGGTAACTCACCAACATCTACCATGGGATCTTTATTTCTTCTTAGGCGTTTAAACACATACATATTTCAGTCTTTATAGGATATTGAGGTTTATTGCCGCTTCCTTACTGCAATTTTATGTTGCTGCTGAAGAATATTGGCTTGCTAGGGAACAATTTCTTCTTCTTCTTCTTCTTCTTCTTCTTCTTCTTCTTCTTCTTCTTCTTCTTCTTCTTCTTCCGTCTTCTTCTTCTTCTTCTTCTTCTTCTTCTTCTTCTTCTTCTTCTTCTCCTTCTCCTTCTTCTTCTTTTCTTCTTCTTCTTCTTCTTCTTCTTCTTCTTCTTCTTCTTCTTCTTCTTCTTCTTCTTCTTCTTCTTCTTCTTCTTCTCCTTCTTTCCTCCTCCTCCTCCTCCTCTTCCTCTTTCCCTGCCGCTCCTCCTCTCCCTCTCCCTCTCCCTCCTCCTCCTTCTCAATCTCTCTCTCTCTCTCACTCACTCTCACTCACTCTCTTTCTCTCTCAGTCCCCCTATTACGGGACAAGAAGCAACAGATGGAAACTAATCAAGGAGAGAAGCAACCTCGAAATAAGGAGAAATTTCCTGAGAGTTAGAACAATCAATCAGTGGAACGACCTGCCTCCAGAAGTTGTGGGTGCTCCAACACTGGAGGTTTTCAAGAAGAGGTTGGACAACCATTTGTCTGTAATAGTATAGGGCAGTGATGGCAAACCATTTAGAGACCGAGTGCCCAAACTGCAACCCAAAACCCACTTATGTGGGTTGGCTGCCGGGTGGCTGCCGGGTGGGTGTGGCCCATTGGGTGGGTGTGGCCAATTGGGTGGGCGTAGCCCATTGGGTGGGCGTGGCTGCAGTGGTAACGGCAGAGTGGGTGGGACTAAAAAGTTCAATCAATCAATTCGAACTTTGCGAGATCTTTTTTTTCCCCACAAGAAGTTGAAATTGGTTGATTGATGGAAACTGTTTTTTTTTCCCCACGGCGGCAGAGACCTAAAGCAAAAAGGTTTTATACAAACCAGCTGAAGGCCTAGGACTGGGGCGACGGGACGCGTGCCCACAGAGAGGGCTCTGCGGGCCACCTATGGTAGGCGTGCCATAGGTTCTCCACCACGGGTATAGGGTTTCCTGCTTGAGCAGCGGGTTGGACTAGAAGACCTCTAAGACCCCTTCCAACTCTGTGATTCTATTATTCTTGGATCCACACCCTTAGCTCTGAAAAATCCACAAGCTTGCAGGATGCGTATGGGTGGGTAGATGGGAGCTTAGGGGGGAAAAAAAGGATAATGATGGTAATAACTGGCAATTAAATATGCCCACGGAGAGCATATTTCATACCTCGCAATTTATTTCCAAACAGCATCAAGCCTCCTCTCACTCCACGGAGGAAGCGAGCTACTCCAGACAGAACTGTACAATGTTTGTCGACAGCATGTCAGTCACAAACAAACGTGCCTTGAAAGCCGAAAGCCGTATCCAATGGGCAGATTAAGGAAAAAACATTTACACGTGAAATGAAAGCAGACATGGGGGAGGGATGCTCGCCGCCCTTGGGGAGAAGGCCTGGGAGGGGCAGAAGATTGCTTCGAATAAACCTCCCGATCAAGTCTCAGAAATCAGGGAGATTCAAAATGGCGCCTGGCCGAGGGAACCTGGCAGAGCAGACCTCTGCAACCCAAGGATCAAGACAGAGTTGCATGGCTCTGCAAAAGAGACGGGGAAACAGCCAGATGTGCCTTGGACGTGTCAGGATTCTGCTTGGCTAGGGGGGGGAAATGAACCCAAGTAGGCATGTATGTATTTGTCAAATTCATTGGCCACCCATAGGGTAATTTTTATCCCAAGAACAGAGAAGCACCGCAGCAAAGGAGCATTATAAGGGAGCATTATACACATCCTCAGTGCTAGAAGGGAGTGGGGTTTGTGGAGGAGGAAGAAAAGGACTGTGGGGTCCTTGGTGCTCTCTGAGCTTGCTTGTTTTCTTGCAGATGTTTCATTACCGAACTAGGTAACGCCATCAGTGCGAGTGTGGTGAAGTGCTAGCATTGATGATGTTACCTAGTTTGGGTAATGACGCGTCTGCAAGAAAACAAGCAAGCTCAGAGAGCACCAAGGACCCCACAGTCCTCCTCCTCCTCCTCCTCCTCCTCCTCGCAAACCACATTCCCTTCTAGCACTGATGACGTTACCTAGTTTGGTAATGAAACGTCTGCAAGAAGACAACCAGGCTGAGAGAGCACCAAGGACCCCTCATGTCAACCCTGAGCTACAAATATTCTCCTTTATTGGTATCACATCTATATTTTATAGGTAGCTGGTTCTACAGAGAAAATGGCACAATCTGGCAGTCAAGGGAGGCAGAAGTCATTATTACATCATTAAGAACTGTCCCTCTTGCTGTATGGACATCCTATTTGGGTCAGGCACAAACAACCAGAGCCACTTGCAAACACCTAAGGTAAGTAACTTTATTGCCTACCACTTATGTTATAAGAATCTCCCCAGACTGCTTGCCTTCCCTGGCTACAACCAGACAAGGCTTAATGGATCTTGGCAGAAGTCAAGCTTATGCCACTTGGCGCTGTGGAAGGACTCCAAGCTAGGCGTTCGCTTGACTCCTCCTTCTAGCTGAGCTGGCAGTGTCCAACAATTTGTTTCTTACTTTCTTCAGCTTTCAAAGGTCATAATGTTTAATGCAAGGATTTCTTGTTTTTAATTTATTTTTATTAGAATGAATGTACTTCCTACATTAACTGGGCATTAGTTTAAGGTTAATAAACAGGAACACAGGTGAGAAAAGATCTAAGATAGTAACACGGTTATAATCCTTATAAGAAGCTTCTCCTAAAAGCCAGCGTTAGTGGTTGAAGTGGGACGGGTGTTTTTTTTTGCATGGGCTGACACTGTGAATTAAGAGAGAACTTACACAAAGGTTCCTTACCCAAACATACCCAAACATATTAAGAAAACTTACAATAACTAAGCTAGTTCTGAAGTGAGCCAAGGATTGTTCATTCCTCGCTAGATACAGTATGCTATATCCTTAATTAAGCCTAACAAAAGAGAATGGGTAGGTGGAAAAGCACATATATTATCATTATCATTTAAGACATTTTATACTACTTCTTGTGTTTGGAGTCGTGTACGTGGTAGTTTAAAAAAAAACAATTACGCTACAAAGATAATAATTTAGAATTATAATAATTTAGGCAAAAAGCATTTCAATGTGATTGGAGAGAAGGGGGGGGAACCCCTACTCACACATAATGGTTAGAAGGTCGGAGTAAACATGTAGTCTCTTAAACATGCAGTGCCTAAACAATTGCTATTGTTTTTAGGTTTATTGTTTGATTGATTTATATCCCACTTCTTCTCCGGGAGTTCAAGCCGACATCAGGGCACTTGTTTTTTCGTTTTTCGCATGTGGTGGGCTGTTTTAAGACAGCATGAGAAACTCAAATCTCCAAGTATATAATGGTCTGTGGGAATGGCTTTGGAAGACAGGAGGAAGAATCGCAGGCTGGACAACCATCGTGCAAAAGGTATTTCAGCCCACAAAAGGAAAAGGGGCGTGGGAAGTGTTGTGTAGTGGTTTCTGGAGAGCAGGAAGGACGCCGAGACGATGAGTACAGCATAGCAGCTCTTTATTAGGTGGAAGGGACTGTACTGGGGAATAGGGGCTACCTACACTCTTATATATACCTGCTTTTTGGGGGGCAACTGCGGCATTGTTAACCACTATGCTACATTGCCCTGGAGTGTAGTGACCACTGCCCATAGTTCAAATAGGGCATTGGACAGTCTTCATGGGAAGGCCCCCTGGCCCGCTGATGCCAGGTAGCCGTAGTCATGAGAAGTTGGTCGTTCTTTGGCCCAAGTAGTTCTGTGTTAGGGAAGGCCATCTATCAACTGCCACAAACCCAACGGATGTAGAGATTCATACGCCTAACACAAAACTCTGCAGATGGCTCTAAAACTGTGCAACCTCAGGCATTGTGTGCCCACCAGGCTAAGGGCACCTTTTCCTTAAGTGCTTTGCACCTGTGACCGAGACTCATAAAAATGCCAGCCAGCAGCAGAAAACGGTTTTCAGGCAAAATCCGGAGTTTTTCTATTACCCCTGGCTTCCATTCGCTCTGTTCTGGTCAAAAGAATTAAGATGGATGGCGCTCTGAACAGGCTGAACAACCTTTACTCGCCGGATGAACCTGTTCTTGTCAAGGTGAAAACCATTGTAAATTCTACCTCTTGCAGAGAAAAATGCCCGTTGATCATCTCGGTGGCGTTTTAAAGGAGTGCGGGACTGTGGGAATGTGCCGCTGATCTGGAGGGAGACCAAGGGGACTGCAGCTAATAATAAGAGTCCCAGAACTGTTCCTTCCTTCTCTTGGGCTTCTAGACTTCCAAATCTTAGAATAATAAAAAGACAGAATAGCAACCCGATCTGGAAAGGACCTCAAGCCCCTGCTCAAGCAAGAGATCCTATGCCAGGGGTGTCAAACTCAATTTCATTGAGGGCCGCATCAGCATTGCGGTTGCCCTCAAGGGGCCGGGTGGGTATGGCCTGGGTGGGCGTGGCCTACTGGGTGGGCGTGGCTAGAGTGCGTATGGCCTACTGGGTGGGCGTGGCCAGCTCTACATCGTTGGCATCAAGGGTGCCTATGGGGGCCTGGGCAGGAGTGGGACAGATCTGAGGGTCTCTGGCGGAAGAAGGGTCTCTGGGCCAGGGCCAAGGCAGCGGGGGCCGTTCCCTCACTGTTTCCAGGATGGCTTCGGGGGCCGCATGAAACCACTTCGCGGGCCGGATCCGGCCCCCGGGCCTTGTGTTTGACATGTCTGCCCTATGCCATTCTGGAGAATTGGCCATCCAATATCTTCTTAAAAACCTCCTATGATGATGGAGCATGCACATTTTCCCCTGCTGGCTGGGAACTCTGGGAGCTGAAGTCCACAAGTCTTAAAGTTGCTGCAGTGGGACACTCCTGATTAAGAAGAAGGGAGTTCCACATCTGGGGTCCGAATGAGAATGCCGGCTGAGTTGACTTTATCTGCTGAGAAGAGAGACTCAGTAGCGGTTTTTTTCAATAAAAGGTCCAACTCAAGGAGAGCCTGGTTATCACCACAGACGGAAAGGGTGTAGGCCGTTTTTCTTTCCTTTTCTTAGAATGGGCCGTTCTCACTTTTTCCTCACTGGGTGGAAGGACTCCATTTTGGTTTTTGGTTTGTTTTTTTTAAATTTCCAAAGAACCAGCAAGAAATAAGATTTCTCTGGGTCCACCTCAGATTTGGAAGAGGTTACCTAAACTCACTGTGGCCCAAATGATTTGCACGCCCCCCCCAAGCCAAACGCTGCATCGATTCGTCGAAACTCCCCAAAGCAAACCTTAAAGCATTGTCTTAATGCGATGTCCTTATAGTGCTGAATACTTTCTTTCTTTCTTTCTTTCTTTCTTTCTTTCTTTCTTTCTTTCTTTCTTTCTTTCTTTCTTTCTTTTTTGCAGATCAGCTTTAGACGTCAATCTCTGGAGTTAGGTGGAAAAATTCAAGGAATGAATCCAGAAGCAACCGCTCTCCACCAGTTGCACCAAGCCCACTTACGTGGTCCTGCACGGAAAGACCTTACTGGAATGCATGAGAACTTGGCTGCTCATAAAACGAGGAACTTTGATTAATTTCACGGAGGCTGTCTGAAAAGTTTGCACGCTTTTCTTTTCTTTTGCTGGAGTACATTTATCTAAGAAAGATTTTTTTTTAAAATGACTTGATAAGATGATTTTTTTAAAAAAATACAATTGAAGCATGAGCTGATTAGAAAAGATGTTAGATGTTGTTTATGTATAAATGCTAGAAAAATGTTTATACCCAACTCTGTATGTATTGGAAGTATTAAGAATTACATTTCTTTAATGTAGACCAAAGGAGAATATTACTGGAAGAAGAGAGGATCAAGGAAATACATTATCAACTAAGATATTGATCAACTATAGAAATTAATTATTATTGTTTTTAAATATATGAACCCAGACAACACATTGCTCACTACTAACGAAGGAAGAACAAACTAAGGAAGGAAGGAAGGAAGGAAGGAAGGAAGGAAGGAAGGAAGGAAGGAAGGAAGGAAGGAAGGAAGGAAGGAAGGTTAAGATGGATGGATGGATGGAATTTTAAAATGGAAGAAAGGAAGGAAGGAAGGAAGGAAGGAAGGAAGGAAGGAAGGAAGGAAGGAAGGAAGGAAGGAAGGTTAAGATGGATGGATGGATGGGTGGATGGAATTTTAAAACAGAAGGAAGGAAAGAAGGAAGGAAGGAAGGAAGGAAGGAAGGAAGGAAGGGTGGGTATGTCTAGTCTAGTGAAGAGAAGGACCAGGGGTGACATGATAGCAGTCTTCCAATATTTGAGGCGCTGTCAGAGAGAAGAGGAGGGGGTCAACCTATTTTTCAAAGCATCTGAAGGCCAGACAAGATCAGCAAATTTTGAACTCTTATATATGTTGATGGCAGGGTGGTTTCCTGGCTTTTTGAAACTATACAGGTAGTCCTCAACTTATACCCGTTCACTCAGCAGCCATCTGAAGTCACAATGGCATTGGGGGGAAAAAACGACTTACGCCAGTCCTCACAGTTATGACACTTGCAGTGTTCACAATCAAGTGATCAGAATTTAGGCGCCTGGCTGCTGGCATGCGTTGAGGATGGTTGCAGCATCCTCTGCTTATGGTGACCTTTTGCAACCTTCCCCGCCAGCTTCAGACAAGCAAATGGGGGAAGCCAGAATTGCTTAACAACAGCATGATTCGCCAAACTGCAGTGATTTGCTTAAGAACTCTGACAAAAAGAAAAGAAATTGTAAAATTGGGTGCGACTCACCCAAATCAATGGTTCGTTTTATCCATTTCCATTGAAAAGTCTAATGTGTGATCTTTCTGATTTTCTGTGACTGCAGATCGCATCACTCCTGGACATGCTGTCTTTTCCTCCTATTCCCATCGGGAGGTTTGCGGATTGCCCATCTATGAACTTATAACCCACAGGTTAAACAACAACCTCAACTTTCTAGTTTTAAAGGGTTTCAGAGCTCACTAATCTTGAATATCTACCCCTCACCCAGCCAATGCACTGTTGCCTTTTAATTGCTGCTTTTGCACTTCCAGTGTATTCAAATGTTGCCTTTATTCTGAGTTCTGCAAATGTTCAGCAAGATCAATTCAGCCAGTAAATAAATCCCTCAGAGAGCTGCCGGGCAAGGAATGGATTGAAAAAAAAAAAAAAAGAGCAAGTCGAACAGAATCCTGCGTTGTTTCAAATCCACCCACCCTGAAACAGGTGCAGGATTGTGTGTGTCTGTGTGCATGATTCATCTCCTATCCCGTACTCACAATTGCTGTGGCGGAGATTTTGCAACGCTTTAAAAAAACCAACAACAAAAAAACAACAACCTAGTGTTATGATGACATCGGTTTTCACCGACTGTGCTTCAAATCCTTCTGCTTCCCTAATGGAATAATCGTAGGAAAGCTGGAGAATTCCCCCCCCCCCTCTCTCTCTCTCTCTGCCGTGCTCTCAAAAGCAGAAGTGAAGGGGGCAGCCTGGAGCAATTTATTCGCTTAAGACTCAACTCATCCATAATCTGAGATACACTTAGATTATAGGCTACCCCACTGGGTTTTGGTACACCTTCTTCCTGGTGTATATTTAGCAAAGGAGCTTGTGACTCTGGAGCCAGTCCCTGTCCCTGGAAGAAGGAGCACACTAACCTTCATTTTGTGAAGCTAGCTCAGCAAAAAGACACATTGCCAGGCTGTTGGGAGGCAAACCTTATTATTAGGCGAAACGACAGAGCTGCCTCGAAATATTGATTTTGGGTGGATGAAAGGGCAGCGAGTCCTTGCGTTCTTTCTCCTCCAAAAGCTGCTTTTACAATATTCTTCTTGAGAGACCAACAGACCTGCCTTATCATATCAAGGGAGGGGGATTCCGACATGCTTTGAGACACCTTTTAGTTCTCCTTGCCAGGAACAGTCTCCTCCAATCTCTGGTTCACACTTTAAGGTGTGAATTTCCCATAATTCCCTCCACTATGGGCTGGTTTTACACAACAAACTGAGATGCAAGCCGCATTTTATAAACCTGCAACCATTAAGCCAGCATTGACCTGGCTTAATGGTTGCAGATCAGCACATCCTGGGAACCGCCCCTGACAGTTTACGTATCATTGGATAATTTCTTTTTGTTTTTTTGTTTATGCTGGTTTTGTGTTTTAGTGTATTTACTGAGCAAATGGAAACATGGGCGAAATAAACTTTTTTTGCGAAGTGTTACCTAAATTCTGCCAGAAAGTTGATGAACCCCAGCTAGGCGGAGTTGGGGAACCCTTCACACAAACAGCCCAAATGAATGTACTGGCTTGTTTCAACGAGTCAAGGCACTAGAAACTGAGAGTTAATAATTTCAAGTCCCATCTTGGCATGAAAGCTGGCTGGGTGATTTTAGATCAATCACCAGGAGACAGTGAATTCTAGTTCCACCTTAGGCATGAAAGCCGGCTGGGTGACTTTGGGCCAATTGCTAGGAGACTGGGAGTTCTAGTCCTATCTTAGGTAGGAAAGCCAGCTGAGTCTTTGGGTCAATCGCAAGGAGACAGGGAGTTCTAGTCCTGTCTTAGGTAAGAAAGCCAGCTGGGTGAGTTTCGGCCAGTCCTTCTCTCTCAATCTAACCCACCTCACAGGGTTGTTGTGGTGGCAAAAATAAGAGGAGGAAGGTGTATTAGATAAGTCCACTGCCTTGGCTCTGTTTATAAAAATAATAAAGGCGAGATATAAGTAAGCGCTCCCAAATTGCACAAAACATTCTCTCTTCTGCAAGTTCTAAGTCAGGGGTGTCAAACTCAATTTCATTGAGGGCCACATCAGCATTGCGGTTGCCCTCAGGGGGCCTGGTGGGTATGGCCAGGGTGGGCGTGGCCTACTGGGTGGGCGTGGCTAGAGTGCGTATGGCCTACTGGGTGGGTGTGGCCAGCTCTACATCATTCGCATCAAGGGTGCCTATGGGGGCCTGGGCAGGAATGGGACAGATCTGAGGGTTTCTGGCAGAAGGAGGGTCTCTGGGCCAGGGCCAAGGCAGTGGGGGCCGTTCCCTCACTGTTTCCAGGATGGCTTCGCGGGCCGCATGAAACCACTTCGCGGGCCAGATCTGGCCCCCGGGCCTTGTGTTTGACATGTCTGTTCTAAGTGATCCATGATGTCTCCTGCAGCTCCATCTGTTTCACAACCCACAATTCAGTTCTGGAAGACCCTGTTGTCCCTCTCTCCCCCCCTTCCCCCCCCAATCCAAGCCTCATCCTGACACATCTCTGAACAAAGTTAAAACAGGTATCAACCCTCATCCCTAAAAAACTTCGCCATGCCCAGGGCTAATGCTGGTCCTAACTTTCACTCATCAGCTGCCATTTTTAATTTCGCACTTAGTAATGCAACATGAGCCAGACTGCAGATGTTTACAAGGCAGCGTTCACAATAGACAGCTGAAGCACTGGCCAGAGGCTTATATATGCATTTTACTCTCTTCTGACTGCCTGTCTTTCAACACAGCAGCTTAGCTCAAAGGATTCCTGGCAAAAGCTCAGAGGATCCCTGGCTGCCACCTCAGCCACCCAAACTAGAACCAAAGGCTGATGGGTAGGAAATATCTTGGAGGTCATCCAGACTGACCCCCTTGTGTAGTGTAGGAATGTACTTCTATAGCAATCTCCAGCAGAGGGCCGTAAAGTTTTGCTTAGAAACCTCCAGCAGAGACTTCATGATGGCATCAATTGCTTAACAAGCAGTCTTATACTAAGGCCAAAAGGAATGACTGGAATATAAATGATAAGAGGGGGGGTGGGGGTGGGGGGAGTGTGGATATGCACCAAAAAAATAATAATCCAGTGGCTAAAAATCTTCCCATTTTCTGGATGGAAACTGAGTCTAAGGGAGCAATATTGCTGGAAAGCTGCAGAGACACACTTCCACCATGAGAGGTTGGAAAGGAGATCATTTAGATCCATCTCGTGACCAAGGCGGGAATATGGCCACTATTAGTACGGTACTCGCGACTGAGGGCAAATAGACACGTTCCATCCAGGATAACGCTGTAGGAGGATCCAGTCTGGGTCCATCAGTGGAGCCAGTGGTTTCGTCTTCCTTTCAAGCACACATACTGCTGTGAGAGAAGTTCCCTAAAGGCTGGGCTCCAGCACGAGTTCCAAACTCAGAGGACTATACTTCTGATCCCCGGTGACCGACCCAGATTGGATCCTGCACTTATTACTACTGTTCAGCATGCCCTAATCTGATCGTGTTCCAATTTGGGGAGGTTTCCAGTAATGAGCAGAACACTCTACCGTTCAAGAATGACATTTCTAAGTTATCATGCAGACCAGCTCTGCCTCCCTGGAAGCGATGGACTACAAGTCCCATCACCCTGCCAATCAAGGCAAGGGCTGGCTGGGAATGGGAGGGGAAAAAAATCATACGAGCCCAAGGCTGGTCTTGAGGAACTTGTTGCTCGCCCTGCTGGGGCTCAACCGCTGAAACGTTCTCCTTCAGGGGCTGCGGGATCCTCACCCGGGCGCAAATCTAACCAGCAGCTTTTGGGGCCCTGTGGTTAGTTCCCGGCGAAGGGTCCGCATCTTTGAACCCGGGTTCGTGAATTCGCCGGAATGCGGGATCGAGGCATCCAATCGATGCACCCAAAACGCAAAACGCCAAAGCATCACGCTAGTCACGGAGAAGCAAAGCGGTCAACTACGCACCGCGTGCGGATACAAGCCGCTTCAAGCCTCCATCGACCTGTCTGCTGCTGCAAACTCCAAAAAAAAAAAGAAAAGAAAAGAAAAGAAAAGAAAGGAAAAAGGAAAGGAAAACAAAAAAAAAACCCAGGCTGGGTCCGGTTAGCTGGCAGGGAGCAGGTCGTGGGAATGCAGCCACAATGGAGAACGCGCGGCAAATACTCAGCTATCAAAGTTCCTTCCAACTCGGCGAGGGCACGGGGAGAGAGGGGGGGGGGAAGAAGCGGGGGGAGGACGCAGCGGCGGAAAGTGAAACGTACGCTCCCCTCCCCCGTTTCAGTTCAGGTGTTTCCTCACCCCCCTTTCCTGCCTGCCCCCACCCCCCCTAAACGGAGGTGGATCCGAGGCTGGGTTGCTAAGCGAAGCCCACGCGCCCTGGCACAGCGCGCCGGCCCCCCCCCCGCGCCTCTCCAGATGTGATTCCCCCACCGATGGACAGAGAGAGGGAGGGAGGGTGGGAGGAGCGGGGAGGGGGCGTGCTACGCTGCCCGCCCCCTTTGGCAAGAGGCGCGCCACGTGCTATATTTGGCGAGCAGGCTCCGCCCGCCCCCCCCCCCCGAGGTCCCCTCGCCGGCCCGAGGCGCCGGGAAGGGTGGGTGCGCCACGATCGGCAGCCTGGCGCCCGGGGACCCCATGGCGACCCCACCCCCTCCTCCGCCCTCTCCCCAGCCCGTCACTCGCCTGGGTCGCCCTCCGGCTCGCGGTTCCCGTCCTGGGCTGTCCCGTCCGCGCCTGTTTGGGCCCCCGACGGTGCCTCGGGGGTCGGTGGGCGCGCTCTCGGGCACTCCCGCCCCTCCGCCTGCCACCACCACCACCCGACGGCCAGAGCGGAGTGGCGGGGGCGCGCCTCGGGGGGAGAGGGGGGGGGCTCTCCCGGCTTGCCGCCGCCGCCTCCCCTTTCGCCCTCTGGCAGCGCCGGCGGCGAAGCCCGCGGAGGTGCCCGCCGGACGGGGGGACAGACCGGAGCGCAGCCGGCGAGCTGGGCTGGTGGGCGGGGAGGGGGGGCGTTTCTCGGCGGGCTGCTTTCCAGCCAGCTCCCTCCTTTCCTCTCCTTAGCAAGCCGGCGGAATAAGAGAGGGAGCCTCTGGCCACGTGCAGAGCGCAGCAGTTTCTGCACCCGCCATCATCCTCCTCCTCCTCCTCCTCCCCACCCCCGGGGTGGTGGTGGTGGTGGTGGTGGTACTTTTTCCTCGAGGTGTGACAACGGATCGTCTGAAGAGGGGCAAGCGGGCTGTGCAAATCGAGAGGAACCCAAGGGCAACGTAAAGTGTGGGGGGGAATCGTAAAGGAGGAAGGGGTGGGGAGTGGGAATGGGGGTGGGGGTAGGACGAGCGATGCTGCGAAGCTCCTGGCAAAAATTCAGGCTGTCGGTTTAATGACGGAAATCCCTCGAGGGCTTTAAAGGTCAGCGGAGAAAGGAAGGGTTCAGCGCTGAACAAGAATGGCAGGAGGGAAAAGGGGAGCCCTGTGCCAGCAGGCGAAGTGAGGCTCAGCCTTTGAGGTATTCATTAATGCCCTAGATTAGAGTGCTCACACTTGTTGGGTCCCCAAAAGAAGACATTTGGAAAACCGCAACTCGGGGGGGGGGGGGAAAGTAACAATCCACCGTAAATTAAAATAAATAAAAATGCTTGCAAGCGGACATTTCTGCTATCCTGGAGTCCTGGAAACAGGAAAAAAAAGTTTCCAATAGCTTGTTTGAATAATCAGGGTGAGAAACAATATGGGTCTCTTATGTGGGGGCTGCAAGTTGACCTGAAACCAGCCGGCAATTGTGCTTTTAAACCTGGGTTTTGGGCCTTGTGCGTGTCAAGAGGTGAGGGAGCTAAGCCACG
This sequence comes from Vipera berus, assembly GCF_964194415.1. Taxonomy (NCBI): domain Eukaryota; kingdom Metazoa; phylum Chordata; class Lepidosauria; order Squamata; family Viperidae; genus Vipera; species Vipera berus. The sequence continues at coordinate 9,633,881 of NC_138217.1, read as the reverse complement.
GATGAAATGCTTCTCTCAATGGCCCAGTTGCACTTCTGACGTCCAAGCTATTGATCCTGCACCACAGCTGGGCTGACCCTAGAAAATACCAACCCAATGGGGGTGGCACAGCTTTTGTTCTGACAATTATGGCCGAAAAGCAACAGTTGGTAACAAACAAAGGATGCCCGCTGCTCGAGCAGTCATTGCAGAAATCTAATGGCTCCTTCAATGCCAGAGGAGAACGTGTCTGGAGCCGGCATCTCCAATTGACTGCAAACGGATGGCTAGTTATGTGCCTTCGATGCTGAGATTTCCAGAAGGCTGGACAGTAGCTGGCGAACATGGATGTGCCCATGATGGGCAGCACCCTCCCTTGATGTTGATTCTGGGGGCCAATCTACCTGACATCTCTCTCCCCCTACTTGTCTGTTTCTGTCTCATCCATCTTTCCATCTATCCATCCATCTTTCCATCTATCCATCCATCTTTCCATCTTCCATCCATCTATCTATCCATCATCTATCTATCTATCTATCTATCTATCTATCTATCTATCTATCTATCTCACAAAAGAGAAACAGGCATCTGAACACTTTCAAAGTGGCTGCATTAGAAGGAATGCATACAGGCAAAATAAGCTCTGCTGATCTGTATTTAATTTTTTTAATCAGAACCCCTAGATTTGCTTTGGTTTCTTGTTCTTAATGAATCAGTGTTTTCAACTGGATGGGTCATCATATTCCAGAAACCTAATTAATCACCATCAGCCCAGACCCCTTCATTATATATGCAAAATTATTACGTTTCTATTGGATTAATAATGGCATTAATATTGCATGATATTATATATTACTTTAAACTTTCATTCAGCTTCATGAGTTTGAGGAGATTCGTTTTGGTCAAAAGGGCATAGAAATTCATTCACATATTGTACACTGCCTAAAGCTAGTTACAGAGAAGATCTTGCCTTTTAAAATCTGTGTTTTGAAGAAATTATTGAAAAGCATGCACGGACATTCATTGGGTTTTGTTGCACAAAACTTTTCTATTGGAAAAATTATCCACAAAAATATGTGGAATTTCCTCCGTTTCTTGAACCATTTTGTACCTGATCAATGAATGTTAAAATTTGATTCAAGAGGGCAGGAGGAAGGAAAATAAAAAGAGGAGGAAGGGAGGAGAGAAGGGAGGAAAGAAGGAAGGAAGGAAGGAAAGTAAAAAGGGAGGGAGGGAGGAGAAAAGGAAGGAAGGAAGGAAGGAAGGAAGGAAGGAAGGAAGGAAGGAAGGAAGGAAGGAAGGAAGGAAGGAAGGAAGGAAGGAAGGAAAAGGGAGACTTCCCCATTTTGTAAATTGTTTCCATCAAACAAGAACTTTAGTGCAAGGCTGTTAAAAATCAAACCAACATATATATCTAACAAATATCAATTTTACACTTACCATGTTTCTATCTCCTGGATATCAAATTTTAGATTCTGCATTTCTTTGGGCGGAAGTGTGTTTCCTTTCCTCTGTAAAACTCCAGGCAGTATCTAAAGAGAGCAGCGTTATTATCATCAGTCACAAATCCGGCCACTACTCACTTTTTAGCATGCCAGATAACTTACGATGTCTCAGCCCGAGCACCAATGATACATTTCTATAGGAAGCCTCTCTTGTCACAAACACTAGCTTTACTGTTTCCTATTTTTCACATGGGATATTTAAATAAGAAGACCCAGCAACACTCATTAAGCAAGGATTTCCCCACCACAAAAAAAAAAGCAAAACACTAGTTCACAATCTTCACATTTTTAAGGGCTAGAAAGTTGGTTGTTGCTATTTTATTTTGTTTTTTATTTCCCCCCCCCCACACACACACGCAAGTAGGGAGACGAAGATAGACATAAATTGTCCTTTTCCCCCCCCCAATTGTTGTTATCTCCCGTTTAACAGCTGCTCTGTTGGCCTCCCTCCAATGCCAAAGCAAGATCTTACCAAAACAACAGCTAGGAAAAAGACTGGAGCCTTAAGTAAATATTCTGAATACCTGCTCTCTTGTTATGAATTACACCAAAGGATAACAACAGGAGCAAAAGCAGAGGAGGAAATAGGAATTCACTTACTGTACTAAACTGTAGAGACAGAGAGGTAGTTAAGGCAGAACGCCAGAATCATATTCGCACAGTATTGGAAAAATGAAGACATACCACGAGATGAAGAAATAATTTTTTTAAAAAAAAAATACTAGAATCTGCGGAAATGGAGAGGCTTACTCTGAGGTTGAAAGAAAAAGAAGAATACAGAATACTTTCAAACTCGGGACTTGTTTTATCAATGGCTGGAGAAAAGAATAAAGGATTAGGAATTAAATTTGTATTAGTGAACGATAAACTCAGACAGCACGTTCGTTGAATAAGTACTATTGAATTGTATGGGGGGGAAAAATCAGTAAAAACTTTGCCCAAAAAAAGAAAAAAGAAAAAAGGGACTTATAACCAACTTTTGCAGTTTCAACCGCCAAGCGCGCCCAGGGTCATGTGATCAAAGTTTGGGCACTTAGCAACTGCAGTGTCTCAAGGTCATGTGACCACCACTTGCAGTCTTCCCAACCGGCATCCAAGAAGCAAAAACAATGGGGAAAGATGGATTTGCTTAGCAACCACGTGGTTCACTTAAAAAGTGCAGTGATTCTCTTAGGAACCATGATAAAACAGGTCATAAAGCTGGGAGTAAATCACTTAGCAACTGCTTAATGAAGGAAATTCTGGTCTGAATTAGCGGCTGCCAGTCAAGAACGACTTGAGCTCTGTGAAATATGTCGGCAAGCTAAGTGTAAAGGTAATGAAAAATAAGGAAGAAGGATAAGACCCTCCATAAGGCCAGATGTTTTAGTAGTTCTTACATGGTGTTGCACATTTCCTCTTGGGAACTCTTTTCTTTATATTTCTTTATATTCCAGCCATAGTTCTTTGACTTAGTCTCAAAGGAGTTTTTTTTTCTTTTCCCAAAGGCAACTGGACTGTTTTTTTCTTTGAGGAAGAGGTTTCGCTTCTCAACCAAGAAGCTTCATCAGTTCTGGCAAGATGGCCTCTTCCTCAGAGAAGAGGTTTCGCTTCTCATCCAAGAAGCTTCATCAGTTCTGGCAAGATGGCCTCTTCCTCAGAGAAGAGGTTTCGCTTCTCATCCAAGAAGCTTCATCAGTTCTGGCAAGATGGCCTCTTCCTCAGAGAAGAGGTTTCGCTTCTCATCCAAGAAGCTTCATCAGTTCTGGCAAGATGGCCTCTTCCTCAGAGAAGAGGTTTCGCTTCTCATCCAAGAAGCTTCATCAGTTCTGGCAAGATGGCCTCTTCCTCAGAGAAGAGGTTTCGCTTCTCATCCAAGAAGCTTCATCAGTTCTGGCAAGATGGCCTCTTCCTCAGAGAAGAGGTTTCACTTCTCATCCAAGAAGCTTCATCAGTTCTGGCAAGATGGCCTCTTCCTCAGAGAAGAGGTTTCGCTTCTCATCCAAGAAGCTTCATCAGTTCTGGCAAGATGGCCTCTTCCTCAGAGAAGAGGTTTCGCTTCTCATCCAAGAAGCTTCATCAGTTCTGGCAAGATGGCCTCTTCCTCAGAGAAGAGGTTTCGCTTCTCATCCAAGAAGCTTCATCAGTTCTGGCAGGATGGCCATCCTGCCAGAACTGATGAAGCTTCTTGGATGAGAAGCGAAGCCTCTTCCTCAAAGAAAAAACAAAACAAAAACAGTCCAGTTGCCTTTGGAAAAAAGCACCTTTCAGACAAATGTGACCTGGATGACTGGGAATCTCCACAGACATTCTTTGACTTAGGTTATTCTGAGAAGGAGTAATGGGCCCAGCGTCACCCAATCAATTTCCTTGGCCCAATGAAGACTTGCATTTCGCTGCCTACAGAAATCAAACTTCTGATCGTTCAGACGCTCTTGGAAAACTAAGGTGTAGTTTAATGAAGAGAAGGGTGAGGGGTGACATGATAGCAGTGTTCCAATATCTCAGGGGCCTCCACAAAGAAGAGGGAGCCAAGCTATTCTCCAAGGCACCTGAAGGCAGGACAAGAAGCAACGGATGGAAACTCATCAAGGAGAGAAGCAACCTGGAACCAAGGAGAAATTTCCTGACAGTGAGAACAATTAACCAGTGGAACAACCTGCCTCCATAAGCTGTGAATGCTCCAACACTGGAAGTTTTTAAGAAGAGACTGGACAGCCATTTGTCCGAAATGGTATAGGGTTTCCTGCCTGAGCAGGGGGTTGGACTAGATGACCTCCAAGGTCCCTTCCAACTTATGATGATGATGATGATGATGATGATGATGAATAAGGAAAGAGGAACGAAATCTCCCCCGTTTTCTTTCCTTTTACAAAAGTAGCTGTTTATGATAGGAAGAGATTATTGTCCTTTTGTTTGGGAAAGGAAATGCGTCTGCCATTTTTTTAAAAAAACAAAACAACACGCAAACTTCTCCTCCGTAAGACAACCTCCCCAGATATCAAAGGAAGAGATGCGATGAATCTCATGCTCTCTGACCTCAGCTCAAACAAATCCTTTGCTTTGTTCCAGAGTTCTCGACATGCCTGCTTACGTGGCAACCTGAAGCAGGCAAATTCTTAACAAGTTATTTATTTCTCCAAGCGCATCTGAGTCACGGCAAATGGAAATCTTGCCACATTCTTAACACATGCCACTGATTTCTCAAATCATGCTTGAGTAACACCTGTCAGGATAGAAAGAGGCCTCCGTAAAGTGACTTAACGGTTCAGGAACTAAAAAGGGAAGAGACAACCTCAAAAACATAAATGCACGTCGTTGTTGTTTTTGCCCTGTTCAACAACATGAGGCTTAGCCCAATTGAAGGACAAAAAAAAGAGAGAGAGAGAGAGAGAGAGACAGAGAGAGAGAATTCAGACAGTATCAGCTGATTAGGGATATCCTGGAAGGGAAAGAACTTTTATTTATGTCATTTATTGCTTTTGTAGTATTGCTAAGGAGATGGATAAAACCTGGTAGGACTTATGGCAGAGAGGCTGAAATAATTTGGCTGGCTTAACCAGGGAAATGAGAGAGAAATAAATATTTATTGCATCGTTCCCAGCCTTGAGAGCAGGTTATGAAAGCATCTGTTATGCTCGGCGCATATGGCAGTCACTTACGCACGGCCGAAAGAGAGGTAAGACGTTGGCCCTCCCCAAGAGGAGACCTATTTGCATGAAATGTGCCACTTGATGTGCATTACTGCCAAGAGTGGAAAAATGGTCACATTGGTAAAACCGGGCAAGTTGGATCGACCGCGTGCGTTCCCACTCTGTGCGCTAACTCCTGATTCAATTCACAGCACATGGACAGACGCAACGAAAGTTTCAGCTGGGAACCTGTGAGCGTCCTAGATCAGGTTGAGTCTAAAAATGCTGGAGAATTCCTCGAAGCCTGGTGCTCAAACAAATCAGCTCTCCACAGGCACATAGAGATAAACGACATTTACATACTTCTCGAAAGAGACAATCAAAAAGCCCAAACTGAAACTAAAAGGCCAGAACACGTCCTCACCAGCAATCAACCTCCAGATGAGAAGAGATTTAACACCAAGATTAACACTAGACCAAAAAAAATAATAATAATACCCCTATCGTGGGACTACCAAGTCAGACAAACAATCAAACCCAAAGACCCATCAGAACAAACAACACTGAGAGTCCAAGCCATTGATATACAGAACAAAAGCAAATCCCACTCCCTTCTAGCACTGATGATGGTACCTAGTTGAGTAATGAAACGTCTTCAAGAAAACAACCAAGTTCAGAGGGCACCAAGGACCCCACAGTCCTCCTCCTCCTCCTCCTCCTCCTCCTCCTCCCTTCTAGCACTGATGATGCTACCTAGTTGGGTAATGAAACGTCTTCAAGAAAACCACCAAGTTCAGAGGGCACCAAAGACCCCACAGTCCTCCTCCTCCTCCTCCCTTCTAGCACTGATGATGGTACCTAGTTGGGTAATGAAACGTCTGCAAGAAAACCAAGCTCAGAGAGCACCAAGAACTCCAAAGTTCAACCGTAATTTTTTTTTATTCACTTGTTAGATTTCTCCTACGTTTTGTCTTGGAAGCTGGACACAACCTTGATGCACAGAATAGTATAAGATGACATTGGTTTTAATGGCTCCTTGGCATGATACTGTATTTTACAATGCTGTCTTATTTGTCTGGCTAGTTTTACTCTTTTAATCCTATTTCCCTCTGGTAGGTTTATAAGATGCTCAGAATCATTTATGATTGGAACAAAATATAAGCCAAATGAAATAAATTAAAATAAATCTTTGTGCTCTTCCAAGCTCTGGAAATTGCATCGTGAAAAAAAAAATTCATCTGGAAACTGATAAACCTTAGACATGCAATTGCAAAATTGTGTTAGCTTCCAAATAGATTATCCGACTGAAAGGGGTTTTTTTGAAAGTCCACGAAGTCTCTAGAAACAGAATTCCCAGTTCTACCTGCTCAGCATGATTTTATCACAACACGGCCGTATTCACAAATTTTGTGCTTTCTTCAAACAATAAGACCAGAACGCCAAAGTCACATGATAAAAACCAGAATGTTTTTGCTTATTTTAAAAAGTCCACAGGCACAAAACTGGCCCTGAGTTTCTCTCAGTAATTAACCTTTTTTTTAGCAGAAGACTGTGTGAAGTAGTGGCCTAAAATATAGAGTGTTCCGAAAAACAGCAAAAGACAGTGTGTTTACCCAAAAGCTTAAGTGCTAGAAGATTTTTCATCTGCAAGTTGCAGATGTTGATCTTATTATTGCTAAATCCTTAAAGGGGAAAGAGTTGGGTGGTTTAGCCTAAGGAAGAGAAGAGTGTGAGGATAAAATGGAAGAGCAGTCACCATGAAGCTCTTGAGATATCTGCAGGGGTGGCACGTAGAAGAGAGGATACGTATGTTGTTATAAAGAAGAAAGATGGAAGTTGGTTGGACTCTAGGACGAACTTTTCATTGGTCATGGGGACAAAGTCTCAGGATTTGTAAAGAACTGTTGTCAAGGGAAGCACTTAAGAAACAGGTAGAACATACAACAACAGAGTTAGAAGAGAGGTCTTTTGGAGGTCTCCTAGTCTAATCTCTTGCTCAAGCAGGAGAACCTATACCATCCCAGTCAAAAGATTGTCCAATCTATTTTTTTGAAAGCCTTCAGTGATGGAGCACCCACAACTTCTGGAGGCAAAGCTGTTCCACTGGTTAATTGTTCTCACGCTCAGGAAATTTCTCCTTAGTTCCAGGTTGTTCCTCTCTTCGATGATCCACCCATTACCTCTTATCCTGCCCTTAGACCCTCTGAGAGTACAAGTGACTCCCCCAGGATCTTCTTGGAGAACTTTCCACCCTTCCTCACCTAATTGCTCTATACCTTATTCCCCTCCCCCCAAAAAACATTTCCCACAAGGAAGGCATTTCTCTTTGACTTGGAAGCACCTCAATCTCAACACTGTAGTATGAATGGTTGAGGGAGCTAGGTATGTCTAGTTATCAAAGAGAAGGATGAAGGGGGACACGGTAGCTGTCTTCTGGTACTTGAGGGGCTCTCACAGAGATGAGTGGGTTGACTTATTCTCCAAAGCACCCGAGGACAGGACAGGAAGGAATGGGTGGGAGCTTGTTAACGAGTGGCCCAACCTAGAAGTGAGGAGAAATTTCCTGACAGTGAGAACAATTAACCAGTGGAACAGCTTGCCACTAGAAGTTGTGGGTGCTCCATCACTGGAGGTTTTCAAGAAGAGGTTGGACCTCCATTTTTCCAGAAGGGTATAAAGGTCTCCTGCCTTGAGCGGGGGTGTGTGTGGGTTGGACAGAAGCTCCCTTCTGACCCTATGATTTTATGTTTTATTATATTTGTGGAACAGACGACCTTGATGTCATTGCTTGCAATGCAATCCTTGGCTGTGTTTGAAGACCGAAGGCCAGGCTAGAAATACCGACTTATTTTTTCCCGTTCCTTTGCAGATGGCCTTTTCTTCATCAGCAAGAAGTGTCTTAATCCACGTCACTCGCTGGAGTGTCTAATCTTGGCCGTGTCATCTTTCTTGCAAGCGGCCGATCCTGTCACCTCCGTATCCTCCCGGGGTCCCTTCAAAGACAGTTGGTCTTGGGGCGTTTTTACTTTTTTTCACGTTTTAATCTTGTGATTAGTTACGCGATGCCAACTGCTTGATCCCTGTCAGGAGACACAAACTGATATCAGATGAATTATCTGCTCAGGTTCAACTGACTCGTCTGGAATCCAGAACAGCGACAGTTCCTGACAGGAAGCCAAGCCCAAGTGCAAGCCGAAAGGGAAAAGCAAAGAAAGGAAGAAGGCATTTTGGTTCGATTTCCAGAATCTTTAGGTTAAAGAACAAAAACAAAAAACCCTTCTCAGCCTTATGAGTGATCCCTGTCTTCCTCGATCGTGGATCCTTTACTAGAAACCTAGCAGTCTGAGGGTTTTGTGCAGGATCTTGGCTGTTCCTAGCACTCCAGAGTGCTCTGGCAGAGATTTCTTGGGATCTCACAAAGCCAATATGTATGTATATTTCACAGGGAAACCTGCGCTCTCCCATTTGTGCACCAAACAAAACCACAAAGCAAAGCCCCATAAAAATGCCTGCACGCGTCAGGGACAATCGCAAACTAGCTAGACGCTTTTTAGCCAAGCGTACTGTGGCTGTTGGACTCCACAATGGGTCGAGTCTGAGGGAGGTTACAATGTGTGGTGAAACCCACAAAACTAAGGGCCGCCTGGTTCAAGGGAGACGTTGAGTGAACGGAACTGCAAACCCAATCCGTGGGGGGGGGGTCCCGACGTGGCGCTCCCAGTCGCTTTTGGAGATGACTCCTTTGAACGTAGAAAATTCAGAGAAGTGTGGAAAGGGGTAAATAGTTAGCTCCCTTTTAATTAAGATAAGGAACCTAACGTAATCTCATTGCCTCATTTATAAAAAGGAGCTTTCCGTCAGTGTAGAAGCACCTGCTTTATGATGTTGAAAGTCCCAGATTGGGGGTCCTTGGCATCAACAGGTGTCTGGAGATGCTTGAGTCACCTTGAATGGATATTTTGATGGTTGTCTTGAGACGGCAAGAGAGGCCCACAAGTTGTTGTTAGTTGCGAAGTCGTGTCCGACCCATCGCGACCCCGTGGACAACGTTCCTCCAGGCCTTCCTGTCCTCTACCCTCTTCTGGAGTCCCTTTAAGCTCATGCCTCCTGCTTCAGTGACTCCATCCAGCCACCTCATTCTCTGTCGTCCCTTTCTTCTCTTACCCTCAACCTTTCCCAGCATTAGGCTCTTCTCCAGTGAGTCCTTCCTTCTCATTAGGTGGCCAAAGTCTTTGAGTTTCAACTTCAGGATCTGGCCTTCTAAAGAGCAGTCAGGGTTGATCTCCTCTAGGACTGACCGGTTTGTGCACCTGACTAAATAAAAACCATGCAAGGATGCAGCTTTTCAGCCTTGTTCTTTAGAAGGTCTCTTCAAACAAGTTCCTCTTGGCGGAATCTAAGTGTGCACCTAATCCAGCATCTTCTTTTCTGCATGGACTACAGGCAGTGCCTGACTGTTGTCACCCTCACCGATAAGAAACAATATTACAAAATTACGGAGGGTGTCATCTCAGGGTGCTTTCAGGCCCACCAGGACCACATCCTCTAACAGTGTATTATTTCATTGTAGGTAGCAAGACTTTCTTCGGCTTGATGCCAGGTCTGTCTTCTTGAATCCCAGCCAAAGTAAATAACACAGACATAACCTTGTTCCAGAAAGCAAAAATGAGGCCAGAAAAGCTCAGATCACTTTCCCAGTTGAAGTTAATGCCTGCAGAAACAACTCCCCCCACCCCAACCCCAATTGCTTTTATCTGCATGTCTTTTTCTATTCCCCCAAACTGGTAAATTGGAGAAGCAGTGTATAATCAGAACAGAAATAAAATATGCATTGTAACTTGAAACATACAATGATGCTCTGAACATGTTTACCACCGACACCATTCCATTGTTTCAGTATTCTAGGGAGAGGTCACTTTACCGGTAAAAATAAAATACTTAAATAAAATAATACTAATACTAAAATAATACTAACACTAATATCACTAAATAGGTAAAATACCAAATGAATCAGCTAAATTATATGGAGTGGATGAACATGAATAAATTTCAAAGTTTTGGGGGGTATCTGTTTGAGCAATTTTTTTATAAAAAAAAACAAGTTTGCACTTAAAATGGTATGCATTTTGATGCCCATTTACTCAAAGGTGTATATATTTTTGGTGGGAGTGTATGTGTGCATAGTGTTGTGTGTGTGTGTGTGTGTGTGTGTGTGTGTTCATGTGTGGTTTTCTTTTTTTATATACACATAGACCATGTTCTAATAACATTTCAGAAACCGAATAGATCTTCATCGTCACGCAATGCAGAAATGTTTTCCCTGTTCGTGTAAAATGTGAGGTCGGATTTCGTTCTCCGTCCCCAAGCAAGAAACCATCTCACAGATAAGACGCCACTGGCAGTGCCTACCAGCGCGTTATTAAAAATAGCCGTGGTGGAAAGAGAATCTGCTGAGTGCGGGGAGGAGGAGGGGGTCTGCAGAAGGCCACTAAATAGAGGACCAGCCAACAACAACCCCCCCCCTACTACTCCGATCGCCGGATCCAATTAGCAGGGCCGTGATCAGCTGGCACACCACGAGGATAGCCTTCTGCTGGGAGTGTGAAACTGACTTGAGCGTCAGAAGAGAAAAGTGAGCAATTAAAACCAGCATTTCTGTGCTCCCTGCTGCTGCGTTGCTGAGAAATGTGTTGGAGCCGGGGAGCTTAGCCTGTCAATCAGTCCTTCCCCTGCTCTGAAGGAAGAGAGAGAGAGAGAGAGAGAGAGAGAGAGAGAGAGAGAGAGAGAGAGAGAGAGAGAGAGAGAGAGAGAACAAGAAGTAGTAAACCAGGGAGGGAGGGAGGGAAGGAAGGGAGAGAAAGAAAGAAAGAAAGAGAGAGAGAGAGAGAGAGAGAGAGAGAGAGAGAGAGAGAGAGAGAGAGAGAGAACAAGAAGTAGTAAACCAGGGAGGGAGGGAGGGAGGGAAGGAAGGGAGAGAAAGAAAGAAAGAAAGAGAGAGAGAGAGAGAGAGAGGGAGGGAGGGAGGGAGAGAGAATGGCTTTCTTTTAAAAGAGAAAACCCTACAAGTGAACGGGAATTCCAGATCAGAAAAAAGAACAGCACGAGAGTTTTAAGACTTTTAGCAGAGGCTGCGGGTTGTTTGCGCAAAAAACAAAACAAAACCAAAAAAAACTACCTGCAATTATTACTATGTATTGAACATATCTACTGTTTCATTCTTTTTTTAAATTTTGTATTTTCATGTTCTTTTTAGTTTTTATTGTTGTGAGCCGCCCTGAGGCCTTAGGGGAGAAGGGCAGCATATAAATATAATAAATCAAATCAAATCAAATCAAATTTCCAATTTTATTTAAGGATCAGGAAAAAAAAAACACCTCAGTGGTGACCACCCCAAGCTTGTCTCACTTGGGATGAGAAGGTAGCCAGATCAGATTGGATTAGTCCTACTCGGTGGTGGGATTCAGCTAGTTCGCACCACTTCGGCAGAACCGGTAGCTAATTTTTTTTGTTGCCCGGGCCCACAACGGACTTCCGGAAGCGGCATCCACACAAGAGAACCAGCTGTTCACCTATTTGAATCCCACCACTGGTCCTACTGGGGAAATTGCCCAGGAATTCCAGGGCTGTAGACTGGATTCAGAAGCTGGAAAAGACCTGAAGAAAAGGCAAAGCCAGCTGTTCTGTATGATCCATAAAACTCCGTGGACATATCCGTGAGGCTGAGATAGGCTTGAAAGTGAGCTGTATTATTATATTACTCTTGTTACACACACACAAAACCATTCTGAACTTACAGCTGCCAGTTCTTTAGCTGTGTTAACCTTCACTAGCATGAAGATCTTTCCTAGAATCTAGGAGGCATAACACATATGCGGATCCAAGTATGCGGCCTTTTGCAATCAACAGATGGAAAGTTTGTCAATGTATACATTTTCTAAGTGCTGTCCAAGATTTTCGGTAAGGCACCAGTGTGCCGATAGCCACTGGGACCATCACGGATAGTTTATGCCATAATCTTTCAACTTTCATTTTCAGATCTTGATGCTTTGTGATCTCCGTTGTTTTTTTTTTTGCCTTCTTTTGTACTGGTAATGCCACAACAATTTATTCTCATTTTCTTCTTTTCAACCACAGCTAAATCTGGTGTCTTACACGCCAAGGCTTTCTTAGGCTGCATTCGGAAATCCCACACTATTTCAACTTGCTCATTTTTTTAATTACTTTTTCAAGTCTATATGTTCCCACCGATTTTTCATTAATAGCACGTGATAATTTTTACAGGTGAATCATTTCGTGACTGTCGTTTGCCATCACTTTCTACAATCTTCTTGCATGAGCTGAGCCTGTTGATCTACTGCTGCTTCTGTTTTGTTTCGCAATCTGCCTTATTATGATGGTTTGTGGTGCAGTCAGCCAGATGTTTAGGCTGGATCTGGCATTTTGTCCACCCATCAAATCTTTCACAAGGACAGGCAGACGTTGCTGTTTTAATAGTATCGAAACGATTGTTGCAGGATGTAACTTGTTTCACGTAAAGCTGCCTCTTGCAATTGACTGATGATGATTTTGTTAACGTTAATGGTGCCCAAGTGTTCCAAATGTTTGCTTGACTTTGCAGGTTTCCCGGTCTGCAGTGTGGGTCTGTTGAATATTTCATGCAATATTCATTACTGCATTCATTCTGAGCCTTGAGTGAAAAAGCAATCGCTCGGATCAATAACAAGGATTCAAAGCAACCTGAGAGGGCTAAAGGGAAAGTCTCCTGGGGTTTCAGATTATCTGATCAATCCTCAAATAGATACAAGCAAATGTAGATGAGCAATCCAAGACATGTAAGTAAGAATCCGGTTGCTTTTTGTAGGGCTTACAAAAACATGCTTAGGATGAGTCCGATTTCAAATCTCCTGGGCAGATTTACATATCCAAATATGTCATCCTTTTTTTTTTTTAAATGACACTTGGCTTCCATTAAGAAGCTTATCCTTAATCTTCCAGCCGGAGGCGAAAGGCGAATGAAGGAGCTGATTTTGGAATCCTTGTCACCAAAGAAACTGGAGGCTCTCAAAAGATCTAGTGACCGTCCTGTGAAAGGTTCAGGATGGATGGCAAACATGTGGATTTGTGTGTGTTAGAGAGAGAGAGACAGAGACAGACAGACAGACAGACACACACACAGAGAGAGAGAGAGAGAGAGAGAGAGAGGGAGGGAGGGAGGGAGGGAGGGAGGGAGGGAGGGAGGGAGGGAGAAGAGGATTATGTACAATGTAAAAAAGATGTTGAGACTCTCTAGAAAGAGTGCAGAGAAGAGCAACAAAGATGATCAGGGGAATTGGAGGCTAAAACATACGAAGAACTGCTGCTGGAATTGGGTTTGTCTAATTTAATGAAAAGAAGGACTAGGGGGAACACGATAGCAGTGTTCCAATATCTCAGGGGCTCCCCCAAAGAAGAGGGAGTCAAGCTATCCTCCAAAGCGCCCGAAGGCAGGACAAGAAGCAACGGATGGAAACTCATCAAGGAGAGAAGAAAGCTAGAACTAAAGAGAAACTTCCTGACAGTGAGAACAATTAACCAGTGGAACAACCTGCCTCCAGAAACTGTGGATGCTCCAACGCTGGAAGTTTTTAAGAAGAGACTTGACAGCCATTTAGTCTAAAATGGTCTAAGGTTTCCTTCCTGAGCAGGGGGTTGGACTAGATGACCTCCAAGGTCCCTTCCAACTTTACTATTACGATTATGATTATGTGTCAGTTGAATGTGGAGGTTGTATAAAATCAACTCGAATATGTACAATTCATCTCCTTTTAGTAACACAGACATGGGACAGAGCAATTTTTCTGTTTCTCAGACTGGACTTTCTCTCACTGGGTGGATGTTGTGTGGAGAAAATGACACACACACACACACACACACACACACACACACCAGATAAGTTGCCTTAAGATCTCAGAGAAAAGACAAGGTATCTCTAGTGGTATGTGAGAAAGACCTTGGGAGAATGGACAAAGAGATGCTGTGTAGGTCAGATAAGAGAGAGCTAAGCCTGCAGTTAGATAATGGGCATGTCGGAGGCTCAGAAGAGACACCCCCCCTTTTCTTCCCCCCCACCACAATTTTCAAAGCTGCAAAGCAGATAGTGGAGTGGCACTTTCAGACTTGCAACATTCTGCTGTTGTAGCCTTACAACTAGCCCATCTAGTTGGGATTCCTGTCTGGTTTTACGCCACAAGGCTGACTTCAATATTGCAAGTATGAAAGTACAATCCTCACCCCCCCACCCCCACCCCCCCAAATCTCTTTTAGAACCCAAGAAACTTGCCTCGTTCTTCCGAGTCTTCTTCTGAGTCTCTTTGTCTTTCATTATCCAGCTGTGGGCTGTGCAGGCTCTTCATTACATCATTTCCCTAGGCAGCAATTCTTACCCATCTTCCTAAGGGTCTTTCCCACAGCATCAAAGCCACAATAAATAAACCTATTCTTAAAGAATAAAACTGAAGTGCACAGTATCTTGACACAATCGCACCACAATCAGGAAGGGCACGGAGCAAAGTTGCCCTCCTAACTTCAGGGGGGAAAAATGGATGGACCATTCAACGCTTTCCACTTTCTCTCCTTGATAGATTAACGCTTAATGCCTCCCTCCAAAAGGGGGATAATCTACCCCCATGGCTTTAAAGGGGTGTTTTTTAGCACGATTCCCTTTAATCGAGGGGGACAATAGCAACCAGATTAGTCCCTGAGAAAGCAGCTGGCTTTCTCCGTAGAGAAGTCTCTGTTTTCCCCATCTCATCTGCTTTTGCCGATGAGCAGTGGGTAAGGATCCAGGGGACATCTCAGAGAGAAAGCATTTTATTTTCCCTCCTAAAAACAAAAAACAAACACCGGCGTAGATAAACAAAATTCTAGACAGCAAGAATGAAAACAACTTACCCCACAATTCAGGAAATTGTATCAGTTCTGACAAGTGGAGGGTGCAATTCAAGAGAAGGATCAAAGGAGAACGTTCAGCCCAATTTCTTGAAAAGTTATTTTTTGTGCATGGGAGACCCCTCTAGGGTTGTCAGAATCTCCTACATTTGAAAGGAAAAAGAAAAAAAAGACTTGAGATACAGCAGAAGAACATATGGTTTCTATAAAGACAACAACAAAACAACAACAACAACAACAACCAGGCATCAGGGCCAAACCAGGAGGCATTTGGAAGTTCAGCTTCCCCATCCAGGATAAATTACTCCAAACTGGGTAAAAGTGACACATGAATCTATTACCATCACAAAAGGGACGTCAGAATTGGCTGAAAGTTGGCCACATGTATTAAAATATATTTGAAAAATCTTCCAAGGTTTTCCTATTAAGGACAAAAATAGACGAAGTTAGTGGTAATTTATTGAAATGATATAAAAATCAGTCAAAGATATAGTCTTATAATATAGGTGGTCCTTGGATTATGACCATTTCATCAGCAACTGTTTGAAGTTACGGCAATGCTGAAGTTATGACCAGAATTCCAAGTCAGATAAGACTTTCTGATAAGCAGTTTGGGGTAATGGAGGAAAAGGTTTGGGAAGTGCTTCTCTAGTCTAAAGGCAGACCAGGGGTGGAAAATTGATGTACCTCATTCACAATAAATTCCCCTACTCCTCATCCAGACTTTCATTGGGGAGTTGCAAAAATCTGAATGACCACAGGGTGAGAGCAAAGAAGTGTGATTCTACAGCTCTTTGCTGCCACCTAGTGCTTATGTGAAACTTTGCAGTCCAAAAGTTCCGATAGCCCTAACCTCATCTTTCCTTAAATTTAGACCAAAGATATATGCATGAAAAAAATTCTTCCATGCAAATGTATTAATCTTTATTTTATTTTATTTATTTATTTATTTAGAAAATTTATATATTCACCTACTCACTCACAGTGACTCTAGGCGGCTTACAAACAATAAAAACACAGTTTAAAATAATAATAATAAAAAACAGTTGGATGAATGGATGCAAACTTTTGCAGTATTTGCAGCATCTGGCCAAACTCAATGGCCAGAGTTGGATTGACTTAATGTGGGATGGGAAGCAATCTGAAGGATATAGGCTGGACAGGAAGGAAGGAAGGAAGGAAGGAAGGAAGGAAGGAAGGAAGGAAGGAAGGAAGGAAGGAAGGAAAGAAAGAAAGAAAGAAAGAAAGAAAGAAAGAAAGAAAGAAAGAAAGAAAGAAAGAAAGAAAGAAAATAAATCCTGTAACACTGGCAATAAAACCCAACACAATGCTTCTATTAAATTACAGGAGTTGAGTGACATGTGTGAATAAATGAATGCTTTATTATTATTGAGCAATCGTCCATAAGTGGTCTGTGCTTCACTTTAATAAGCATCCTGGTGAAGATTTGTTTGCATTTTCTGCTTTGGGTTCCTGAAACTCAGAGCGAGCAGTTCTCTGCTATTTCTTTTCCCACCTGTTTCCCCCAAGGTCTGAGTTTTCTCTATCCAGGAAAATGGCTATAGTGCTCAGCTCCTTCATTTGCTAACGTCTTCTGGAAAGCTTTGAAGATGAAAAGAGTCTGTGTGAGGTGTTAGCCACCTTTCATGGTTTATTCATGGACTTTTAAAATATGTAGGATAGTGGGATGAAGAGCAAGGGAGAGAAAAAAAACAGTGGCACCATTTCCCCAGATAATTCTGCAAGGTCCTGGTGAACAGTTGTTTGTCACTCAGATTTATTTGTGTGAGATGGGAGGTCATACAAATTTGATACCGATAGATGACAGATAACGAGTAGGTAGATGATGGATGTATGGATGGATGGAGAGAGAGAGAGAGAGAGAGAGAGAGAGAGAGAGAGAGAGAGAGAGAGAGAGAGAGAGAGAGAGAGAGAGAGAGAGAGAGAGATGATAGAGTTTTCATTTGTATGGGTGCATTTACCAAATTGTCTGTCTGTCTGTCTGTCTGTCTGTCTGTCTATCTATCTATCTATCTATCTATCTATCTATCTATCTATCTATCTATCTATCTATCTATCTATCATCAATATACCTAAGAGCCATGGGGCCACAGTCGTTACAATGCAGTATTGCAGTATTGTGAAGGCCATCCATTAGAGGATTGATCGTAAAGTTATTTTTTCATTACCATCATAACTGCAAATGGTTGCTAAAGAGACAGTTATTAACAAGGATTAGCTGCAAGTTCACATTGGGCAGTGTTAGTTTGAACTGGGCCTGTTTGACATGGTGAAGTTTATCTGTGGGTCACCTGAGTAGTGCAAATGTGTGTGGAGTCTTCTTGGAACTTCACAGATAAACCTCCCAGTGGCCTCAAGGACTCTCCGAAAGGATTCAAATGACCAGCTGTCTGCAAGGAGTATAAATCCTTCCCTTCCCCACCATCCAGTCAGAGCTGAAGAAGCTTCTTGGATGAGAAGCGAAATGTCTTCAAAGAAAAACAAGGAAGCCCAGTTGCCTCCTGAAAAAGCTCCTTCGGGACAACCATGACCTGGAGGACTGAGGATCTCCATAGACATGGTGAGATGTTCCCATTTATCTCTTCCACCTTTCCTTCCCTCTCCTTTACAAACCACTTACTGACAATAAACACACGGAGGGTGCACAGCTGCCTAGCTGGCTGGAGGTATGTACTACGTGGCGCGTGGTTTGGAAGCAAGTTCTATAAAGAAAGGAATTAACTGTAGAACCGAGCTACAATTTTCATTAGTGTGACATCTAAGTTAGTTCTTTCCCTTCTGTTCCTGTCTAAACAGTCAAGACAAATTACGATCCGGGACGTCATCTGTCACTAAACAACCGAATCTTAATGGGAGTTTTCGGGAGGCAACTGAACCTGCTGTTTCTGCCTTTGTACAACAAGAGGAGACTAATATATATGAAAGTATTATGAAAATACATCTGCGCTGTGCTGAAAACAAAAAGCCCCCGAATCTGCCTTCCCTTATGACGCTTCCCATTCAGTTGGATGTGATAACATTGCATGCTCACTACGTGACTGCTTTGGGGAAGGGTTCGGAAATTTTATGCGGTGTGAAATGTGGGAGTTGAAATCTGATATTTTGCTAAGCTGTCTTCAGGAGTTCCCACTTTGCTGCCAATCCGTATAATTATCCTGCTTCTAGCCACTGTCTTACTTCAGAAAGAATAACAAGAGTTGGAAGGGACCTTGGAGGTCTTCTAGTCCAACACCTGGCTCAAGCAGGAGACTCGATATCAGGGGTAGGCAACCATGCTGGCTCAGGAATTCTGAGAGTTGAAGTCCACGAATCATAAAAGAGCCAAGGTTGCCTACCCTTGCCCTATACCAGGGGTAGGCAACCTCGGCTCTTTTATGACTCGTGGACTTCGACTCCCAGAATTCCTGAGTCAGCTGACTCAGGAATTCTGGGAGTTGAAGTCCACGAGTCATAAAAGAGCCGAGGTTGCCTACCCCTGCCCTGTACCATCTCAGACAAATGGCTGTCCAATCTCTTCTTAAAAGCCTCCAGGGATGGAGCACCTACAACTTCTGGAGGCAAGCTGCTCTTGTGATTAGTTTTTCTCGCTGTTAGGAAATTTCTGCTCTAGTTCTAGGTTGCTTCTCTCCTTGATCAGTTTCCATCCATTGTTTCTTCTCCTGCCTTCTGGTGCTTTGGAAGTGTTTGGCAAACAGGTTGACTCTCTCTTCTTTGTGGCAGCCATCTTAGCTTTTAATAACGGACCGTTTTGCTCTTCTCTGACTATAATGCTGCTTTCTGCTCATGTTTTCCATTTTCTCTTCTTTCCTGTTTTATTTCAAGTTTGAACTGATGTCTTTACCTATGAATCGGTGGGCATGGAAGTCAAACGTTGTGACTTGGTCAATTTGAAGGCCCTCAAGAGAATTGATGATGCAGTGTTAACCAAACGAATAAATTAAAATCTGGCAGCATATGCTACAGCACAATAATACTCCACTTGGTTCACCCTTCATTTAATCCATAACATAGTTTATGGCTTAGGAATCTAAATATTGCCGTTTATAAATCACAGTTTATGGCTTAGGGGTGTCGTAGGAAGCCAGCCAACTGAGGATTCTCCAATAAATTATGGCTTAGCACGTGCACCAGTGTCGCTTCAACATTTTCTGATTCCCTTGAAAACTTCGTTTGCTTTACTTTGTATTTCTAACTTCTGCTCAAGTTTTTATTTCTTCTCAATTGAAGGAATGCAAGATGCTGAGTAAGAAGCTGAGGCCAAGCACCATACAGTAGCTTGAATTCTTTTGGGAATGGCAAGCTGCAAATTCTCTTGACTGCTATCCAAAGTGTTTATGCAGTTCTCCCTACGTGCAGGTTAATGACACTATTTATTGGAAGAAGCATAAAGCATGGAAAAAGGAACAATTGTACAAAACAGGAAAGTGCTCATGTCAGCAGACCAGTTTTTGAATTAGACACTAGTTGGGGTGGTCTGTGCAAAAACCTGCACAGACCAGTAATCAGAGGATGGGGAGAACAGTCTCCAAGGATGTTATGTGGGAATGGCCCAGATTTTTTAACATCACTTGCAAAGCTTTTTGCTTCAGCGTGGAAAGCTGGCTTCACAGACCACCATAAGCCACAGTTTGTTTTGTTGTGGTTTACTGAATAAACCACAACCGCCTGGGTTGACAACATGCTAAGGCCTATGTATCAAACAAACTCTGTTATGGCTTAGAGTGCGAGACCCAGCCTAGGATTGTGGTGGACTGTTTGTAAGGGACTTAAAAATAGCATTTTGTGCCACTTTGCTTGCCGTTAGCTTCCTCCAGGTTCAGTAGCAGCTGTTTGATTTATAGCCAAGCTTTAAGAATGTTTTGGAATTATGGATCGTAAAGCATGGTTTAGAAATCACAACGAGTGAGTTTGCTTAATATTCCACCACAAAATTAAACAAACCGTCTGGTGTCTCGGCTCTATTATCCTTGGTCTGTTTTTTGAGTTGAATGACGTAGCCCGAGGTGTGCCAATTCTCCCCAGATACCAGCTTCATAGCCCAGAAAAAGTGCCCAGAATTAAGTTAAAAGAGTTATCTGGTGAGATCTTGAGGGAAGCTGGCAAAGGTCCTCGGAGGGCAAATGCCAAACCACCCTTATATTCCTAATTTATACCATGTCTCAATTTCCCTCACAATAATTCTCCTGAGGCCAGCTGAGCTGAGACTGTGGTCGTAAGTCAAGGACTACCAGGTTTGAAATATCTAGCTGCTCACTTCAAGATGGCGAACGTAGCAAACACTCCTGCCTTCTCCTATTTACCTCACAATAACAACAACCCTGTGAGGTGGTTTTTTTGGTTTTGGTTTTGCTGAGGGACAGGCTCTTGACTTTTATTCCATTGATAGGGCTGACCCCCCTTAAGTTAATGACACTGGCCAGCAAAACAAAACAAAACAACCCCCCCACACACACACACAAAACACACACACACAAACCTATATCTTTCTCTATTTTTTAATTTGTATATCAAATTTGGAAACTGTCCCTCTCCCTCACAGAGTGACTCTGGGGGGCTGTACAAGTAAGTTTTCTCTGAAATGGTATAGGGTTTCCTGCCTGAGCAGGTGGGTTGGACTAGATGACCTCCAAGGTCCCTTCCAACTATTTATTATTATTATTATTATTATTATTATTATTATTATTATTATTATTATTATTATTATTATTATTATTATTATTATTATTATTAACATCTCTCTATACCTTTATCAATGTATCTACATCTATATATCTATATTTATCTATCTGTATCCACATCATCTCTCTTTGCTATTTGTATCCTGCCTTCATTATTTTTACAAATAACTTGAGGCGGCAAAGGTAGCCAACATACCTTCCTCCTCCTATTTTCCGCACAACAACAACCCTGCAAGGTGGGTTGGGCTAAGATGGAAGGCCTGGCTCGAAGTCACCCAGTTTTTTTTTATAGCGAAGGCGGGACCTGAACTCAGATTCTCCTGCTTTCTAGCCTGGTGATTTAAACCCTAGACCAGGGGTAGGCAACCTCGGCTCTTTTATGACTCATGGATTTCAACTCCCAGAATTCCTGAGTCAGCATAGCTGACTCAGGAATTCTGGGAGTTGAAGTCCATGAGTCATAAAAGAGCCGAGCTTGCCTACCCCTGCCCTAGACCAAACTACATCTCAGGAAAAACACACAACACAATACAACATGCAGGGACTGGGGAGAAGCTTCTCCCCCCCCCCCCCGAGACTGACAGGCTGCTCCCACTTCTGAGGGAAAATGCCAGTCCTCATGAGAGTTGCCGGGGGGTGGGTGGAGAGAGAAGGATGGCTTGGAGCCATTTTGGGGTCTTGCAGACTGGAGGCTGAGCTCCACGGCGTCTTTTCAGTGACCCCCCCCATGTGGCAGGGTCCCTTTTGTGTCCCCCCCTCCCAGCTTCCATAGAGGTGTTCTGCCCCCCCCCCCACACACACACACCTGGTTGCCATAGGCCACTGACTCTGAGCGGGCTGCACAGGTGTTGGTCTCAGAGAGGAATCCAGAACATTGGAGAGGAAAGCCTAGAGCAGGAGTCTTCAAACTTGGCCCTTTTATGACTTGTGGACTTCAATTCCCAGAGTCCTTCAGCCAGGCACACTGGGTGAGGAATTCTGGGAGTTGAAGTCCACAAGTCATAAAAGGGCCAAGTTTGAAGACCTCTGGCCTAGAGTGTCTGCACTGGAGCCCAGGTGTGGCAATTAAGGGTCTCTCTCCCTCTCTCTCTTTTCCTGGTCCCACCTGCAGGAGCTCCGACTTGAAGCAGACTTTTGCAGAGGCCAAAAAATAAAATAAAAAAAATCCCTCCCTCCCTCCCTCCCTCTTTCCCTTCATCCCTCCCTCCTTCCCTCCCTCCATCCCGCAGCAAGAAGAGCGAGCGAGCAAGAGAATGGGGTCGTTTTCAAATCTTTATTGGCATAAATAATTCATACATCATTTACCTCAACAGACACCTCACCGAAAGCACGAGGAACAAAAATCCAAAATAAATAAAAAGAAAAAGAAGAGAAAAGAAGAGAGAGAGAGAGAGAGAGAGAGAGAGAGAGAGAAAACTCTTAAAACGCTCCATTCGTGTTTTGTTTATTTCATTTCGTTTTATTTTTGCGGTCCCCTGCCACTTGCGCTCCCAACCAACAGCGGAAATTATAAATACTTTCCCTCATGTGTAGGAAAAAAATCTCTCTTTTTTTTTATAAATGGTACTGTACAAATTTACAATCCGCAAGAAGAAGAACAATATTTTCAATATTTTGCTTTGCTTCGTGTGGTGTTTTCCCCCCCTCCCTCCCGTTTTTTGTGGGTTTTGTTTTGTTTTGTATGTTTTGCTTGCCTGAGAATCAATGGTTTTGTTTGCTCACTTGTTTCTAATGATTTGGCAACAACCAACTAAAACAGATATATTTCATACGGGCTAGTCCTCGATTTACGATTTGTTTTAACAGCAAAAAAATGCCCACTGGGGACCATGAGATTTGCTTAACAACCGGTTGAAAAATTAGGTCCATTTATGTGGTGCCTCGATTTACGACTGCAACAACTGATGACTGGAATTCCGCTCCCACTTGTAGTCTACATTAAGGATGACCTGTATACTATTAGTAGCCACTGAGTTGAATTATTATTATTATTTTTTAAACGGCAAATTCCTGCGAGGATGTTCTCCTATGGACTCTTGTTAAACTCTTCACTAATAGTGGATTCTTTGGGCTGTGTTTTTGTTTTTCTTTAATTGGAAAAAAACAAACAATTGTGGCTTCTCTTGCTCTGAGGTGGTTCCAATAGAGTGTGGTGTTCTATTTTAAATTATTTTATAGGTGTTACTTCGTGGAATTTGCTGTTCGGCTCGTTTTATAACGCGAAGCTGCTTCTGCTTCTCACGACATTTTGACTTTAGTAACTAGACAAGATTTCTGCTCGTTTCCCAGATAATGTAAGGCCTTTCTCCACTTTAAACAGTTGGAATTGAAGGAGATAAAACTCGGAGGCCATTTTGAGAAAGAGGAACGGCTTTCGTTTCCCAAACTCATCTTAATGGAGTGAAAGGGCACTTTTTTTTCCGGGAGAAAAATAAAAGTTCACGGAATTACGGAACAAAAAACAGATGTTATATCCACTGGCATCATGTTATAAGATGGGCGTGGCAGTTTATATAAAATGCGCGATGCAGTGAAGGAATAACGGCAATTAAAAATGGCGTTTTGTAGGACTACCTCTCTCGTTCAGAGCACTCCTATTGCTTTTGACGTGGGTGAAAAGTTCTTCCCCTGGGAATAAATATGTCATGACTCATTCTTTACTTCAAGACCGACACAGAGAACCCAACATTAGAGCCAATCGGTCCCCCTCCCTCAATTTGGACTGTGTGTATACATGACGCTGTACACACAGAGCTATGGGTTTTTACAAAGGTGCTCCTTATGTACAAAGGACTTGATAAATTCTTCCAGCTGTGATGCAGTTGCCGGCAATTCTCATTAAATGACCACACATACAGTGGCTGTTTGAAGGTGCGACAGTGCCGAACAAGTGAGGCTAATGACTAGTCCGTGGGGTTGTGGCTGTTGCAGCATCCCTGTGGTCACGTGATTATGATTTGGGCAGCTGGCTTGCAAGAATGACCGTCCTGGGATCCAATCATCGTCACTGTGACTTTGGACGAGCAAAGTCAATGGGGAAGCCTGCAGGAAGTCGCAAATGGCAATCATGTGACCAACCGATGCTGCAACTCTGTGGATTTGCCTAATGACAGCGACTGGAATAGCTATTACCCTCATGAGTCCGCCCAACCACATTACATAGCTCTTTACGACCGCATCACTTAGTGGCAGAGTTCTGTGTTACAATTACTGTCACTAAGGAAGGACTACCTGCAGTATAATGTGTGTGTGTCCCTATAAGCATGATCTTAGTCTGGAGAACTAATCACAGCTCCTGGCCTCCTTCTGGCTGCAGGTTTGCCAAGAATTGCAATTCAAGATCACCTGGAGGCCTCCCATCCCTATTCTAAATTTAGAAACAGGCAAACACCCCTCCACTTGAATTTGCTCTGCCACCGGATTTCAGTGGGGCGACCTTGGAGTGCCAGATTGCTGCAGAGGTGAGGCCACAGGCTGCCCCAACCCTGTGGGAAACCTACTCCTGGGTGCAACAGTTGAACGGCCTGGTTTCTGAAACCCTTTGATCTGTAGCATGCCTGCGATGCCAAGCACAATATTTTCTTTAGATATGCCCAAACGTTCCTGCCAGTTGCCTAGCCAAGGAGAAGTCGACGGCGCGCCCCATTTATCCTCGCCCTCTTCGCGGGTTCTCAGGGAAAGAGAAATATTGGCATGCGGGCCCCGGAAAGAATTTTCAATACAGACGTATCGACTAGCAGGTGTACAAACGGGGCCTGTCATCAATCTGTGCTTATTGCTACTGGCTCGGAACCCAGTGGGGATTTCAAATGTCACTACGTGGGCAGGAAAGGGGAGAAGAGAAGCAGCCGCAAATGTGAAAAGCCAGAAACAGAAACACATTAGACTGTGTGTGTGTGTGTGTGTGTGTGTATTTCTGTGTGTAGAGAATTAAAGGATCTAAAGAGGTTTTTCCCCGGGACGGTGAATAAGGCAACCCGAGAATTAAGGAAGGAATGTGTGGTGGGGGGCAGCATTAAGAGCTTATGGGATGTATGGATTAGAATACATCTGCCTTGTGTTACTGTCCGAATTAGTGTGGCGGTCTTCCACGCCCGTATCTGTGTGGGTGCGTATTTGCTCTACTCAAAGGTAATCAGGGAAGGATCATCTCAGATTGTTCTGCCCTTGATAGCTTGAACTGGGAGCCCGAAATTAGGGCTGTCAATAAGTCTGTAGATCCGTCTATCTGTAGGTGTTTGTCTGGGTGTATACATGCACACATAAATGGGTACGGTCCTCTCAGTGACTTCCCAAGAAAACAGCCCAGGAGTCAAGACTGACTTGAAGGCATAAAAATAAATAAATGAATATAGGCAGTCCTTGACCCACAACAATTTGTTTAGTGCTCCTTCAAAGGCACTGAAAAATGGCACTGAAAGAAGCAATTTACGACCAATTTTCACATTGACGACCGTTGCAGCCTCCCCGTTGGTCATGTGACCAAAATCCAGATGCTTGGCAGCTGACTCATATTTATGACGGTTGAGATGCAGTTTTTGGTCCGAAATGTTTAACCATGCCCTAAAAATCAAATTGGGCTTCCTGTTCTGTGAGCAGGAAAACGAAAGAAAGATGAAAAGCCGTGCATGTGACGGGAGATGGATGAATGATGGATTCTAAGTTAGAGAGGAGAGACAGCTAGAGGTCAGAGAGAGAGACTGGCTGAGCCACGGAGGGAGGAATCAAGCCGGGAATTAGTCTGGAATCGTGATGTGGGCACAAGAGGGCCAGGTCCTTGAATGCCATTGAACTTTATCTAGTTTTGCCCAGGCGCGAAAGCCAGTCTGGGAAGATTCCTGTGAAGTGGGCATTAAGCAATAGAGTGAATGAATGAATCTTTATTGCCAAAGTACAACTATGTATACACTGAGATTAGCTGAGCCTCCCTTTGTGCGCCCACCCCCCAACACACAGTGGCTAGCTTATACTCCACACATCTGGGCTTGATGGTTCGCAAGACAAAATTCCTTATCCCCTGCACTAAGCAGAACGGCCTCTCTTGTGAACAGAAAAAGTCCTGAAGCAACGCCCTGGAGGGGATCAGGAAAAAGGAAGGGGAACGAGACTTCACGCTCACTCAACAGATCTGTAAATAAACTCCTGTCTCTATGGAGCTGGCTAATAAATCCGAGCTCCCGGATAACCCTTGGAACTCCGATTAGATGGCATTGTGGCGGTTTTCCTCATATTCTCTGTTCTAAAGAGCTGGTTATTTTTAAACCGGATAAAAATCCATCGATAAAAGAACAGGGTTGAAGAGGGCAGTGGAGCTGAAACAACAGAGATCAAAGAGAGGGAGGGGAATGGAGATTTTTTTTATTGATAATTAAGACTTGTGGCGGGGGTGGGGGGAATAAGAAAGCATGATGAGAACATAGCCATTATGCTTGGCTTCTTTGGGGTTGGAGAGGGGGGGGCAAATAAATCAGACTGGGCAGGGTTCCCCCCCCCGCCCCGTTCAATGTTAACATGCAACAGTTCCTCCTTTAAACTTCCCTCTATCCAACGAATCAGCAGCATTTGTTTTGCTTCCCCATGTATCACAGGTAGTCCTCGTCGTACGGCCACAACGGGGCCCAAAATTTCTGCTGCAAATTGAGACAGTTGTTAAATGAGTTTTGCCCCATTTTACGACAGTTCCGGCCACCGTGGTTAAGGGAATCCCTGCCTTTGTTAAGTTAGTTGCACGGCTGTTAAGTGGATCCGGCCTCCCCCTTCGCAAAAGGGGGGGGGGAAATCACGTGACCCCCAGACACTGTAACCGTCATAAATGTGAATGAGTTGCCAAGCGTCTGGATTTTGATCATGTGATCCTGAGGGAATGCCGCAACGGTCGTAAGGGTAAGTCACTTTTCCCAGTGCCGTTGTGACTTTAAACGCTCCCTAAAGCCAAAATGGTTGTAAATCAAAATACGACTGTATTTTGCAAAGGTTTGGGATCCCAGGGAGAAAGCGGGATGAGAAGGAGACTTTCAATTACCTTCCCAAACTTGGCACTGCGGAAGAATCGTCACATTCTTTTTTACCCACCCGTTAATTGAAGGCACCGATTTTCGCATCTGTCTGCCGGTCGCAGAACCAACAGGTCCGTCTGGATCAGATCAAGAATCCACTTTTAATTATTTTTTTTTTTTGGCTTCCGAGAAAGAAGCCCTTGGGCGCCGTGCAGAAGGCAAGCAGGTCTTCCAGCCCCGCAGTGCAAAGTTGGGAGAATGAAAAGGACGGTGGGACGTGGATCTCTTCAGAGCTTGCACAAAATATTTGAGCAGATTTTGCTTGTCGCGTCGCACCGAGCTGTCATAGTCCCCAACCTTCGCTGCCCTCTAGCACGGAGAAATCCATCAATGCAGGAAAAGCAACTTGTAGATGGCTGAATCTTGCTCTGACACTTCCCTACTCAGGTGTGTTTGTGTGTGGGGTGGTGGGGTGGGGTGGGGTGGGTCCTTAGATTTCCACATCCAAGTCAGTCTCCTGGTGCAATGGCATGCGGGGATGACCTTGGGGGACAGGAAGGAGAGCCCCAGAATAGATAATAGTTGAGCAGGCAGAAGGAACGGGGGGGGGGGGCGCGTAAAGGATTTAGAAGGGACCCTGCCTGGATTTCTTGGATTTTGAAGGCGAAGAGGGAGGGGAAAATGTATTTTCAGACTTGCAAGATTCTGTTAATATCACCTTGCAAAGTTTTCAAAAGATCTTTTGAACCTCCCTGAAGCAACCAGCCCCTTTCAGCCAGAGACACTTTCTCATCCTTTTCAGCTCTCCGAGCTGCCGAGATCCTTCGCCTGCTTTAAGCCAAATGTCCGTGGAGATTCTCCAATAATCCTGCTCACGGTCGTTGAACCTGAGCAAGAACCGAAGAAGCTTCTTGGATGAGAAGTGAAACGTCTTCAAGGAAAAACAAATAAAGTCCAGTTGTCTTTTTTTTTGGGGGGGAAAGCACCTTTGGGTTTAAGCCAAATGGTTTTTCCCTGATGGGGGAACAAATCTGACCAGAAGGGACTGTCCTGCCTGCTTGGATTGGCTGCGTGGTGTCACAGAGGGGGTGGGTGGGTGGGTTTATCGCCCCTGCTTGCTCAAAATCCATGCAGGACATAAAACAGCTCCTGAAATTCCCATGCAACCACTTTGAGGGCCTGGCGCGCGGCCGTATTCCTCAGCTTCTTTGAAATGTTGAATCTCACAGCGGGATTTAAATCCCACACCTTTCTTTTCTCCCTCTCCAAGAAGGCGCGCAGCAAGAAGCCCGCCAGACAATCAGACAAAGCCGAGAGGATGTGCTCACGACGGCACCGAGTTCTCAATTTTTTGGCAGACAAGGCCCATCAAACCACATCCGGCTGGTCAATCGTAGAAGGACGCCACCCTTCCAGAACTAAAGAGGCCGCGGGGAGCCGTGCAAACGCCAAGCTTCAGTTTATCAATTCACCTTTTAGAGGTCAGGCTAGGGTAGGGAGCTGAGTCAGTGGCTTCTGCGCTTCGTTTCTACAATCTTTTGAAGGGCCCAAAAAGGAAGGTTCTAGAAGCCGCGGGAAGAATGGCTTCCTTTAGCCTGCAAGCACGTTCCTCTCAGCAACTGGCAACGAGGGCCAGCTCGGTCCCGAAGACTCTTTCCAACGTGATTCTTAAAAAGGGATGGGCGCACAAGTGCCTAAAGAGCCGTGCTTTTTCACACACGCGCACATGCACAAACGCGCGCAAAATGGAATTAAACCACATTCTGCTGCTGGATGTTGGGTGCTCTATCCCTGGAGGTTTTTCCAAACAGAATGGACAACAATGGCATAGGGCAGGGGTAGGCAACCTCGGCTCTTTTATGACTCGTGGACTTCAACTCCCAGAATTCCTGAGCCAGCCACGCTGAGGGGAAAGGGAGAGGTTTCCAAGCTGAGCCATGCTGGCTCAGGAATTCTGGGAGTTGAAGTCCACGAGTCATAAAAGAGCCAAGGTTGCCTACCCCTGCCCTATACTCTAAACCAGGGGTCTTCAAACCTGGCCCTTTTATGACTTGTGGACTTCAACTCCCAGAATTCCTGAGCCAGCCACGCTGAGGGGAAAGGGAGAGGTTTCCAAGCTGAGCCATGCTGGCTCAGGAATTCTGGGAGTTGAAGTCCACGAGTCATAAAAGAGCCAAGGTTGCCTACCCCTGGCCTAGGCCTAAACTGCTTTATGACTTGTGGACTTCAACTCCCAGAATTCCTGAGCCAGCCATGCTGAGGGGAAAGGGAGAGGTTTCCAAGCTGAGCCATGCTGGCTCAGGAATTCTGGGAGTTGAAGTCCACGAGTCATAAAAGAGCCAAGGTTGCCTACCCCTGGCCTAGGCCTAAACTGCTTTATGACTTGTGGACTTCAACTCCCAGAATTCCTGAGCCAGCCACGCTGAGGGGAAAGGGAGAGGTTTCCAAGCTGAGCCAGGCTGGCTCAGGAATTCTGGGAGTTGAAGTCCACCAGTCATAAAAGAGCCAAGGTTGCCTACCCATGATATAGGGTCTTCTGCTTGAGCAGGGTGGAGGGGTTGGAATAGAAGACCTCCCAGGTCCCTTCCAACTCTTGTTATTCTGTTAAGTTTCACGGCCTGTAAAAGCCCTTATTTTTACTTTCTGGGGCATCACGATCCCTTTGAGTTGTAAAACGGGCGTCGCCTTTATAGCTTCTGGTGCAATGGAAAACGGGGCTAATCCTTCTTCTACACCCTAACCCTATCGCTCTTCCTTGCTTATAAACACCCCTCTCTGGAGTTCGGTTTCCCAGAGTAGCTAGCTAAAGAGACGCTCTGAGCTTCCTCATCTCCCACGACTACGAACGCAAGCAATGCGGTTTGCCAAACTGGGAGCCCACCGCCCTTTCCCCTCCCATTGCAGGACATTCAACGAATTACATTTACACCTGCGGTTAAAAATCTACTTGGCATCGCGACTGCTGGAGAATTGGCTGGAGATACTAAGCTGTATCAGATATATGGCACCAGCATCAGAGACTCTTAAAGAGTTGACGTGGCTCTAAAAAAAAAACAAAAAAAACTGGAACAGCCAAATCTGTAAAGCTCAATATTTTTAATTCCCTAGCAAGACAAGTGTAGCCTTACTGGGGAAAAAAAAAGGTTTTCTAGTGATGCCTTGTTGCTGACAGCGAGAAAGGCCCATTCCTGAGGACCCACCCAAGTAGAAGTCCACAGATATTAAAAGTTGCCAAGGTTGGACATCCCTGACCTGGAGATAAGAGCTTTTGTCTTAGAGGTGGGGAGGTGAAACCGATTGTCAGATCTTGACCCTGCAATTTCCTTGTGAAAATCTTAGGGAGGGTGCAGCTCGCCCCCAAGATGACAAAAATGTGGCCGAGGGGGAGAGAAGAGGAAAGGCAAGGTGGTTCTCCTGACTAAGTTGGGTTTACGAGAGCCAGGGACCCAACAAAGATAACACAACACAAAAGAGATGTGACCAGATTAGAGCCTGAATATATATATATATATTTTTAGGCCGGATGCAGAGCGCCTGGAGCGAGAATGTGGAAGTAGTTTTGCTAGTTACCCTTTGAAATGAGGAACTTAGGTGGAAAAAAAATAACAATAACCTTCTCCCGTAAATTAATGCCATGTTTACGGAGCCTCACCCCAAGAGACATGCAGAGAATCAGGAACAGAGGAACGCGGCAAGGGCCATAAAGAAAGGAAAGCTGACAAAGGGATGGTGGCAACAATGAGATTGAGGAGAACGAGGAAAACGCAAAGCGGCTGCATTTCTCCAACGGGTCACAGGGATGAACCCGATTTTTCTTGTTTTATTTCCGCATTATTTTTCCTCCGGCTTTTTTTGATTGGTGGCTCTCGGTTTCTTGAGCCCAAGATAATGGAGACTGCTGACAGGGAACTGTAGCTGGTCTCCATGTCTATTGAGAGAAAAAAAATTAAGACATCCCACTTGGGGGGAAAAAACAACCCAAACTATGATTGAATATTGAGACCACACAACTAACTGCAATGTTCTCAAGAAGCTCTGTCTGGAAGGAAGGGCCATTCAGCCCTTAGGCTTCAGTTGTTGTTGTGTACAGAAGAACTAAAGGCCTAGCAGGAAAAAGGCACAGCTCTTTGGCCCCGAAATTGATAGAAACCTCCAGTGGCTTCAAAGCAACATTTCATAAGCTTTGCAGCTAGCTGGAGGCAATTGTGCCATCAGAGTAAGACCCCAAAGCAGAGGTCTAGGGCTCAGCTTAGAATAAGGAACCTCCAATGTAGCAGGGATGACTTGTCGAAATAATTAGATTAATATCCTTCCCGATCTGAATAACCGCTAATAAGCTCATCATAACTGTCTGAAAACTAACTATCTGGGGGGAAAAAATCCTATAGCCACACCGCCAGCCAGATATGAATTTGTAATGCCCCTTGTGAATAAAACAAAGTTGGTAGATGCGGAGGACTAGGAACGCAACATTTGTGTGAAGTCTATGTGTAGCATGCTTGTAGGTCTGGTCTTCTTCAACAATCGGACAGGTGGCAGAGCAATGATGGAGAAAATGACTATCACGATCGAACGGGGCCTGTTCCAACTCGGTTGCGCAAGGCAGGGAGGGCAGCGAAAGAGGAAGTCACCGAGATGTTTACCAATGCCAGCAACCAATTAAAAAAATAAAAACAAAAACAAAACAAAAAACAAAATAAAAGCACCAGGCACCAAAAAGAACAAGATCACTTGAAAGCCAAGAACTGGCAGCTGTTCACAGCAGGTTAACCTTTGATGTCCAATCTCAAATCCGTATCTAGAAATTCAGCCCCACCCCAGTGAGAGTTGCCAGATACGGGTGGGGGGGAGGGGAAAGGGTGAAGTTTCTACCTCTCGTAGTTGAACTCGGAAGGAAAGTTGGAGGAAACTCTTGACTGCGGGAAGGTTACTCAAGATGAAGCTCTACCTGGATAGTCTTCAGATTTCCTTCTCTGCCCTGCCTGGTTGACTGCTTTATGAATAGCCGTGCCGTGAGGAGGGATCTAACCCATGGTCTACGGAGATTCCCAGGCACCAGGTCATGGTTGTCCCAAAGATGCTTTTTTCAAAAGGATTTCCTTGGTTCTTTTTTTCCCCTTGAAGACATCTTACTTCTCATCCAAGAAGCTTCTTGATCAAAGCAAGGAAAAAAAAACACCAAGAAAGTCCAGTTGCCTCTTGAAAAAAAAAGCACCCTTGGGATGATCTTAACCCATTTTAGGAGCACCTCCAGGGTGTCCTCTTAAAGTTCACCCTCCTTGCTCAGGCTGGGGCTGCCAAAACACCCTTCTCCTTTCTCCATGGTGCAGGCAATGAAATGGCGAGTCCAGGAAAAACAAGCAAAGAAAATCATACCAAAAAACCAAAGAGAAATATCATCATCAACTAATGCAAAATGGCTTCTAAAGGTAGCTCACAGTTGCCCTCAGATATTCCAGTGGGGACATATCTCAGGACTGGTTGCCGTCAGGTGTTTCCAGACCGGTAGCAGATGGCTACCATTCAGCTTTTAGTCTGCTTCATGGTCTCCATCCTACATTCCATCCACACCAAGGAACATTCCATTCTTCTCGCCCCCCCCCCCAAGACCGAGCTCGAGTTTGCGCTTGCTGTCCAGACCTCAGGTCTGTTGTTCTAAAGGGCAGGTAGAGAAAGCACCTCTTTGATCCCGGAACATTTTCCAAGTTGGCCATACCCTTCCAGTCTATGCACAAGGAGAGAGGATTTGGAGAAGGGGAAGGAAGAAGGGTGTAAGAAAGGCACCAGTCCTCTGATTCACAGCCTGGAAAAAAAGAGAGAGTGAGAACAATAGTCAAACAGGGAAAGACATTCACACGGCAGCACGTGACCCGCCACAATGTCCTCCTGATGTCGCCTTCAACTGGCATCCAGACCGTGAATGAGACAGGATTAAGTTGTCTTTAAGGTAGAGGGGTATTAAAAGAGTATTCCTTCCCTCCCTTCTCTTTGGCACCATCCAAAGGCAGACTCAAGGGGTATGCAATCTTTTTAGGTTGAGTCATCCATTATCAGGACTTTGAAACAAGAGGGGTAGGCAGGGAGGGGCCACCACAGCAACTTTACAACCTGTGGACTTCAACTCCCAGCATTCCTGAGCTGGTCGTGCTGTCTCAGTTTGAAGTCCACAGGTGGTAAAGTTGCCCTAGTTACCCACCACCTCTTGGGCAGAGCCACGGAATGGAAGAGTAGATTTCACGTAGATGTAGCACTCATCTGAAGAGTGGGTGGATAACGTCATCGTTCGGTGGTAAGTCTCGCTGAGAAGGTGTGCCTGGAAGAAACTCCAGGTCCAAGATAAATTTGGACAAGGGAGCCCAAATGGTATCAGGTTCAGCTGGAAGATCGTCTTTGTTGAGTCAGTGTCAGCTCTTAACAATCATGTAGACCAGGGGTCCTCAAAACGTGGCCACTTTAAGACTTGTGGACTTCAACTTCCCCAGGCTGGCTGGGGGGAGTTGAAGTCCACAAGCCTTAAAGTGGCCAAGTTTGAGGAACCCTGATGTAGACGGACCTTCTCCAGAAGAATCGGTCTCCAGTCTGGGCCTTGAGGTCTCCAATCAATGAATATACCCCATCCCTCAAAACCAATGAAGACTCCAAGAGGACTCTGCTTGAAATGAGAAACAGAGGCAGGATAATGTGGGATAGCACGTTGCATGCTGGTTACATTTTCTGCTGAACTCCAGCAGGGGGGGAGGCGGAGGGAGCATTAGATCTGGAGTGGACAAAGGCCCCCAGCCACATCCTCTGGTTTACAGACCACCACGGCTCAATTTGTGCAACACGCTGAGCCAGATCCAAGCAGATCCCTCCATGGCTTTGAGTGATGAATGAATCCATCTCATGCTGTTGAAAACAAGGGTTGATGTTTGTGTGTGGAGAGAGTATTGCTAAGCGAGCAATAGCAAGGCTTCCAGCACTTACCTGGTTATTCTCATCCATCTGTCAAGAAGATGTAGGGAAGGGCACCTACCAGAGAGATCAACATTTCTGGGAAGTACCATCTGGTTCTCCTAATCTACCATTTAGCTACTGGTTGATTTCAACCCTGCCTTTTCTTCGGCAATTCCGAACCATTTAATCAGCCGCCTTTCCTCCAGTTTGAGCTATCGCAACCATAACCTATGAAGCAGGTTGTGGGGAAAGGTAGAGAAAGCCCAGAGAGGCTTTGGTAGCGGCTTGTAGACCTGAACATGGGATTCTCAGGGGTTAAAGATGCTGCGCTTGCTAGCTGAAAAGCTGACAGCCTGGGTTTGAGACCCCGAGCACCACGTGATGCGTGAGCTCCCGTCACGTGCTCCAGCTCCTGTCCGTCTAGCAGTTTGGAAGCATGCAAATGTGAGTAGATCAATAGGTACCACTTCAGTGGGCAGGGAATCGTGTTCTGTGCGCCTGGGCATGGAGTCATGCCAGCCACACGGCCACAGAAGTCTCTTCGGACAATGCTGGTTCCCTTGGCTAGCCAACGGGGCTGAACAGCACACCCTAGAGTCAGATAATAACTGGATAGGGAAAAACCTTTACCTTTATCTTAATCAGTCTACTCTCAAAGCCTGCGATGCCACATTAACTTTCAGGCTTGATCAAGGATGGACAATTTGGGAGGAAATTGGATCTTTTTTTTCTTTTTTTAAAAATAGGGATAATTCCTCCTTGCAGGTGCCTCTTCCCTTCCTCTTTCCTCGCCAAGAACATGTAATGCAAGGCTCACTCCAGCTGTGAGCAGACAGTTGGCCTAGCAACAGGCTATGAGTGTGCATACACGTGTGTGTGTGTGTGTGTGTGTGTGTGTGTGTTGGGGACAGCCTCAACTTTATACCCTAGGGAGATTTGTAAACAGCCTGAGCAGGAAAGAGCACTGCAGGGTCCCTCTCCCCAAAAAAAAAGAAAAAAGCCAGATATTTCACTGTTGCCTGGCTGCTAGTAATCCTTGACCTAAATACACATATGTGTCAATACTCAAATGTTTAATTTGTGCCAAATTCTCCGCCTTGGCATGGTGTGCAAAATCCCCAACTCCTTTTTGGGAATGCGTGATAGTAAAGAAAATAACCCAGCAAAGGCAGGATAGACCCACAAAAGCACAGGGAGCGCAGCGGGCCCTCGGCTTACGACCACGACGGAGCCCCGGATTTCTGTTGCTAAGCGAGCCGTTGGTTAAGTGAGTTTGGTCCCATTTTACGGCCTTTTTTCTTGCCCCAGGTGCTGAGGGAAAGGTCGCAAAAGGAGACTGCACGACCCTTCTGCGCCGGTTGCCATGCGTCCAAATTTTCATGATGTGACCACGGGGCCGTTGGGTAGAAGTGTAACCCCCCCACCTACCCACCCACCCCAAAAAAAAACAGTCACAGCTGACTTTTTTCAGGGCCGTCGTAACTTTGAACAGCCACTGAATGAACTCATGAGGACTGCTATCTGCAGATGACAATTTCTTCCTATTTGACTTGGTTCAGAATCAACTTAGAAACTGTCCTGCCCTTCCTAGGGTTAGCTGGGTTGCGATGGCTAAACGGTGTGTGTGTGTGTGTGTGTGTGTGCAAAAGGGAGGAAGGAAGTGGAAGGAGAGGAGGGCAGCTGCCTTACTCTGCTGACTTCCAGAAGTGGCCGGGGTGGGACAGGCGGCGATTCCGCTTTGGCAGTTTCTCCAGCATCTCCATGAGTTTGGTGAAAGTGGGCCTCTCCTCCTGCTCGTAGGCCCAGCAGAAGAGGAGGATATCCTGCAAAGAGAAGAGAAGAGAAGGAAAGGGGTATGCAAGGAGAAAGAGGGAGAGAGAGAGAGAGAGAAAGAAAGAAAAAAAGAGAGAAAGAAAAAAGAGAAAGAAAAAAGA
Source organism: Vipera berus (assembly GCF_964194415.1). Classification (NCBI taxonomy): domain Eukaryota; kingdom Metazoa; phylum Chordata; class Lepidosauria; order Squamata; family Viperidae; genus Vipera; species Vipera berus. Next base: position 9,598,294 of record NC_138217.1, on the reverse strand, counting down.
AGAGGAAGGGGAAGGAAGGAAGGAAGGAATAAAGTGAGAGAGAAAGAAAAAGAAAGACAAAAACAGAAAAAGAGAGAAAGACAGAGAGACAAACAGAGAGAAATGGAGAAATGGAAAAAAAAACAGGAATACAGAGAGAAAGAAAGAAAAAGAAAGACAAAAAACAGAAAAAGAGAGAAAGACAGAGAGACAGAGAAACGGAGAAATAGAAAAAACAGGAATACAGAAAGGAGAGAGAAAGAAAAAGAAAGGCAAAAACAGAAAGAAAGAAAGAAAGAAAGAAAGAAAGAAAGAAAGAAAGAAAGAAAGAAAGAAAGAAAGAAAGAAAGAAAAGCTAGAAACTAACTATATGTGGCTAGCCAACCAGTCTGACTTGGACTCCCACCGGGATGGCAACTTGGGCCATCTGCAAACGCTCAAACTCAGCGTATATACGGCTGTTGCTGCTGCTGCAGAAAAACAAAACCCTCCTTCCCTTCCAACTTCTCATCAGCGCTACTAGTCCTCAGGCTTGTTGCCTGCAGCCTCAAGACTGACAAACCAAGATCGGTTTACTGCCTCTGCTGAAAGGCCAAAAAAGAACCCAAGCTCGGAGAGCACCACAGCCCTCCCTCCTCCCGGTAAACCTCACTCTCTTCCAGAACTGATGGTGTTACCTAATTGTGTAATGAAAGGTCTGCAAAACGAAACAACAACAACAACAACAAACCCCGAGCAAGCTCAGAGAGCGCCAAGGACCCCTTCCTGACCTGGCTTTCTTCTCCACTCCCTACCGCCGCTTTCCCCGAAGGTCACCTACTGAAATCTCCTTCGCCATGCCGATCTGGCTGAGGTTCGGCTTCATCCCTCGGCCCACTTGCCAAATTATTGCCTCGGCTGGTTGGCTTTTGAACGGCCATTCCCGGGCGTACAGCTCGTACCAGATGGTTCTGCGGAGGCAAAGGAGGAGAACGAGTTAACTTTGCGAGCATCCCGGCCCGAAGTTCTCGGGGTTCTGGACGGGCACCGGCTTGCCGTAAAAGCAAGATGGTTAGAAGAGAGCAAAGGACATCCTGGCAGGCATAAAAAGGGATAAGGACGGGCCGCGATTCTCTGTTTTGTCTTTCTGAGAAATGGAAAAATGTTACGAATGGCAGGGCCCCACGGTGGCCACCATTTTGCGAGAGCGCATGCGGCGGCGTCTTAAAAACGCCAAATGAACCTGCCCTTGCTAATGACAGTGGTGGCCCTCCAGCCAGCGTTGACTCAAGAACCACATCCCTAGATATTCTCCAGGGTGATCTGATCTCAAAGCCCATCCTTTTTAGGCCTTCTTGTGAGAAATCTCCGGAAATGTGCGGTCATTTAGTCAATAACAATGGAAGTTCCAATCAAAGAAACACAATAAGGCATCAATTAAATCGAATTTCTTAAGTGCTTTTTCTTCTTCTCCCTTTAATTCTTTGTTGGCAAAATCCGAATTTGGTGTATGTGTGTGTGTGTGTCTGTGTATACACACACACACACACACACACACACACACATATGTAAAATGACATAATGCATTAAACAGGCTATAAAAGTTGCTTAAGTTTTTGACTATGGAGAGTTAAAGTGCAATAGAATTTAATGTTTTATTTTTGTTAGCATATTTTAGATTATGCTTGTTTGTATTATTATACCCTGTATTCAGCTCTGGGAAGTCAGGGAGGGGGGAGGGGAGGGGCGGGGGGGTTGGGGAGAGGGGAGGAGGGGGGGTTGTATTCAAAATGTATTGTAAAACTTCTCAATAAAAAAAAGTTGCTTAAGTTAGAGCAAACACAAAATTTCACACTGATTATTTTTATGTAGTGTGCCAGCCATATTGTGTGGATTTAGCGTTTGTGAATCCATAAACTGTGATATATTCCCAACTGATTAACTCAAACAAACCATGGCTAAGCACAATAGGTGAACAGAAAATGCCTTTTGTATATATGTTTTTTTTTTTAATTTTTACGCTGCTGGGTAAAGCCAGCTCTGGTGGCTTGCCAGCTATTGTGTATTATTCACTTTTTTTTTTTAAAGTAACCATTATCAAAATATTTTTATATTAAAAAGTTGCTTTGTTTTGCTTTATTCGAGATAAAGATTCACCAAGTCCCCTACCGATTTCCCATAAAGTGAAAAGTTGGTGAGATGCATCTTATTCTAAAAGCCATCTTGAGCCAGATAATCTTTGGACATGCTACCCACCCATGAGGGGACTTTAATATAATATTTAACTGCCACAACTTTTCCTAAAAAGATGGTGAAAGCTGCCAACAACCTTCTGAATGAGATCCCTGAGGCACAAACCTTTCATTCATCAGGTTTCCCCAGGGAAAAAAAAAGAGAAGGGCAATTCACATCTTATCCAACTTTGAATTCAGTAGGACCTGCTTAGAATTGCACCCTGTATTAATTTATTAATTATAGCCGCCAAATTCCGACCGGCTCCAGGACTGCAAGGGAGATCATGCAATCAACCTAAGCAGCAGCTGATGGTCACTGCACAGATTGAAAAATTCCTACCCAAGAGGTAAATCTGTGGAGAAATTATGTGGATCCCCTGCAGTATTTTTCTTTTAATTTGGGGAGATGGGGGGGGGGCGGCGTAATGAGTGCACACAATAAAAATGCCTCGATTAAACAGCTGCTTCTGGCAGTGAAATTAATTTTTTTTCTCCCCTCTGTGATGACACCTCCAATATGTTTTTTTTTTGCATGCATGGTTAAACATCCAGCTTCTGTATTGAGTTTTGGAGAAGTTGCCTCATATTCAATACTCTGTTATTTATTTGCTTTTTCTTTTCCATTTGGCCTTAATTGATTGTTCTTATACCCCTTCCCAACCTGGCACTCTTAAACCTAGTGGGAATATAAATCCCTGAACTGACAGTCACTAGGCCATGGCTAGCCAAGGTTTATGGAAATCGGAGTCCAACATATTTGGACTCTGCTGATATGTATGTATGTATGTGTGTATGTATGTGTGTATGCATACATGTAGGCAGGTATGTATGTATGCATTTAATTTAAAAGCCAACACACAACGTGCAGTGGGCAATAGCGTTTATAACTGTGAATACCTCTATTGGGAATTTGTTCACAGTTTGAACATCTGAATATAGTATTTGCAGACTGTACCCCAAGCTGAAATTCCTTAATAGCTATATGTAACAGGCAATTATTTTCTTCTGTTATCTTAGATTGCAGGATTAATATTTAACTAGCGCTGGACACTACAAAACGTGTAAGAGAGAGAGAGAGAGAGAGAGAGAGAAAAGAAGAAGAAGAAGAAGAAGAAGAAGAAGAAGAAGAAGAAGAAGAAGAAGAAGAAGAAGAAGAAGAAAGAAAGAAAGAAAGAAAGAAAGAAAGAAAGAAAGAAAGAAAGAAAGAAAGAAAGAAAGAAAGAAAGAAAGAAAGAAAGAAAGAAATTTTTTCCCCTCAAAATACAAACTTCAAATTAAAAAAAATTACCCAGGGGCTTTGTCTGATAAGAACGCTTTTTGCCAATAATTACTTTTTAAAGTCATACAAATGCTTGCATTGGATTTAATTGCTGTTTTCCCCCACCGACCCCATGAAAACACATTACCAGATAAGAATTCAGTATAAATTAATCACTTTATTACTCTGTTCTTGAAGGTTCCCATCTCAGTGGCATCCAAGAAAATTAATCCGTCAGATAAAAAAAACAGCACCCCTATTGGGCCAGGGGAAAGGTTTTATCACAGGATAGGGAAACCTCTAAAAAGAATGATACAAATGGATTCCTCCGCTCTCTTTGCTGTGAAGCTGGATAATTAGTTGGGCAAGCCAAACAACGACGACCGCTAAATAAAATGAAACCAGAACACGGTAGGAAATAAAACTTTCCCGGATTGAGGTTTGGTTTTCCACCGTTGCTCCTGACCATTTTTCTGTTAAAGAGGTTTTGCGGGGCAGAATTCTCCTGCTGCGGAGAATTCCAAATATCCCTTTTGTTACCGACATTTTCCATCACGAAACCTTCTGCCTTCTAGCGTGTTCATCTCGTTAGGTATCTGACCTCTCAACCATGCACAGTCGTGCCTGGTTTATAACTAGGTTGATAACTCTGCACAGTCGGGCATAGATTAGGCGGCTGGAGGCTGACGCACCTACAAAGAACGGTTGCAGGAATTGGGTATGTCGAGTCGAATGAAAAGAAGGAGTAGGGGAGACACGATAGCAGCCTTCCAATATCTGTGGGGCTCCTACAGAGACAAGGAGCTCAAAGCACCAAAAGGCAAGAGGAGAAGCCATGGATGAAAACCAATCAAGGAGAGAGGCAACCTAGAACTAAGGAGACATTTCCTAATGGTGAGAGCAAGCAACCAGTGGAATGGCTTGCCTCCAGACGTTGTGGGTGCTTTGGGCAACCATTTACCTGAAATAGTCTAGGATCTCCTGCTTGAGCAGGGGGTTGGACTAGACGACCTCCAAGGTCCCTTCCAACTATTACTCTATGATGTCCTTGGTGGAGCAGTGGGCTAATGCAGTGGGCTAATGCCTCCTTAAGTAACACCAGCTGCCTGCAATTAGTGCAGGTTCGAGTCCCACCAGGCTCAAGGTTGACTCAGCCTTCCATCCTTCCGAGGAAGGTAAAATGAGGACCCAGATTGTTGGGGGCAATTAAACTGACTTTGTAATAATGCCGCTTGGGGTGTGTGTGAAAACCCTAATAAGCAGGCATATACATAGAATGAAGGCTACTGCTAAGCTTGTAAGCCGCCCTGAGTCTTTGGAGAAGGGCGGGATATAAATGGAATTAAAATAAATAAAATAAATAAAAATGTGTCTTTTCTCTAAGGAATGGGTCTTATCACCCTGCACCGTACTTGGACCAAGGAGCTGTCTGCCCCAAACAGGTCTCCAGGACTAGCAAGGTTTTCCCCAAGATGGGATTTTAAGGGCCGTGGAGGTCCTAACCCCCTGTTTCAAGCTCGGCGCCAAACGCGCATTATCTCCACTCCAACTAATGATTAATCTTATCAAGAGCCGTTATTGCTTATTTTGGAATTTGACTTTGCCCAGCTTGGCACCTTCTCTTCAATTACGAGTTGAATAGCGCTTGATTGAGAAGTGAGGCTAGGCGTATCCTTGGGCTGACCGCAATTGTTTGGAGAGCACACATCTGAAAATACGTTGATTAAGGAAGAAGCTTGCATCAAAGGGCAGAAGCGTAAGGCTTCACAGCCAGCCCGCCGCCCAAGTTCCCCAGTGAGCTGAAAACTCATTGGACAAGATCAGCTCCTTCCAAGGTGGCTTTCAAACTCGTTCTTCATTATCGTGACACTTACCCAAAAGCGAAGACGTCTGAATGCTTGGAGAAAGGTAGTTTGTCTTCTTCCGTTTCAGGTGACAGCTGGTGGATGATCTCTGGGGCCAAGTGGCACAGCCAGCCATTTTGGATCCGCAGTTTGTTCTCTCTCCTGGAGGAAAAGACAAGAGCCAATTAGTGAACGCCTGCTAGCCTTGGCTCTGTCATGTCCGCCTCAAACAAAAAGAGATTGTTGTATTGATTTTTCTCACTGTCCCCCAGAACCCATTCTGAGCTGGCTGCTTTCTTGTTTTCTCTCTCTCTCTCTCTCTCTCTCTCTCTCTCTCTCTCTCTCTCTCTCTCTCTCTCTCTCTCTCTCTCTCTCTCTCTCTCCCTCTCTCCCTCCCTCTCTCTCTCTCTCTCTCTCTCCCCCCCTCTCTCTCCCTCTCCCCCCCCCTCTCTCTCTCTCTCCTCTTCAGGGACACCTGGACTTACAAGATGGAAACTTCTTAGCAAATCAGCTCAGGAATCTGATGCTATTTTGGACCTGATTTGAACGAAAAGAAACTCATGATAGCAATTTGAGTTTCTTTGGCCTTAGGGATCTGAACTGGCAAAATGAAGATAAGGCCAGGGTTCTCACCATCTTACTGTCCTGTTGCTGAAAATGACCAGATTCTTCTCTGGGTTAAGCACCTACTCCTAATGGTTGAAAATAAGGTGTTGACCAGCGTCTATAAAACCCTAAAGGGCTTAAGATCCAAGTACTTCAAGACCCTGCTCACAAATACCAGATGGTGCATTACAATCAACCAACAACATACCATGCCAAACAACAACAAAACTCTTCATTGTAGTTTTATTCAGCAGCAGACCCAAGAACATAACAAAAATAAGTGTCAGGGGCTGGAAAAATGTCACTCCCAAAATAACAGGAAGGGAGGTATAGGGAGAGAGGGAGGGAGAAAGGAAGATAGAGAGGGAAGATGGAAGGAAGGAAAGGAAGGGAAGAAGGAGGGAAGGAAAGAAGGAAGGAAGGAAGGAAGGAAGGAAGGAAGGAAGGAAGGAAGGAAGGAAGGAAGGAAGGGAAGGGAAGAAGGAGAAGGAAAGAAGGAAGGAAAGAAGGAAGGAAGGAAGGAAGGGAAGGGAAGAAGGAGGGAAGGAAAGAAGGAAGAAAGGGAAGGAAGTAACGAACGAAGGAAGGAAGGAAAGGAAGGAAGGAAGAGAAGGAAAGAAGGAGGGAAGGAAAGAAGGAAGAAAGGGAAGGAAGGAAGGAAGGAAGGAAGGAAGGAAGGAAGGAAGGAAGGAAGGAAAAGGAACATAAACGATCCAACAGTTGGATCACAGCACTTTCCCATTGATTTAGATTGGAACTTGGTGGATCCTGGAATATCTTGTATCTGGAGCCACACTGACCAAGATCCATCAGAACAAGAACAGACTTCACTGCTAATCTTCACACTTTTCTAAGATCAGTCAATTCCTGCATCTTGTCCTAAACAACCTCTCCCGTCCTTGTTTGCAGGGAGAAAAACCGAAAAAACGATGAATGGGTCTTTTTGTGACTCCCTAAATCAGTCAAAAAAAAAGAAAAAAAAAGCCCACACATTTCCCAGAAAAGGTTGGTCGACATATGCAAGCAGATGCTTTGCAAAAGAGAAACGTTTCACACACCGTTTACCCAGGCAAGGAATGAGTTTAGAAAAAGGCAGGAATGAAAGTACAGAACGAGCCGGCGGCGTACGCAAGTCCCCGAAAAGAAAACAACAACAACAACAACAAAACAACCCATGGTTAATCAAAGAGGAGAGAAAGAAAGTAAAACGAATCTACCACAAAACTTGTGTTAAAGGTTTGTGGCCAGATGCATTTCAGACCACCTGCTGTGCTTCAATAGCCCAATTCAAAATCTGGATTGGAGGGGGGGAAAGACTTTCATCAGCGCATCTCGTCCGGTTTATGGGTCCCCAAACTAACCTACTTTGCAGGATTGCAAAGAGAGAGAGAGAAAGAGAGAGACTGAGAAAGAGAGAAAGAGAGAGAGAAAGAAAGAGAGAAAGAGAGAGAAAGACATAGAAAGAGAGAAAAAGAGAGAGAGACTGAGAGAGAGAGAGAGAAAGAGAGAGAGAGACAGAGACTGAGAAAGACAGAGAGAGAGAGAGAGAGAGAGAGAGAGAGAGACAGAGAGAGAGAGAGAGAAAGAGAGAAAGAGAAAGACATAGAAAGAGAGAAAAAGAGAGAGTGAGAGAAAGAGAGAGAAAGAGAGAGAGAGAGAGAGACTGAGAAAGAGAGAGAGAGAAAGAGAGAGAAAGAGAAAGAGAGAGAGAGAGAGAGAGAGAGAGAGAGAGAGAGAGAAAGAAAGAGAGAAAGAGAGAGAAAGACATAGAAAGAGAGAAAGAGAGAGAGAGAGAGATGCTCTGAATCCTTGGAAGGAAAGGAGGATAAATGTAAAGTAAATAATTATGGCTTGGGGTCGGATGAATCTTTGGGGGGTAGAAAGGCTCAAATTTCATCGCAGGTTTGAGATAGTCCTGGGCAAAAAAAAGTCCTTTTGGCCCCTTCCTCCTTGCAGCAGGAAGCAGAGCCAGTGTGTGCTGGTTTACAGAGGCAGCCTTCCCCCCCCAACAATCTGGGTCCTCGTTTAACCAACCTCGGAAGGAGGGAAGGCTGAGTCAACCTTGAGCCTGTTAGGTGCCCTCCCTCCCTCCCTTATTATTTTGGGAGTTGTTAGTGATTCCTCCCCCACCCCTAATTCGTCCTATGTAACCCAGATTCACTGGAAACTGGGGCTCAGATAACATCCAGGGAGTTGCGCCGGCTCTTGGCTGACCGGGCCCAAAGCGTCGCTCCCACCCCAGGCTGCCGGCATCTCCTGTCCATCCAGAAAGGAAAGGGAAACAAATCTTGGAGCATCTCGGCGTGGCCTCCTCCGAGGCTCGCTTTGAAGGCTCGCTGCGACTTGCGGCAGAGAAGAGCACGTCGGAGCGCAAGTCAAAAAAGAAAGAACGAAGCCTCGTCCATCTCCTGGATGACAGGAGCGCAGAGGGCAGAGCTGATATACCTGCCTGACAGGTGCAAGGGACCAGAACAATTCCAGGAGCAGAGCCCGTGTGGGTTCTTTATCGCTCTTCTTCTATTACAAGAATCTTCCCCAGATTAACGGGCAGATCAAGGCTTCAGGGGTCTGGCCTCTGTCACTTCCTTCCATGGGGCGACTCCAAGCTAGACCCCCCTCTTTGCCCCCCTCTCTACTTTAGCTGCAGATTCCACCTCCCTGTCTCCTTTTTGAGATGAACTACCTATTAACTACAGACTTTATTTTCCTGGGCTCCAAGATCACCGCAGACGGGGACTGCAGCCAAGAAATGAAAAGACGCTTGCTCCTGGGGAGAAAAGCTATGGGAAATCTCAACAGCATACTAAAAAGCAGAGACATCACCCTGTCAACAAAAGTGCGTATAGTCAAGGCTATGGTCTTCCCAGTTGCAATGTATGGCTGTGAAAGTTGGACCATAAGAAAGGCCGAGCGCCAAAGAATGGAGGCCTTTGAACGATGGTGCTGGAGAAGACTCCTGCGAGTCCCTTGGACTGCAAGGCGATCAAACCGGTCAGTCCTAGAGGAGATCAACCCTGACTGCTCTTTAGAAGGCCAGATCCTGAAGCTTACCCTCAAATCCTTTGGCCACCTAAGGAGAAGGAAGGACTCACTGGAGAAGAGCCTCATGCTGGGAAAGGTTGAGGGCAAGAGAAGAAGGAGACGACAGAGAATGAGGTGGCTGGATGGAGTCACTGAAGCAGGAGGCGTGAGCTTAAATGGACTCCAGAAGAGGGTAGAGGACAGGAAGGCCTGGAGGAACGTTGTCCACGGGGTCGCGATGGGTGGCGCACTTTGCAACTAACAACAACAAACCTATTAGCTGAGCTTTGACAGGTGGCTTCTTTAGTCACCTCTGGCATCACATCCAAGAGCTGATTTACGGCGCACACTCACAAGCCGTGATCCCAGCGCAGCCAGGGAAAACCTTTTTTTAGAACTTTAAAAACTTTGGGCAAAATGGTTTTTTTTCTTCCTCCCTCTCTGTCCCTCCCTTTCCACAGGACTTACATCTTTCTGACCACCCGTTTAAAGTTAGCAACTGCCCAGTGCTAATATCCGGAAGCCTTTCTTGGTACCAAACAGCAGGATGAAAATGGCTTTAAATAAATACCGTATATACTTGAGTATAAGCCGAATTTTTCAGCCCACTTTTTGGGCTGAAAAATTCCACTTCGGCTTATACTCCAGTCAACAAAAAAAACTTACCGAGGACTTGTGCGCGGCCGAGGCTTTGGTGCTTCCGGGATCGCCCGCACCTCTCCCAAGCCACCGCCGTCCGAGACCTGCCGAAGTTTGGGGAGGTTTGGGGAGGTGCGCGCGCACCTCCCCAAACTCCGCGCCTTGCCTGCCTGCTTCTTTCCGCAGCGGAAAGAAGCAGGCAGGCAGGGCGCGGAGGAACGGAGACCTGCCGACGTTTGGGGAGGTTTGGGGAGGCGCCCAAACCTCCCCAAAGGTCGGCAGGAGGAACGGAGACCTGCCGACGAGCCGCGGCCACACAGGGTATTCCTGTGTATTCAGGCTTGCAAAATGGCGGATCGAGCCTCTGCTGGCGGCAGAGGCTTGCAGAACGGCGGATCGGCTTATACTCGAGTCAATAACTTTTTCCAGTTTTTGGGGGTGAAATTGGGGGTCTCGGCTTATACTCGAGTCGGCTTATACTCAAGTATATACGGTAACTAATTGTACGATAAACCTGGAGAGGGTATAAATAGACGGTTATTTATTTATTTTTTTGAAGGGAGGGGGGAGGGCGGAATAAGAAATATTAAACCTACACACAGCACAGTTAACCACTTCAACCTGACAATTGATACACCTCAAAGAAGGAGGGGGACAGAAAGAAAGAGGCAAACAAGCAGGCCATTATCTCTTTTTTAATCCATTGCCTTTGACACGCCATAATTACAGAAAGATTAAAATGTGTGATTTATCTCGCAGGCAGCTTTGCAATAAAGCAATAATTAGCTGCAGGGAAAATCTGCACAATAGCTGGGGTTTAATTCCATTCCTTTTTTTTTCTTTTTTTTCTTTTCTTTTTCTTTTTAATTTGGGAAAGAACCTGTAAGTACAATGTTACATCTAAATCGGAGACCGCAAGCAAGGAAAAGCGCCTTTAAAAAAAATGTTCTTGAAACAAATGAATTAAAGTTCTAGGGAGAAAGACTGAATGCGGGAAAGAGAGACCAGAGTGGGCCCTGGGTGGAAAAGGGGTCTGGATGACATTGCGCGTGGTGTCAGAAACGATTTTACGATGACGCTTGTGTCGTAAAATGTTTTATAAAAATGTCCCGAATTTTCAATTCCGCGGGAGTCGTGTCCTAGCCTAGTGCACCCTACTTGCCTCCAGAGGTTGTGAGTGCTCCATCACTGGGGGCTTGCAAAAAGAATCTGGACAGCCATTTGAGCAGGCGGTTGGACTAGAACAGGGCTTTTCAACCAGTGGTACGGGTACCACCTGTGGTACACTGGCAACTGGCAGGTGGTACGCGACCATCCTAGAAAAGTGGCAGCGGGGGAAGGGAATGAGCTGAACCGGTGGCAGCACCGCACAAGCCTGAGCGAGAGACGGCTGGAGCTGCAGGGCTGTCAGGGCTCAGCGGAAGCACCAGGATCAGCGCCAGGCTCCAGCTGGAGCTCGGCGCTGATCCTGGCTCTTCTGCTGAGCCCAGAAGAAGCGCCGATCAGCTGGAATGTTGCAGCATCTCCAGGGTCTTGTGATTTACATTCAGATGCTTGGCAACTGATTCATATTTATGACGGTCACAGTGTCCCAGGGTCATGTGAAGTGACCAAAACCTGCTGCAACCAGGTGTGTGGGGGGGAATAAAAACCAAACACCCCCCCACCCCAGCCCCGCTGTCAATCCTCAACAGAAATGCTCACAACAATGAAAACCTTGGACACGAGGAAGAGCGCTGCCAGGCGGGCAGGCAGGTGTCTTGCTCAGCTGTGGCTGGGGGCCCCCACTTTTTTCAGGGCCATTGTAACTTCGAACAGTCACTAAGCGAACTGTTGTAACTCGAGGACTACCTGTACTTCATCACTTTTTTTCCTTTTTTTGGGGGGGTGTCATCAAGTTTTGACACCTTGCTAGGTGACTGGTGGTATTCGGATGTTGCCATATCCTAAAAGTGGTAACAACGGGTGAAAAGGTTGAAAAGCCCTGGACTAGATGACCTCCAGGGTCCCTTTCAATCCTGTCATTCTATGTTCTATCTCAGTGATGGCGAACCTTTCAGAGACCGAGTGCCCAAACTGCAACCCAAAACCCATTTATTTATCGTCGGGTGCCAGGTGGGCGTGGCCCATTGGGTGGGCGTGGCTGCGGTGGTAACGGCAGACTGGGTGGGAATTAAAAAGTTCAATCAATCAATTCCAACTTTGCGAGATCTTTTTTTTTCCCCGCGAGAAGTTGAAATTGATTGATTGAACCACACGGCGGAGGAGGCCTAAAGCGAAAAGGTTTTATAAAACCCAGCTGAAGGCCTAGGACTGGGGCAGTGGTGCGCGTGCCCACAGAGAGGGCTGCGCGTGCCACCTGTGGCACGCGTGCCATAGGTTCTATGTTCTGTGATGTATGTCATGTATGTGGAGAGATTCCAAAGATCTCTGTCTCTCTGAGGGCACAATTTGCTGAAAATGAAATGCGTTGGATTTTCCTTCTTTGCTTTGAAATCCACAGAGTCGCTCAACAGCTATGATGAATGCCTGCAGAAAATTCACTGTACTCCTTCTCGGGACCATCCTGTTGCGTGACTCAAAGAACAAAACTGTATATAACAACCCCACCCCCCAGGAAATCAAAATCCCCCTGGGAAGGCTTCATATTGTCCAGCGTTGCGCTTGGAAACCTAACAGCCACCGCCGAGGTGGAAAAAGAGGAATGGGGAATCTGAGGAAGGCGAGGAACTACAAACCTACCTGCCTGCTTGCAGAACTCCGGATATACTGAAGAGGCCGAAATCTGTGATCACCACTTTCCCATTGTCGTAGAATATATTTTTAGATTTGAGATCTTTATGGAGGATTCCCTTCGCGTGCAGGTAGCCCATTCCCTGTAAAAGAAGGAAACGGAGTGGAGAGTTGCAGAGAGACTTCTGGGCCATTTCAAAACAATGTTTATAATTATATACACATGTTTCCTCCCCCCCCCCCCCGCCTCCCAAAACTAAGACTTTGGGGGATCCATTTTAGATGTTGGTCGATCTAAAATGCATCTTGCAATAAATAAAGTCCGGAGGTCCCTTTTAAAAGCCCATCAGCTCCAAACCCAGATCAAGACAGGTTAAGCAGAATGTCTAAAGATCTCTGACAAAAGCAGCATAGAAATGTAGGGCCATAAAGACCTTGGATGTTTGGCCATCCATCTGATCCACTGTCAAATCGCTCAGAGCTCTTTCTAGCATTTCATCAATATCCTTATTATAATTCAAAGACACTGGTTTAGGTTTGACCCCCGTAGCAAGAAGATAGCCTGCCCATCGGAGGGGACAAGATAACACTGTTCCAATATCTGAGGGGCTGCCACAAAGACGAGGGGGTTCAACCTATTTTCCAGAGCCCCAGAAGGCAAGATGAGAAACATTAGATGTAAAAAAGATGTTGAGACTCTGGAAAGAGTGCAGAGAAGAGCAACAAAGAGGACCAGGGGAATAGGGGCTAAAACATATAAGGAACGGTTGCTGGAATTGGCTATGTCCAGTTTAATGAAGAGAAGGACGAGGGGGGACATGATAGCAGCCTTCCAATATCTCAGGGGCTGCCCCAAAGAAGAGGGGGTCAAGCTATTCTCCAAAGCACCTGAAGGCAGGACAAGAAGCAACGGATGGAAACTCATCAAGGAGAGAAGCAACCTGGAACTAAGGAGAAACTTCCTGACAGTTAGAACAATTAACCAGTGGAACAACTTGCCTCCAGAAGTTGTGAATGCTCCAACACTGGAGTTTTTTTCCTACCTGAGAATCACAATGTCCTGGATGCTCTGCTATTACTGATAACACTTCTTCGCTCTTTACTTAGCAGCATATTCATATCTTGGTTGGACGATTCAATGAGAATTCGGTTTTTGGGTGTCTTCTGGTTTCTGACATTGCATCAGATGTGGGCTTCCCAGACCCACACATCAAGCAGTAGATCCCTTATCCTGGATTTGACCGTGTTCCTAGTCCAGCAATGTCTGTGTCAAGAATACTCCATCTGCATACAACCTGGAGAAGACCTAGAGGAAGTCCCTGAATGGCTGCCCAAGTGGCTGCTACGTTGGGATTGTTAACAAAAGGGAGAAAGCGGCCGAATCAGTGTGGAAACGTCCTGTGATTGGTTGTGTTTCTACACAAGTCACATTTCACAGAAAGTTGCTGAAAGTGTCCCAACTGATTTTTTTGGATTGCTGCCGCCAGTCCTGAAAAAGCAAATCTTAAAATAGGAGCCAGTAGCACTGAAGATGTTTCCTAGTTGGTTAATGAAACATCTGTAAGAAAGCAACCAAGCCTCAAGAGGATGGGCGACCTAGATGTACCCTAAGAAAGTCCTCTCCGAGTTCCAGCCTGAAGCAGAGATATCTTCAGTTGCTTCCTTCAAACAGCTACATCATCTCTGTTCAGTAGAAGGGCAGAAGAGAGCGGACCACCTCGTAGGGTCTTGTTTCTCCCATATGGTTATAAAAAGGATGGCAATAAAACATCAAGAAGCTAGCAGCAAGCTCTCATCTTGAAAAATGGAGGAGGAGGAGGAGGAGGAGGAAGAGCTGGTGGCAGCAGCGATGGGTGAAGATTATAAAGATTTCTTGGAGTTTATAAGTGAGTTGAGATCTCATCACTCAGGGAAAGTCTCCAGTGCTCAGAAGGTGAAGATGGATTGCTCTCCGCTCACCGGCCCCCATCGTAATCTCAAATCCACCTATGGCTTGCATGCAGCGGTGGTGTTAATGGTTTAGAAACATAATGGATGAGGAGGCAGGGCGATCTGTCATCACCTTTTTCTGCTCTATAAAAAGCTCCGGTCAGGACTGACAAAAAACTGCCATCTCAGGCCCTACTGGCGATCGTCTCTTAGAAGAAAGATATGTCTAGAGAGAATGTGAGTCACTGGCTTCTTGGCTAAATTGCACAGTTTTGTCTCTCCTCCAGGCATTCATCAAGGGATTTATAGGAGTACCCAAAGCGATGCTACCCAATGGCTAGATGTCAGAATGTGCACAGTCTTATTGAGCGAGATAACCCAGGAGTAAACACCGTAAGCAGTAGTCTATGGTAAACGGTGGTTTATCTTACGCTATCTACAATATCATACCCCAGCAATGATAGACATACATGTGCTAATACAGCAGGATCCAACACACCAGGGTTACAACAGGAAAACAGAAGAGAAAGAACATAGCAGCAGAGCCCTCTCTTTATACAAAGGCTCTTAAAGGAACACAGACCCTGCTGAGTCATTCCCATCATTACATCTTACATTACATAAGCTGGTTAGCTGTCAAATCATTACCTTGACACTAGAGATGAGTGTTTGGTGACAACCACATTTGGGGCAGGAGGTCAGAGAACCTGGCTCACCATAAATAGAAACACGAGTCGCAGGACTCGTCCTAAGGAGTATCCTTCCAGGCCTAGAAACACTCAACATGGGGCTTCCCATCTGTGGTGGCCCCTATAAAAAGCCTTCTAAATACCCATCTGTCTCTAGGTTTGCATACGGATTGTTTTAAGTGAGTTTCATTGTTTCAGTAGCTTTAAATGTGTGTGGGGGATTTTTTTTATTTTTTATTTTTTACCAGCTTCAAGATTTGGGGATTGTAGTGGTGACTTCTACACCCGGCATCAAATGACCCACTGGAGACTGCCCAGGACATGCTGGGAGCAAGCCCCTCCTCCTCCTCCTCCCCTCCCCTCGCCTACCTTGACAATCTCCTGAGCAATGTGTCGTGTTTTGTTGACATCCAGGACCATTTTGACATCTCTCACCACCGAGTAGAGGGTTCGTCCTTTGCACAAGCTGAAAAGAAGAGTGGAATTTTAAGTGGCTGATTGTGGCAAAGGGAAGGAGAGCGAAACCGGTCCCCACTCAAAAGCCTGCCGTGAAACCTGGAAAGAGAGTTTGAGAAAGAGAGAGAGAGAGAGAGAGAGAGAGAGAGAGAGAGAGAGGAAGAAAGGAAGGAAGGAAGGAAGGAAGGAAGGAAGGAAGGAAGGAAGGAAGGAAGGAAGGAAGGAAGGAAGACAAAGACAAAGGTAGAGAAGAAGAGAGAGAGAAAGACACAAATGAAAAGAGAGAAAGAAGGAAAGATAGAGACAAACAGAAATAGAAGAATAGAGAAAGAAAAGGAAAAAGAGAGGGAGAGAAAGAGAAAGGAAAAAGGGAAGGAAGGAAGGAAGGAACAGAGAGGCCGAGAGAGAAACAAAGAAAGAAGAGAAAAAGAGAAGAGAAAAAAGAAATGGGGAAAAAAAGCAACGAAAAGATAAGAGATGGATTTCCAGTCCGAAAAACACGTAACCGCTTGGGTCTCGTAGAGACGGTTACACGCAGGGAGGAACCTTCAGCTCAATTTGGGATGTTCAGAGATTTGCGTGTCCCCCGCGCCTACTTTTACGCATGCCTTCGGCCCATCTTACGATGGCTAGAGTCTTGCCCCTGCAAAAAAAAAACCAGAGCCTTGTGACACGAAGACAAGGTTCCCAAAAGAGACCCGGGGGGGCGGGGGGGGGGAGAGAAAAATAATAATAAAATAAAACCATCAGCTGGGCAAGATTTGCCCATCTCCCTTTTTTTTTCCCCCCTCTGCTGCCGAGAAGATCTATTTGTGGAGTCTTAATTACCCAATGCAGCTGCCGGTGCTGGGGAGAAAGGAGGGGGGACACTAAAACCAATTAAAATCTGTATTGACATTTGAATCATGTAATGGAGCCTGTGGGTGGATGCTGCCTCGACTTCTTCCCCCCCCCACACACAGCCCCCCACCCTGAAAAGACCCCCTTCTCCAGCACACACACACCGGCTCTCTTGCCCACCTACGCTCGTTACGGGCCAAGGGAGAAAAGCACAAGCTAAATACCTGAGATGAACAAACCCTCTAAAATGACAACCAGCTTGGAGGATCGCAGGTGTGGATTTAATCTGTTGCGAGAGGAAAGAGAGGCAGGGATGCATTCCCCCCCCCCCAGCCACCTTCTGCTGCCCACCTCGGCTGCAACACAACTCCAGCTTCTACTTCCCTCGCATTCCACCCGTGAAGCCCCGTTCACAGGAATCGAGGGGCAAACGTGGGCGAGCAAAATGACCCTTTGGATTTTTATTTTATTTTATTTTATTTTTTTTTAAAAAAGGCTTGCAGCCCTTCAGATTTAGACTCTTATTTCAGACTCGACTAGATTGAGGACTCTGAGTAGCCTTCAGCTCAGGCCCAAATGTGGATAAATTGCTCAGCAGCAAAGCGCTGGCTTCAGAATTGACAAAGCAATGGGGAAAAAAAAGAAAAAGAAAAAAGTGACATGCAATCGCTTCCTGCAAAAGACCTGAACGGTTAACGCACTCAACAGTTATATATTTTTTTTAAAAAAGAAAAAAAAACAGGAGAAAAGTTGGTTCAGAAATCTATATGCTAATAAAACCCGTTGTCGCGATCTTTAACCTACTGCGTTATAGGGCAACAATTTTTGAACCAAGGCCATTCGTATCGATTAACTTAAGAGAATGTGTCCTAAACTGGGGACCCCCGACTCCTGAGGGAATAAAATTTGGGGAATATGTGGCTGCTCGAAGGCTATTGGCTGCTGCTGCTGCTGCTGTTGTCGTGTCATCTTCATTTTTGACATTCTGTGACAGTTTCCCAGGCAGTCTCGCAATCCCTCTCTCCCTCCTCTACCCAGCAACAGCCATTTGTCTGCCTGTTGGGAAGAAAAGAGAAGCAAAAGGAAGCGAAGCAAAGTGAAGGGGAGATTTCCGAGGCTCCCTATCAGATGCCCACAAAGATGGGGAAGCCAGCAAAAAGTCGGAAATCACTCCTGCCCCCATTGTTTTTTTGTTTGTTTTTTTGCCCGCCCTTGATTATTTTGTTTCTCTGCCTAGGTAAGGAAATATCAATGAAACTATGACCCAATCAGGCACGGATTGTCTGTTATTAAATAAATATGGTTCTGTTAACGCACACACACCCCTTTCTTTGTGTTCCATCGTATCTGATCTCAGAGGCTGCCTGGACAAGTCCCTGCAGTTTTCTTGTTTTTCCCACCACCACCCCCTCCGCCTGCTTCCTAGAGCCGAGACAGAGTGATTGGCTCAAGGTCACCCAACTGACTTCATGAACAAGCCCAGCCTCTAACAACACATCCCCTTTCTATGTTTTAACAGTAACCTGGATCAGTTCTTTGTGCTTTTGAGCCAGGCTCGACTCTCTGCGGGACAAGCCCATGCAGTTTTCTCGGCAATATCTTCAGAAGTTCCAATCTGCAGCTCAGGGCTGAACTGTGGAGACCTCGGTCCTTTATGAGCTTGGTTGTTTTTATTCACAGACATTTCATTACCCAACAAGGTAACATGGTCAGTGTGAGGGTGTGTGAGGCCCTGCTGCCCATTTATATACAGTCGCTGGCAAGCGGACTGTATATAAATATCCTCGAGTTTGCCCAGCCCTCTATAGAAACCACGATGGACTTTTTACGTTGTTGAATGCTGGACATCAGCTCCCGTTTTTGACCTGATAGACAACACAGACCACGATGCTTCCCAGAATAAGGTTGATTTCGTTTCCCATGTGGGGGAAGAAAGAGAAATGAGATGGCGCGGGATCATTGTTTTCCTTATGACATTTCTGACGTTTCTGTCTTTCCAACAAGCGTGAAGCGGTGCCTGTCAGCAGCCTGGGTTCAATGGGCCAAGCAGACTTGCTAGCCCACCCACTGTCTCTGTTGTGCTTCTCGTCACACCTCATCTCCAGAACCAGACCCTGCAGACGGGTTATCTGTGTGGCCGTCGCATCCCACTCTGAACAATTCCGCAAGTCAAGCAGCCTTGGAAGCCTCGGTGGGGCCTGCTGTGGTGGAAATTCAAAACCTCTTCGGAAGCTGGAGCAGGCATTAATGAGAAAGAACCGGAGATGGTAGGAACTGCTCCGCTTCTCCCGAGGGAGTTCGTACAGACTCGGAGCAGGTGGTCTAATATATGAGGAACAGGGAGGCAAACCAGCCAAACTGAAAGAGCGGACTCCTGTACGGGAGGAGTGTTAATTGCGTTGGGGAAAGGTGTGCAAAGAGAGAAGGTGACCGGGTCAAGTGGAACAGTCGAGCCACAGCTGAGCCTCCTTCGGCGTAACCTGTCTGTGGCCCCCGTCACTACCAAGGAGGTAAGCTACCACATGGTGAAAAGGGAGTCTATGTTTCAGAAGAGCCTAGCTGAGCCTTAGATGTGATGGAATGTAGCAGGCTGGATAACCAGAGGAGTAAAAGGTGGCTCGGTCCAGAGGTTACCTGTGAGAGAAAGAGGATGAAGGCAGCTCCTCCCTAATAGTTCTCAAAGTACATGGTTAGATGCAGATAGTAGAGTGCTTCACTTCGGCACGATTCTGTCTATAGTGGTGAAATAATAAAGACAGCACTTTGGAAGGATAACTCCGTTTCCTCCTTGGTTTTCGGACCTGACGATGGTATCATTTCCCTGTGTACAAACATTCAGGGGCTGCCCCAAAGAAGAGGGAGTCAAGCTATTCTCCAAAGCGCCCAAAGGCAGGACAAGAAGCAACGGATGGAAACTAATCAAGGAGAGAAGCAACCTAGAACTAAGGAGAAACCTCCCAACAGTGAGAACAATTAACCAGTGGAACAGCTTGCCTCAAGAAGCTGTGAATTCTCCAACACTGGAAGTTTTTAAGGAGAGACTGGACAGCCATTTGTCTGAAATGGTATAGGGTTTCCTGCCTGAGCAGGGGGTTGGACTAGATGACCTCCAAGGTCACTTCCAACTTCTTCTTCTTCTTCTTCTTCTTCTTCTTCTTCTTCTTCTTCTTATTATTATTATTATTATTATTATTATTATTATTATTATTATTATTATTATTATTATTATTATTATTATTCTTATTCTTATTCTTATTCTTATTCTTATTCTTATTCTTATTATTATTATTATTATTATTATTATTATTATTATTATTATTATTATTATTATTATTGCACCAGAGAGTGGCAGCTGTCACAGGTGGCAGAAGCTGGGCGGGGCCAAGAACGGGATGGAGAAGAAACCATTCTCACAGTCTCTGCAGGGCTATCCTTTCCCCCCTCCCTGTATCGGAAAACTGAGAACGGCAAACACCTTGATAACCTCGCTCCAACGAATGGACCTTCTGTCAGGCCCCAAGAACCCACATGGAGTGACTTAAGAATAGCTTCCTATTGCTCTTCATCTATAGACAAGAATCTGGCCAGATTAAAGCACCTATTTGTACTCTGGGAATTGCTACGGAAGAGCTGTTTTAATCCTCTTCCTGCCAACCAGACATTCTAAGCTTTGCTGCTTCTTTGCCCTCTGGAATGTAACCCCGCCCTCTTGGGAATCCAGACTACATTCCACCACAGTCTCTGAGTGAAGCCAAAAGTACACAAAACTGACTGTTTGCTGAGACTAATATTCTCATTCTGAAAGCAAGTAAACCACACACACACACACACTACAGTAACTAAGGACTGGACAGAGATAAGGATTGCTTAAAGGATGCCGATCTTTCCCTGGGCCTTGAGTTAACAGAGTGAGCTGATCCTGTTCCTGATCTGTCATTTTCCCTGTATAAGTTTCTAAGATATATTTTTCTACAAAATGAAAACTGTCTGGGATCCTCAAGCGCTTTTCTCTCTGAGGTGGAAAAATTGTGTACCGAACACGTAGCAGAAAACAAAGTGGTGGTGTTTGGGGGGGGCAAGTAACAAAGTGCAGTATCAGCGAGAAGGGTGGCATAAAAATTAATAAATAAAATCAAAATCAGCTTGCTGCCTAAAACTTTTTATCCTTTGATTTCCAGAGGAACTCTTTTAAAATAACACTTTCCCCAAGTTAGGGCGCACGTACATTTACAAAGCCAAACGAAAACTCTCCAGCTCCTGAAATAAGAGCCAAGGAAGACGTCTAAATGGCTCTCAACTTCCTTTTAGATGTTCTTCAAGGCTGAACGAAGGCCAGCAAAGCTCCTTTGCCCCCGTGCAAAAATGAAGGTCCTGTTGAGCTGGCATTGGACGGATGTCGGTTCTGATCTCCCAATTTCTTTTCTTTTCAGCTTGGTTTTGTCTTTTAAGGATTTACTACTCTGTCATCTAGGGTGACACCTGCCAATCGGCTTTGAAGGGTTGCTCAAAAGGCAAATTGAACAAGCCTCTCAGTGGCCTCTCCTGATTAAATGTGAGAGGGAGAGTTCTTCCAAGCGTGGAGAAGGCTGTTTGTAAAGATGAGGAAGGAACCTGTTGAGGAGTAGCAGATGTCAACCCTAATTCAGCAAGAGAATTTGGGGGAAGCTACGCAGGTATTGAACACTCAAGATTTATTTTTTTTAATAACTCAGCACTCCCAACGTCTTCTCCCAGAGGGGACCAGGCTGCTTTTTCATGCACCTGACAATTCATCTCTCTCTTTTCTTCTGTCCTCTTGGCAAAGAATACTGGCTTTGTCTTATATGCTGATTTTTGCTTGTGTTTCCCACCCCACCCCTTTCTATACTACTATGCCCTCTCTGGGATGGTGTTATGGCCTTTGAAAAGCAAATGTTTATAGGAAGCCACTGTATACAAGATTAGATCTTCGGTGACTACTGATGGAAATAGCAATAGCAATAGCATTTAGGCTTGTCTACAACTCCGTGGTGCTTTTCAGCACTCTCTGGGGTGGAGTGGGGGGGTGGGGTTTACGATGCAGAGAGTTATTTGCATCTTTGCCCCCAACAATCTGGGCCCTCGTTTTACTGACCTCGGAAGGATGGAAGTGATATGCAGGTTCTGAGGTTGTGCTGGCAAAAGATACAGGAAACCAGAAGTTGCCTTCAAGCTTTACGTTTTTTATTCAGCTGAACAAAGACGGGCTCCTCTAAAAGAGAGCAGTCATGAAAGACAAGAAATCCTTGTATTTATTCTTTCTGGTTACATAAGCAGGCCATCCAGCAAAGCTGACGTGCATATGATAAAGATTTCACCCCGTAAGTCTGGCATACTGTAGATGAGAAAGCAGAAGTAATAAACATGTTCCCTTTTGGGTGTTTCCAGATATCCTATGTTCTTGGGTGGGTTAGGACATTGGGTATTTTCCTTGCTGGCCTTTCATGACCCTGCATCCAGGACTTTGCAAGAGCCCAAAGACAGTAAGGGCCATCTGCACATTCACAATTGATATTTCCTATACTGTCCCCTAATTCCGGGTCAACAGAAGGCTGAGTCAACCTTGAGCCGGTCAGTATCGAACTCCTGGCTGTGGGCAGAGATTACCTGCAATAATGCACTTTAACCCCTATGCCACCAGATGTTCCTCAGATGGCATCTTTTCAAGTGTCCATGGAGATTCTCAATCATCCACGTTCAGTTGCCCACTGAGTGGTGGGGAATGGAAAGATTTCTATTCCTTGCAGTCATCTGATTGTTAGTCCTTTGAAGGTCTGTCGTTAGCTCTACGAGAGTCGTTGAGGCCACTTGGGGGTTTACCTGTGTCTTCAGGGACACCTGAATCAGAGTGCAAATGGGTGTGGAATCTCTGAGAAAGGGTTTCAGCAGACCCAAGGAGATTCAGAGAAGAGCAACTAAGGCGACCCAAGGCCTGGAGGCTAAAACATACAAAGAACGGCTGCGGGACTTGGGTTTGGCCAGTCTAAAGAAAAGAAGAAATAGGGAAGACATGATAGCAGTGTTCCAGTAACTGAGGGGCTGCCACAAGGTTGTTCACCAGAGCACCAGAGGGCAGGACGAGGAACAATGGTTGGAAACTGATCAAGGAGAGAAGCAACCTGGAATTAAGGAGAAACTTCCTGACAGCGAGGACAATCAACCAGTGGAACAGCTTTGTCTCCAGAAATCGTGGGCGCTCCATCACTGGAGATTTTTAAGAAAAGACTAGACAGTCACCTGTCTGCGATGGTGTAGGTTCTCCTGCTTGAGCAGGGGGCTGGATTAGAAGACCCCCAGGGTCCCTTCCAGCTGTATTCTATTCTTGTAAGATTCCACACCCACTTACACTCTTGATTCAGGTGACCCTGAGGGCACAGATAAACCCCCAAGTGGCCTCAACGACTCTCAGAGATGACTGCACTACCCTTCAGGCAGAACCGAAGATGCTTCTTGGATGAGAAGCGAAACATCTTCAATCGAAAATACACACACACACACACACAGAGAGAGAGAGAGAGAGAGAGAGAGAGAGAGAGAGAGAGAGAGAGAAAGTCCACTTGGCTTTTGGAAAAGCACCGTTGGGTATCTTTTTCAAGGGCTTGATCCTGGGGCAATACACTTTATCACCGAGCAACAGTTGCATCCCCACGTAAGTTCAGTACGTGTTCAGTGTAGAAGAAGGGGAAGGGAAAAAAAAAGTTTGCGCAAGAGAAAAAAGAGAGAGAGAGAGAGAGACGCAGAGAGCTCTCCGAAGTATTTTTTTTCCCCCAAGTAGACTTCATCAGTCAGATGAGGAAGAAAAGGCGGAGAGCAAATATTAGAGGCACAGAGACGCTCTGATGAAGAAGAAGTGGGAGCCTTTCATATGCAAGCACACAGGAGTTTGTGGCTGCTACCTTGCAACACCTGGGCCTATTAAGAAGCCACCTGCCCGATCTTTTCAAGGCGGCTTCTTTGTTCGGCGGGGTTGTTTTCTTTCGACTTCCTTCAGCTAGGCTTCGGTATGAAAGAAAATACCTCGATGAGTCAAAAGATCACGGTAATGTTTCTGCTCTCCCTAGCTGAAAATTTCTTTCATTCCCCTGTCGTTCCAAAGGTGCTATTGACCCGAAACTCTTTCAACAGGCATGGTTAAGAGCTGTGTTTTTTGCAAATGAAAGGAGCCCAAGCTCTCTTTGATATTGCAACACCTCCCGTTTTCCTCTCGGAGGAGGAGGAGGACGACGAGGTCCTTCAGAACCCAAGCCCTTTTATACCGGTACAGCTCCGCTCGGGGAAAACAAATTTGCAAATGTGAAGCGAGGACCTGGCAACCCAGACTGAACTTGCCGGTGTTGAGTCAAGCACCCCAAACGAGGTCTCCGCAGCATTAAATTGGCCAATTAAGGAGCACCTGGCTTTGTAAAAAAAAAAAAAAAGGCTCAACCTTTCCCTACGAGGAATGTGAAGTAAGTTTTGTTTTCCTTGGCTTTTGCCGGTCTCTCCGAAACGCGGCATGCCTAATTTGGTTTCCCCCCTTGGACTCATGGGTGTCCATGCTTGATTCAGAAGGCTATGGAGGACAAAATGTTGACTAACGAACGAATGCTGTAAACAGCCAGGCTGATGATGGGAAATTCACGCTGTGGTAGCCTTACAGATGCTCCTGCAGAGGTAACAGACTCATCATCGCAGTTCAAATCTTGCCCAGCATTTGACTCCCTGTGAAACCGCCCCACCCCCACCCCGGCAAGGTCAGATGGACGGTTGGTTGAAAATTAAACGTTGATTGATCTGCACACGCTGAAGAAGATCAGCTACCCTGATCTCCACACCGGTGTCAAACCATACGGTTACAGACAGTCCTCCAGGAACGGCGGTAAATAGAGCCTGGCAATTAACGGTTGTAAGTTGTGACAATTGTAAAGAAAATCGTCCGTGTAACTGATCCGATTTTATGACCTTTTTTTTTTTTTTTGCAGAAGTCATAAAAGCAAACGGCGCAATCCTGAAGTGAACCCACTGTCCTGAGGGAAGTCAGCTCTCCAGAAAAGGAAATATGAAAAGGGCAGGAAAATACATTTCCTAAAAAGATATTGTAGAACCAGGAAAACATGCCCAGTTTTCTTAATAGTCTCAGGTCTTCCCCCTCACCCCACCCCGAGCAGAAAACCAGTTCTATAGACATGCAAATGTGAGCCATCGAGAAGGTTGGAGCCAGGACCTTAGGAAGACAAAGGCCTAACATCTACGTACTCCAGCCCCAGGAAAGCAGGGGCTGGGACATACCCACAACCTGCAAGATTCCTAGAAGGGCACACCTGGACACACAGGAAATAGCCTCAAACAGGAACTCCAAACAATAGAGTCCTGGGGGTATAAAAACCCACTCCCCACATGTGCTCTGTCCTTTTTCTGCTGGATCCAACTTTCTGTCTGGCTTTCCGCTGTGATACACTGTAACCTTCTTCCTAAAGCAGTCTCCACGTTGTTTATCCCTGGCTTGGATGGAACCATGACAAAGACTTTTCTTCCTACAGTTCGTTATAGACTAGGTTTTGTTTTGTTTCGTTGCCGGAAACTGGAAGTAAATCGACCCAAGGGATATTGCAGATGCTTTCGCGGGGGGGGGGGGAGGGTCCGTTGTAACTTTGAATGATTGGCTAAGCCACTGGCCGTAAATAGAGGACTACCTGGCTGAGGAATTCTGAAAGTTGAACCCACAAGTCTTAAAAAGTTGCCTAGTTTGGTGACTACTCCTCTGGGCAAGAAGGTCTTATCTGGACGATCTCCTTCTGATGGATGAGCTGCCCTCTGGTCTTCATCAACACACTCATGGACGATGGAGAGGAAATGGGATTAATTTGATTGTGATCCCCTGCCCTCTTCGTCCTGACCCCAAATTTAAACCAGAGTTTCCTTCCCGCTACCCGACACATGCAAATCTACAGCTGCTCCTCGACGTACGACCACAATTCAGCCCAAAATGTTCTGTGGGCTCAGCCAGGCACTTGCTAAGGGGATTTTCGCCCCGTTTTAGGACTGCCCTTGCCACACTTGTTACTTAAGCGAATCGCTGCAGTGGCTAAGTTTGTCACACGGCCGTAAAGCGAAGCTGCCTTCCCCGTTGACTTTGCTGGTCAGAAGGGGATCACGCAAAAAGGGGATCACCTGACTACGGGACACGGCGGCCATCGTAAAGACGAGTCGGTTGTCAAGCACCTGATTTTTGCTCATGGGACCCTGGGGATGTTGCCACGGTTGTGAGTGTGTTGAAAAAAGGGTCGCCGGTCAGCTTGTTTCAGTGGTGCAGTTAACTTTGAGCGGTCACTAAATGGAAGTGCTGTAAATTGAGGACTACCTGTCTACCCGTGTATGCGCACTGTGAACTCCACGCGGCCTTTGGAACGTGAAGCTACGAAGCAGGTTACACTGCTTTGTAACAGCCCTGGCACTAGCAAAGGGAAGGCACTTACTATTAACAGGCTATTACTGTTAAGGGTGGGGAAGAAGGGGAAGAGGGAGGGAGGGAGGGAGGGAGGGAGGGAGAGCAAGAGAGAGCAGTTGCCTTATAGAGCTGCTGACCACTCGGCGGTCATTCCCAACCTCCCTGTCTCCTTAAGGTAGAACCCATTTGGAATGTGCAATCAGTCTGAGGAATGTTCAGCCACACGAGCGCAATCCCCAGTGGCTTGTTTGGCTGGGGGGGGGGGGTCGGTGAAGGTGGGGAAGAGTTATGCAATCTGTTTACACAAGCTGGAGGCAGCGGGGAAAATGAATCAAGCTAACAAGCCAGCGTGACTTTGTATGAGCCATAGCAGAGAGGGGGGGGGACGGAGGGAGAGAGAGAGAGAAGAGGGGAGAAGGAGGGAGGGAGGGAGAGAAAGAGAGAGGGAGGGAGGGAGAGAGATAAGAGAGGGGGAGTGAGGGAGAGAGAGAAAGAGAGAGGGAGGGAGATAAGAGAGAGGGGGAGGGAAGGGGGAGGGAGGGAGAGAGAGGGAGGTAGAGAGAGAGAAGAGGGGGAAGGAGTGAGGGAGGGAGAAAAGAGGGGGAAGGAGGAGGGAGGGAGAGAGAGAGGGAGGGAGAGATAAGAGAGAGGGGGAGGGAGGGGGGAAGGAGAGAGAGAGAAAAGAGAGGGGGAGGGAGGGAGAGAGGGGGAGGGAGGGCAGAGGGAAGGGGAGGGAGGGAGGAGGGAGGGAGGAGAGAGGGGGAGGGAGAGAGAGAAAAGAGGAGGAGGGAGGGAAAGAGAAAGAGAGAAGGAGGGAGAGAGAGAGAGAAGAGGGGGAAGGAGGGAGGGAGGGAGAGAAAAGAGAGAGGGAGGGAGGGAGAACTATAGCTTTTTCATATCATGTATTTTGCTTACACTGATGCAGAGTCTGAGTACCATACAAGCAATGAAATCTTCAAGTTCCCTTCGCCTACAGGCTCCTGCTCCAAATAGGATCAAGGCAAAGCCCCGTATTCCAGGTTTCCCCGACACATAAATCCAAGCTACAGTTTACTAGATTACTGCTGCCTGGGAAATCTGAGTCTTGCAAATGCCAATAGTTGTAGCGGGGTCAGTTAAGTCAGGAAAAACTGCCTCAAAGTCTTAGTGTCAACCATGGCCTTGTGTAACACTGCGTTGCCACTTTCTTTGTTTCCAGACATAGAATATAGCACCAATTTCCTAAAAAAACGATTAGTTGTACCAGGAATAAATAAAATGGGAGGAGGGGGGCTCTCTAAGATAGTCACTTTTTTTTCCTTCTCTCCCCTCTTCCTGCATTGCCTTGCCAGCTGTCAAAATAAGGTGACACCTCTTTAGAGGTAGATACGGGCTCCTTTAATGTACGTGTTAATAAGTATATTGACTTTTCCCCCGCTCCCTTGTCGGTCTCTATCAAGATTTATTCTCCTTTATGGGCTTCGTATCGATTGAGGTGAAGCCGTATTCCCATCGGTCGATCAATTGCGATTTGGCCCTGGACGGGAGTCAATAGCTATTTATTATATGATCTATGGGCTTCATTACTTTAAACGCCGTGAAAGGAAGAAAGTGGGAGAAAGGGTAAGAAAGAAAGAGCCGAGCAGGAGATGGGCAGAGAAATGGGGGCAATTCAGCCTAAAATGCCTGAATAGGGCAAAACAGCCTCAGCAGAATGGGTAGAGAAGGAATTGCAAAAGAAAAGAAGAGAAAAGAAATTAGTGCAGCTTCCATGCAAAGCTAAGGATCACTTCCTCGGCCTTTTTTCTTTCTTTCAAATATCTGGTGACATTGAGAACAAAGGAGATAATAGGGCAGGAATTCATTGCATAGCGGTGCGAAAAATTCTAATTTAACTAAATTGCTTCTTTTCGGTAAACCCTTAGAAAGAATATTGCTTTCATACGTTCCATTAGATCTCTAGAAGTGAAACAAACAGCCAGAGTAGGCAGTTGAAATTTGCAGAATAAGCTGGTACTAATGTCCCAAAATAGCCAGTCAAGGATATTAAAGTCCAGTCAAGGTTCAGTGATAACGAAATCAAGACTATGCAGTTAATATCTTGATAAAATGATCAAAGCCAACTCAAAAACGTTATCAGGGAAGGTAACAGCGGCACCTTGGACAGCTCCCAATGAGTTAGTTGTTCTCTTTCCTTCTTGCATTTAGCTATAGTAGGTTCGAACTATCTGAAGCCTTTTGTAAGCTTCTGAAACCTATAATATAGCCGAAGGAGTTGCCTCAATTAAAGCTTTGCTCCATTTTAAAGTTTGCATCCTTTGAGGCAATCTTTAAAGTTTGCATCCTTGTGACAAACTTTTTTTCCCCTCCGGAAACATAATCAAACTTTGCTATAGGGACATCGGCCTCAAGCCGTTCTCCTTATACCAGAATATGCAACGGCCAGTTCTGAGTTGGTTTCTATTTGATGTCCATTTCAAGAACTTTGCACCACACCTTTTCACAAAAGTATTCGGGAGCCTTGGTGGAGCCTTGGTGGAGCAGTGGGCTAATGCCTCCTTAAGTAACACCAGCTGCCTGCAATTAGTGCAGGTTCGAGTCCCACCAGGCTCAAGGTTGACTCAGCCTTCCATCCTTCCGAGGTAGGTAAAATGAGGACCCAGATTGTTGGGGGCAATTAAGCTGACTTTGTAATAATGCCGCTTGGGGGTGTGTGTGAAAGCCCTAACAAGCAGGCATATACATAGAATGAAGGCTACTGCTAAGCTTGTAAGCCGCCCTGAGTCTTCGGAGAAGGGCGGGATATAAATGGGATTAAAATAAAATAAAATAAAAAAAACTTTCCCCTCTTGTCCTCTCTGTGCAGAGCTAATGTGCATCATCAAATAAAAAAAAAAACATTTCCGTGTCATTAAACATGTTTTCCTGGCCATGAAAGGGAATCTTTTTTTTTTAAAGAAAAATGTAGAAAGCACACAGAGGAGAAATCTTTCATCTCCAGCAACATTTTTTTTTCTTTTTCTACCCGCTTTCGTAGAAGAAACAGTTTTTTTTTTGCTCTCGGTATTTCTTCGGCACAGTCATAATTAAGTGTGAGTTAGTAAAGATGTGCTAAGGAATAACAACTTCTTAATGAAGCCCCTCTTTCTGAGACCAGCTGCTGGAGCCTAATAATTTTCTTTCTCCAAAGCGAAGTCTCATTAATGACATGAATCCAGCGAAAAGCCTGCCAAACAGGATTTAAAGCCGTTTCACCACTGCCGGGGGGGGGGGGCGGGGGCAGTTTAGCAAGCCATCACGTTTGATCAGCTTTCATCAAGAAGCTCCACACATTTAAACGTGTTTCCTTTTATGATTGTTTAATCAGCGCGACTTACCCAAATGGGGAAGGTTATTTACCCATTTTGGGGTTGGGAGCTTGCAAGGATTTGAAAGTATCGAGAAGTTCCCCTTTAACGGAATAACAGAGTTGGATGGCACCCTGGAGGTCTTCTAGTCCAGTCCCCTGCCCAAAGCAGGAAACCATCCCAGGTCAAGTGGTTGTCTAGTCTATTCTTGAAGACCTCCACTAATGGAGCACCCACAACATCTGGAGGCAGGTCGTTCCACTGGTTAATTGTTGTCACCGTCAGGAAGTTTCTCCTTAGTTCTAGGTTGCTTCTCTCCTTGATTGGTTTCCATCCGTTGCTTCTTGCCCTGCCTTCAGGCGCTTTGGAGAATAGGTTGACTCCCTCTTCTTTGGGGCAGCCCCTGAGATATTGGAAGATTGCTACCATGTCTGGTTTCTTTGACTTGGAAGAAGTTACTTTTTAAAACATGGATCCACTCTTGTTGTGGGAAAACAAGCAAGTCTCCTTTTGCAGGTGAGACCACTCCCATCTAGCCCAGTATGGTCTAGGTTAGGGCCTTTTAAGTTTTTCCAAACCAAAAGCTTGCTCACAGTCTCAGGTTAAACAAGTTGTATTTCGGACACCGTTACTGGCCCCCAGAGCTGATAAACAGCAGATGATCCAGAAAGTTTGCTTTTCTTTAGAAGTTATGAGGTCAGCAACATTTCTGGTTGGCTGGGGAATTCTGGGAGTTGAAATCCATGGCTCTTAAAGTTGTCAAACTTAATAGACACGAATAGAAGAGAATATTGGTAGGCCAGGGTTAAAGTTAGGGTCCCTGGTGCTCTCTGAGCTTGGTGGCTTTCGTGCAGACCAACCAGGTAGCACTGATGATGTTACTCAGTTGGTAATGAAACGTCTGCAAGAAAACTACCAAGCTCAGAGAGCACCAAGGACCCCACAGTCCTCCTCCTCCTCCTCCTCCTCTCCACAAACCCACTCCCTTCTAGCACTGATGATGTTACCTAGTTGAGTCATGAAACGTCTGCAAGAAAACCACCAAGCTCAGAGAGCACCAAGGACCCCACAGTTCAGAAACAATGCCTTAGCTAAATCTAGGCCCTGTGCCTTTCGTCCACTTCCTTCTTCTTATTCTCCATCTTTCCTTCAGCTTTGCAACAATGCTAAGTTCCAGGACCATCTGAAGCCAAAGCAAAAGGGGTAGGCTTTCTCTGCTGATGTGGTTCCAAAAAAAAAAAAAAAATAGAGCCCCGTGAAAGAGCTGCCATAGAGAGGAACAGGACATGCTGCCTAGAGTTTCCCGCCGACTCTTCTGCAGCCTTTGGAGTGCTGAGCCAGGCTTTGTGATCACATCTGTCCTAGCAGAAAACTAATTAAAGAGGAATGCCGCATATCCATGCTGAGAATTCCCTGGAGGGCAAAAGACTCACAAGCCTGTTCTGCTGAAAAAAAAAAATCTTCGCCCCCACCCCCCTGACCCCCACCCCAGAGTTCCTATCACATCACCTTGGGAAAAAAGCATCGCATCAAGGCGAGCGGTGTTTACAACCTCGGCGAAATAGAAAGTGGTGTTCTTTCCCCATCTGGAAATCACTGCAAATGCGAAGGATATTAGTCGAGCAAAGCTCCGAGGGGAGCCTTTTGCCAAAGACCGGCGCTTACGTCTTTGCCACAGCCTGAAAAGTCTACCTTTTAAAAAAAAGGGGGTGTGTGGAAAAGATGATGCAATTCTGCTAACGCCGAAGCCTTTAAAAAAACAACACACAGACGAAGATTGAGCCCTCGTGTCTTGCTGGAACCACATTCTGCCTCTCCACTCCAGTGCAATTGTGCCCATTGCGATTTCTTCTTCTTCTTCTTCTTCTTCTTCTTCTTCTTCTTCTTCTTCTTCTTCTTCTTCTTCTTCTTCTTCTTCTTCTTCTTCTTCTTCTCCTCCTCCTCCTCCTCCTCCTCCTCCTCCTCCTCCTCCTCCTCCTCCTCCTTCTTCTTCTTCTTCTTCTTCTTCTTCTTCTTCTTCTTCTTCTTCTTCTTCTTCTTCCTTACTTCCACTGACTTCTTTGCTTCATTGTCGGCCCTGCTTTGGAGATGATCTCTTCAAGCGCAAGACGTCAGGAGCCCAGGCAGCTCGAATGAATTGATAGGTTTATTGTGCGCTAAAGCTAGCTGAGAAATTCTTGGCGCCCCTCTCGAAGGTGCCGAGTTTGAGAACTGCTGGATCCCAGCATGTACTGAACGTGACAGCCCAGATTGTCTTCCAGTTCTTTCCGTGGTCTTCCAGGAAGTAAGAAAGACTAAACTGACACACACACACACACACACACACACACACACAGACACACACACACCCTCCCTCTTAAATGCTCAGGTGTTTTCCACCAACGCAGCATCTGAGATAAACATTTCTTGGCACATCGCTGCCACAGACCACACGGCCAATCGTTGGGCCCGGTCGTGAATATGCTGCTTTGCATTTTAAACGAAGCAAAGGCAAGTCAGTGCTGGGAAGCCCCAAAGTCGAATCATCGACTCCCGGCTGAAGACATGGAAACGCTCCATAATCAGACGCCGAGTTCTTCTGGGGCCGGTCGGAGAATGACAGGCGTTGGCTGACCTTAGGTGAAAAATGGCGAAGAACCAAAGGAAGTCAGGGAACTGCTGCCAACTCCTGCAAGGTGACAAATGTGAACAGGCTGCCCGGCTCGGAAGCAGAGAGCTTAAGAAGCCTTTTACACATCGGCGCAAAGAGGCCGTTTAGCTGGAAACCAGAATACTCTGCCGGCGCCCCCAGCAGATGCCTTAAAATACGGTTTTGCCGTTTTTCTTCTTCGACAGCTGAGCAGCAAGGGCAAGGCAAGGTTTCCAAAGAAAGGTTTTTCTCTGGGAAAGGATAGGAATGAAGGCTTATAGGAGGGGTCTTCAAACCTGGCCCTTTGTTGACTTGTGGACTTCAACTCCCAGAATTCCTCAGCCAGCGTGCCTTTGACGACTTGTGGACTTCAACTCCCAGAATTCCTCAGCCAGCGTGCCTTTGATGACTTGTGGACTTCAACTCTCAGAATTCCTCAGCCAGCATGCCTGGCTGAGGAATTCTGGGAGTTGAAGTCCACACATCATCAAAGGGCCAAGTTTGAAGAGCCCTGACTTATAGCATCCCCGGGATACTAACCAGCCCTAAGAAAGTCGAACCTCTCCTCCTTAAGAGTCAACTCGATAATTGGTGTCACTGGTGAGATGGAGGTGGTCCATTCATTCCTCTGTGAAATGAACTGGTTTAGGGCTTCAGGCCGGGGAAGTCATACCCATTTGGAGGGGAAATCCCTTGTTAGAGTTTGTACACAGGAAAAAATTCAAAGGTTTGGCGGTTGTCAAAGCAGGCCTCTTACCTCGTGATGATGGCGAGGTGGGGAGGGCTCATGCAGGCCCCCATGAAGAGCACCACATTCTCATGCCGCGTCTGCCGGTAAGCCATCACTTCCCGCTTGAAGGCCTTCAGCTGGTCCTCATTGTCCCGCTCAATGTCGATGAGGCGGATGGCTATCTCGCCGTGCCAGCGGCCGTGGAACACCTGCCCGAAGCGGCCCTTGCCGATCAGCTCTCCGATCTCCAACTGCTCGAAGGGAATGTCCCACTCCTGCAGGAAGATGCTGGTCTGGCTGGCTTTCCGGGGGAAATTGCGAGCTGAGAGGAGGGAGAGATTCATCTCCTCAAAGTCGTCCTCGGATTCCTCATCGTTTCCCTGTTCGGTCTGGACAAGGGAGAAGAGAAGGGCTTGATTTGTGCAACACACCTGTGGGAGATGAGCAGGCTGAGCCCGAGGGAGGGGGGGGGTCAAACATGTCATCAGTCTCGAGTCCCTGCGCACCCATAGGAGATCTAAGTCCATCCCACCTTGAATTCCATTGACTCTTATCTACCGCCAATTCACCTTGACCATTAGTAATTCAGATTCTTGTAGAGAGCATTAGAATAAACCTGTACTCCTTTGAGTAACCTTGGTTCCTGATTTTTTGCATCTGACAACACCTTGGGTAATACCACCAGCCCCAACAGATGCCTTTCCTTCTCCAGATCGACAGTAGGCAGGATTAAAGCAAGTGGGAAGTGGGACTGAAGGATGGTGATTAGAGTCCCTAGCTATAACCTTTTCAATTTCTTCTTCCACAGTCCCTTTTTCTTGTTCTGGTATTCCCGCTTCCTCTGTCTGGAAGTCTGCTAAAGAGGACCATAGATCATTCTTGATCTGAATTCCAGATGGCCTGCTTTTGAGATTAGACTGAAGGCAGCATGGAGCCTGTAAGCCAGGGATGGCCAGCCCCTCCTTTATAACCAGGGTCAGGATTGTGGTCATGGGGTGAGGTGGGGTTTAAGAAACTATAGGCCAATTCACTTACTCCTCTCTCTATGATCTTCTGGCTCAGAGGGACATCTCAAAAGGTAGAATGCTAGGATTCCTCTCCTACCAACACTTGACCAACTACCAACACTCTTGCCAACCCCCAGCATTTGAGCATTGACTTCAGCAACAGGTGAATTTTCTATAAACCTCCGTTTCAAGATTGTCTTGAAAGGTAATAAGAAGCTTTGGTTTGATTTGCCCAAGGACAGACAATATATAACTCAGGGAAAAATAACACGGTAAGCTGTGTGGAGAAGATAAAAGAAGAGCAAGGTAAGTTGGGATTGGTGAATGGCGGGGTCAGGGAATTGCTTCTGAACCGCTCCTTTCCCCCTGCAGCCTAAGAGCCACACACTCGTGCAAAGACATGCCTGTGATCAAATAATGTTCTTCCTAACTGTCCCGTTCAGATGTGATTTAGAAGCGTCAAAATAATAGCATGCATTCCAGTGTCATTCACATGAAACAGCTCATCCTTTGAGATCCTTCTCTGCATCAACCATCACCCAGGACGTGGAGTTTTCAGGGTGAGCGAGAATGGGTTCCATGTTAACTATTCCAGGTCAGCTACAGCTAGATGTGACATTTAATACTGATTAAACGCAGCACAGATCAAAAGTAGCTGGAGTGATCCATGAGGAGGCCCCAAAAAACGAAACAACCCACAAAAACACTGCTGGAAAACCCGGAGACCTTCATCCCAAAGCTCGTTCTGTTTCACCCCAAGAAAGTCTCCCAACTCCTAACGTGGACCTTACTGTCAACGCTGCTAACATTGGATGTTCTTGCTTTGACAATATATGAAGATGCAGCCAAGCTGTGTGTTACTTTTAGAGTTAGAATTAGATAATATGGGGGTGGGGTGGGGAAGGAGGAAGAATGTGTATTAGTTAGACATAACAACATCCTAGCCGAGTGTTTTTCAAGGTTGTTTGAAATAAGAGATGATAAGGAATGGCGGGTTGGAGAACTGGAGGGAAGGTCTGCATTTCAAATTAATTGGAGAATGTGATTTATGACACTGTTAGAGGAGGGAATTGTGCTTTGATATTCTGGGTTTAGGGGAGAATTCAGATTTCGGCTTCGACCCTGTACGTGCCGATGCCACGCAACTTGAATAAAGATTCTTTAAGGTAAACAAGGCCTCGAAGTTCTTTGAAGAGTTTCATCTGTCGGAACCATGACACTTACCTCAAAGGTTGGCTCCACTTCAATTTGAAGTACTGGATTCCCTTCTCGGCTTGGAGGAAAAGAAACACCACAGATTACAAAGAATAAATTGTCTTGAGTTATTGAAAATAAACCCATCATCATCATCGTCGTCGTCCCAAGACTCTCTCAGTAACAATTAGAGCTGAAACAGTGTCCGACGATTCTCTTTGCGCATTAAAACGAAAGTCGCCTGTAAGGTTAAGGGATGCATTGGTAACATACAAAAGTCTTAGTTATGAACGAAGGAAAGGGAATGGAGGGTTAGGTGTCCCTTTGAGAGCCATCAATCCTGAGGATAAAAAAGTTCTTTTCAACAGCCAATACTGAGGTCCTTGCTAATTCTCTATTTTTTTTTATCCTGAATAGTTCCATAGTCGAATGATTACATTTGGATTGCACGCCAACTAGTCTTAAAGTAAAGTCGGGATGATCACCTGTTGGCAATGTCTCCGTTTCACACTCCCTATATCAATCATAGCTTGGATTAGACATCTGACAAGGCCTCCTCCTTCTCTTATGATTTTTATTGACTATAATATGCCTCTTGGGACAACCGTGACCTTGGAGGACTGAGCATCTCCATAAGCAAGGGAACCAATTGTACACATGAAGGTTGGTGTACATGGAAGAGGTGTACAGATAGACTGCTAAGGAAGCTTGTGGATTTTGTTGCCATTGAACAGGGCATTGGATGGAATATAAGGTCTTCTGCAGCTCCGGGATGGATTCAGACCTAATGCTAACCTGTTATTTTGGTTTGTAGGTTTTGGCTTAATCTTTTGTAGGGAAAATAGCCACGGTGCTTTGCAAACCAAGGAGTATGGCTTGGCCTGTGGCCAGCCAATGTTGAACTGATCCGTCAAACCATGGTTAACAGAACTGCATGATGTATGAACCCATTCCAAAGGTTTTATTACTTCACACCAGTTCAGACCTGATTCTTCATTCAGCTTTCACAGTAGACACAGTTCAGCTCTTGATTGACAGAAGCCGAATAACAACTTTCAAAGGAATAAAATGGCTTGCAGTTTTCATCGCAAGTAACCCACAAAAGATTATTCTCCTCTGACACCTTTCCACAGAACAAGAGCTATCGCTAAAATGGCTTGCAATATGAAAAAAAAATCCTCTTACAGACAAAAATAGCGGCACATTACAACGCATGCTGGAGTACTAGTTAATTGTGCTGAACAAATGTGCAACAACATATTTGAAGTTCACTCAAACTCTGAATTGATTCAGAGATCAAATATTAATTTCTTGAGAGTCAGTTTGATGGGTTGCCAGACTAAATACAAGTTTTGGCATATATCATTAGCAACCTCCAACGTCCACTAGGTTTCTGAAAAATGACATGTACAACACTCATCTGAAATTAGCTTTTTCCTGGTCAGCTAACTACATAGTTAATGACATGAAAACAAATGAATCTATTTTTGAACAAATGCTCTGTAGAGTGATGAACGGAACATCAGTCGCATGAGAAATGGAAGGGACATTTGAAGAACAGGAGAGAGAGAGAGAGAGTCAGAAAGAGAGAGAGAAAAAAACAGAAGAGAGAGAGAGAATGAGAAAGAGAGAAAGAGAATGAGAAACAATGTGAATGAGACAGAAAAAATGAGAAAGTGAAAAAGAAAGAATGAGAGACAGAGAGACAATGAGAAAGAGAATGAGAGAGAAAGAATGTGAATGAGAGAGAAAGAGAAAGAAAGGGAATGAGGGACAGAAAGAATGAGAAAGTGAAAAAGAAAGAATGAGAGACAGAGAGAATGAGAAAGAGAATGAGAAAGAGAAAGAATGTGAATGAGAGAGAAAGAGAAAGAAAGGGAATGAGGGACAGAAAGAATGAGAAAGTGAAAAAGAAAGAATGAGAGACAGAGAGAATGAGAAAGAGAATGAGAGAGAAAGAGAAAGAATGTGAATGAGAGAGAAAGAGAAAGAAAGGGAATGAGGGACAGAAAGAATGATAAAGTGAAAAAGAAAAAATGAGAGACAGAGACAATGAGAAAGAGAATGAGAAAGAGAAAGAATGTGTACGGTAGCTTTTCTTCTTATTTATTTAACTGTTGAACTTTTAGGCCGCCTATCTCACTTTGCCAAGAGACTCTGGGCTGTTCTTTTCTGACCGGGATTCACACAAGGCTTGTTGTGGAATTTAAATGCAAAATCGAACTGCGGACTAAATTAACAGAAGGCAATTAATATGATTCTCCTCTGTGATTTGGATGCTACTTTTCCTGTGCCAGATTAACAGACAACTGTTGGAAGTGGTCGGGGACCGTGTGTGTGTGTGTGTGTGTGTGTGTGTGTGTGTGTGTGTGTGTGTGTGAGGCATACGGTCCTGGAGCTGCTTTGTGCTCTTTGGGGCAAGAGGGAAGGGAACTATCAGCCAAAAGCGATGGAAGTGAGGGAAGAAGCTGGTAAAGCTTCCGGGAAGAAAGAGGGATGCGAGGAGAATGCATAAATGAAATCAGAATCTAAAGCCGATGGTGATGCCCGATTTCCATATTTCTTTTTAACTTTGCCGCCCTTGTTTTTCACTTTCTTAAAACTCTCCGAAGAAGATCGGTGGTTGCTGAAGAGAAAATGGGAGTGAAGACAGAAGCCAACGGGCTGTTTCACTTGTTCACGGCGATTCTTCAGTCTTCCCTGAATTCTTAGAGCAAAGCAAAGAGGGCGTGGGAGAGAGGGCAAGGGGGAAAGGCCCAAGGCTGGGGCGTAGGAGGAACTTGGAGGACCAGGTTAATGCTGAGCCTCTTGGCCAGAGAAACTAGGCTGCCTCCTCCTCCTCCTCCTCCTCCTTTATTGAACCAAACTCCTTCTCTTTGTCTTCCTTCTCCCTCTTCTTCTCCTCTTCCACTTTATTATATATAAAAAATTCTCCTTCTCCTCTTCCTCCTCTATTATTGAAAAATCTCCTCCTCCTCCCTCTTCTTCTTCCTCTCCTCCTCCTCCTCTTCTTCTTTCTTCTTCTTCCTCTCCTCCTCCTCTTCTTCTTCTTCCTCTCCTCTTCTTCTTCTTCCTCTCCTCTTCTTCTTCTTCTTCCTCTCCTCCTCCTCCTCTTCTTCCTTCTTTCTTCTTCTTCCTCTCCTCCTCCTCTTCTTCCTCTCCTCCTCCTCCTCTTCTTTTCTTCTTCCTCTCCTCCTCTTCTTCTTCCTCTCCTCCTCTTCTTCTTCCTCTCCT